>NW_006400081.1:1355756-1376189 GCF_000299155.1 Elephantulus edwardii | reverse complement strand
AAAAATTAATTGCTTTTTACTCTAAAACACTTATTGTTGTTAAGTGTTGTATTCTTAACAACTCCATGAACAGCTGACCTAAACCCTGCGCTATCCTGTAGTGTCCTTACCATTTCTGACACACTGTAGAGTCCCTTGATGAAGTCACAGTGTCGGGCTATCTCACTGGGGGCCTTCATCTCCTTGGCTGGTCCTCCATCATAACCTACATGATGTCCTTTTCGATGGAATAGCCTCCTAGCTACATGTCCAAATTATGAAAGACAAAGCTTCTCCATCTTTGCCTTCCAGGAGCATTCTGACTGCACTCTTTGCAAGACATATGTGTTTGTCCTTTTCACAGTCCATGGGATATTTAGTATTCTTCTCTAGCGCTGCAGTGAAAATACTAGCTAACTGAATGACTAAACAATGAATTTTCTTGG
The DNA here is from genome assembly GCF_000299155.1 of Elephantulus edwardii. Taxonomy (NCBI): domain Eukaryota; kingdom Metazoa; phylum Chordata; class Mammalia; order Macroscelidea; family Macroscelididae; genus Elephantulus; species Elephantulus edwardii. The sequence goes on along the minus strand of NW_006400081.1, from coordinate 1,375,764 downwards.
AAGAAGTGAAACTATAGTGTTCATGATGAGATTTCATTTTACATAGTTTAAACATGTTGTCCGGAATGGCTAGTCCTGGAACAGGGACATCATGCTTGGAAAAGTGGAGAGTAAGTGAAAAAGGAATTCAATGAGATAGATTGACAGTGACTGAAATAATAGGTGTAAGCACAGCAGAGATTATGAGATGGTTCAGGAATGACATGATTTCTGTTGTTCATAGTGTAACTCTGATTCAGAGTAGAGCTGCTGTCATCTAACTACAAATGCTTTTTCAGTTTTCTGCTACTGAGTCTATATCTGTACTAATTAAGTGCTGTAGAAATCACTTTTTAAACAGTCTACTATGGATCAATTTATTTTCTCTTTACAAATTTCTTTTGCATGGTTTCTTGATATTTACATTGTTGGGTCTAATACTTTGGAATTCTTTTGGAATGTTTACTATATAGCTCTTCTAAAGTTCCACAATTAGGTGAATATATCTCTCTTGTTTTTGTTTTGTGTTAAGATAAAAACTTTTCCTTACATTCAGCTAATTAAGACATACAATAAGGAAATTAAGACGATAAAATAAAAACTCTAAAACTTGTCTTGTTTTGTAATATATCCAGCTGAATAAATGATAGATTACAATGAAAACAAAATATGTGGGGAAAAGAGTTTCATTTCAGGCTTCTTCAGTCTTGATTCAGTCACAAATCTACAAGTGCAAATCACACTGTAGACATTAATGTGAATCAGAGATTATGCCATTGTATCTATAATTATGTTAATCAGTATAAGGGAATTACCCATGACTTGCAAGGCATTACTAATTTAGAAATGCATTACACTAACAATTCATCATAGTAACACATGATAATAATGGCATATGAATTCCTTAAGTGTCCTCGCTTATACCTACTAATGGAGACAGATGAAACTCTGATGTCGTAAACAGGTACTCTAGCATTAAAGGTTGACTGTTCAAACTCACCCAGTCATTCCCTAGGAGAGAAATTTGGCAGTCTGGTTCATAAAGATTACAGCCAGAATATTACTTCTCCTCTGTCATGTGAAGTCATTGTGCATGTGAATTTGCTCAGTGGCATCTAATGCTTAGAGGACTAGTTACTGAAACATCTTTTGAATCAGAATTGTTCCTCGTAGAGTCGAAATTTCATTTCCATTTGATTAAAACTCTTCTACTTCTGCTTACATCCTTTGAAGAATCTCCGAATCCCCCACCGCAAGATTGTTTACTTTTTATTCTAAATTGCTATTAAATATTATGAGACCTTAATCCTCTCCTCCTAGAAGTGTAGGTTTTGAGGAAGGTTTGAAGTAGAAGGCAGAAGTAGAGAATGATACCAGATAGAAAATGGTCAGTCTTCAGCTTCACTCTCAGGGGCCTCGACCAGGATTGAGAAGTAGCAGGGACAGTGTTAACAGACAATGCAGTCTAAGTTCTTGTCTTCACTAGAGAAAGAATTCAAGCAGGATGTCAGGCTTAATTTAAAAAGGAAATTCACTTGGGAGAGAAGTTGGCCGATAGGCCATAGAGGCACTAGGCACTCCATGTGGCAAACAGGACCACGTGAGGTGTTTTGGGTTTTGTAAAAGGTGAAATGCAGAAGAACCAGGTGGCTAAGCAGGTAGCAGAACTCAGTTTATTCCCTTCTTTAGAATTTAAGGTGTATGTGACTTTTAGTTTTTCAGATACTGGATTGCATGGGCAGTTACTCCCCAAGATGGAGTTGATGCTGAGGATTCTGGGATGTAACCACATATACATATTATAAAATTGTATGCATGCTTTGTGTAGCAAAGTCCTCTAGTTTGAATCATCTTCCCTGTGATGATTTTCATTTGGCGTGGGAAGGTCAGGTCACGAATGGTGTTTCCATGCTTGCTCCAGGATCTGATTCAAACAGGTTTCATTTCAGACCAGGTTTTCAGAAAGTTAATATATAATGAGCAATATCTTTTTGCAATGAAAAGTTACCTGGTCCTAACAGATAGCTGTCAGCCTGTCAGTCAGCTATCACCGCTGAGTAGGAACCAACTCATAGCCAACCCTTCATTGGATGTTCAGAGGCTGTAAATTGCAGGAGAGAACATAGTTCATCTTTCTCCCTCGGTGCTGCTGGGGATTTGAACCACATGCTTTTGGTCAGCAGCACAACTTTCTATCCACTAGACCACCATAGCTCCCTAATGGATAGCCGGGTTTAAGATAATTATAGAGTATTGACAGACCTGGGGAATGCAGTATGCAGAGTGAATATGTAGGTTTTTACAAAGATCTGTAGGCACTATAACATAAAGGTGGCTCTCGTGACCATATCAGATAATCTGCTAAAAAGAGATTATAATGGGACAATAAATCAGAATACATGAAAGACTAACCCTTAATTAAAATGGTAAATAAGTATGGATTATGTTTAGATATGATTGAATTGTACATATGAGGTGGATTGATTCAGTGACTGGGATAATTGGGATGGGAGTGTTGGAGACAGTGCAATTGGCACAGGACAGAGCGGAGTTTAGGGTTGTTGTACATAGGGTTGCTATGAGTCGCAAGCAACTCGATGGCACATAACAACAACAACAACATGATTGAATTATGGTTGTGTTCATACACTCCAAGGAACACTAGAGCCATGTGATGTCAGATCAGGTGAGGACTCTACTACTAAGTAATTCTTTAACCAAAAAGCTTTTATTGTTATTTGAGTGAAAGTTTACAGAACAGGTGGGGGTTTTCTTCATGCAACCATTCATACACACTTCATTTTATAACATTAGATGCAATGCCCACAAGTAATCCCATTTCCCCACTTCTTTCCTGGCACTCTCTTCTACATTTTTCTTTTCTCCTACTATTTCTGGACTTTTTGGCTTTGTCTTTCTAGGCAAATGCTGCTCTTTTTACCTTATGTGGTTGATTATTCTAAGGAGTGAGTACCTGCCTGGTGTCAATGGTCACATTATAGACCTGTCTTTCACTGGCTGAAAGTGGATCCAAAGGCATGTGTTTTTTCTAGGTTCAAAGGGTGACTGAAGGCTTTGTCTTGGGGGTTGCCTCAATTTCTGTGTGACCAGTAAACCTGACCTTTTGGAGTGTTTGTGAGTTTTCTCCAAATATGCTATAATTTTACTCAGGATTTTCTACTGTGTTGCATTTTAGAGCAGTCAGCATTATAGTTTGGCATCATCTAGTTCTGGTCTCCAGGTGGGGAAAGTTGAGGTTTGCATGGCCCATTACTTCTTTGGATTAATTATTTCAGTACATCTTTGCTTTGCTTCCTATTTGGTTTTGTTCTGGACAGGAAGAGACCACTGTGACTGCTAACATTTTTTAAAAACTCCAGTTGGCCCTCACCATTGTAAGATGCAAAACCATTGTACTTTAATGTCCACTGAGATTACCAGCACTCTAAATTGTGACAGTACAATCTTAGTCTTGAACAAAACATTTTGAAGGATAACACTAAAGGGAAAGAATTCATGAAGACCATTAGTTCAGAAATGAAAAAGTAAAAGGAGAGCAAGATTAATACATCTGTCAAGTGAAGATTGCCAATACCACCTTAGGGTTGAGTACAACATTTAGAAAGATGATACTTAAGGGGAAAGAATTACTGAAGACCATTGGTTCAGAAATCAAAATTTAGGAGCAAGATTAATATAGCTACCCAGTGAAGATTTTAGTTCTGGAAAATTCTGTGAGCAATATTTAATTGAATTGTGTAGTGAAAAAAAAAAGAAAAGAAAAGAAAGTTGAATAGGCTTTCCCTTGAACTTGGGAACAATAGGGGAAAAAAATATTCTAGCCAGACTGACTATCAGAATACAAGACTAATGGAGGATAAAAGCCATGGCCTATGGGGTCTTTAAAAAACAGATCTGTCCGGGAGAGCATGAAACCAAGCTGTTCTTTGGAGGCAAGGATTTTGAAACAGTGTGTCACATATCTTAGGCATATTGTAGGAGAGACCAGTCCTTGGAAAAGGACATTATGCTTGGAAGGGTAGAGGGACAGTGCAGGAGAGGAAGACCCAAGGTGAGATGGATTGACACAGTAGCTGGAATAATGAGAGTAGGAGTCTCAGAAGCAGTGAAATTGGCTCAGGATAAGGCAGGGTTCAGAACTGTTGTACATAGGATCACTATGAGTCACAGGTGACCTGACGGCACATAACAAAAACAGAATAGAGTCTTTGTTCTTACATGAAACTAGGGTGTTCTGGTGTCTTACTGGTAAGTCATTGTGCTGACAGCCCAAGGGAGGCAATTCAAATCCATTAGCGGCTCCTAGAGAGAAAAATGGGCAATCTCATGAGATTTACAACCTCTGAAATCCCCCTGGAAGGTCCAGCTATGAGTCAGTTTTGACTCAGCAGCATATAACAATAACATATGAAACTATGTATATTTAGTATTTATTTCTAATATATTATGTGCATTTAATATTTTCTTATAATCAGATTACTTCTCATGTAGTAAAATCACTAAAGACCTTTAGAACTTGGTCTGAGAAGAGCATTGATTAGATTTCCGGAGGCATGCCAAGGACCACAGCTTTGCCTCCTTGTGGCACGAGTGACAAAATTTTCTCAACCATTGTTTCTTCTATCGTACACTATCCCCTCCCCAGTCTTGCCATTGTAAACTGATTGGTTTTATAAATTATTAAGGTGTTAACAACATGGACTTGATTTTCAGCATAGCAGTTGATTCAAGATACAAGCCGTGTAATAATTTCTCACTAAGAATTCTGGATGAAAAAGCATTTGCTTTGAGTTCCCAAGTAAATGACTGGCTTCCGGTCAGATTTACATAGGATCTTCTACTTAAATACATATGAGCTGTGCATCATCTTGAAGAAGACAAGTCTTGTTGCAGCACACTCACTAACAGTCATTGATGTCCTGCTGGAGTGCCCATTTCAGGCCTGCTGGTCTCTCTGGAGAATGATTATACTTGTAGCAAAGGAAATGACAGGCTTATTAATGTACAGGCATTAATGTTTGAGAGGGTTTATTATGTCATTCCTCCCAAAGGAATGCACCTTTTTTAAACAGTCAGTGATTTAAACCTGAAGAAGGGAGTATTAATGGTTATATTTTAAATATATTCAGTGGACCAAGGAAATGAGATATTTTGGGGGGAGGGTACAATGTAGACTCCCAAGAGCCCCTGTGGTCACATAGCACAGATGGTTGTCTCTGTAGAAAGCCAGTAAGGCCTTTCAGAACATTCCAGTTACTTCTAGCTCTGTCTGTATAGGCAGTTATATTAAATAAATTCATGAACCTGCCTTGTAGCGTTGCAGTTACTTGTCTGGTACATGTTCGTATGTGTGTGTTCATTTTTCTATTCATCAGAGATCTAAGTTTAGTATTAAAGAGAAAATTTTTATGTGTTTCAATAATAACACTTTGTTCAGGTGGGAAAAACATTACTACCTTGCTTTTTTACCTTTTTTTTTTTTTTTACCTTATGGGCTTCACTACCTACATGCACTTCCTGGGTCTCACGTAGCTGTGAATAATTTTGGACTATTTCCCCAAATCCAAATAAATACATATACATAAGTCATGATCCATTATTATGGTGCTGGAAAAGAGTATCGAACATACCAAGGACTGCCACGGGAAAAGACAGGTCTGCCCTAGAGAAAGTGAGACCAACTTGCTTTCTGGAGGCAAGATATTTTGAAGGTATTTGTTGCTGTTTTTAATATCAAATATATTATGATCTTTATTATTTGGTAAATAAAATCTTCACAGAAGTCACAAAGAAGTGGCTGTACACTAATGACAAATACAGTGCCATTTGCCTGAAGTGTGGTGTAGTACCATGCTCATCTTTCTTTCACGTTCTGAAGTGTTATCATCTGAATAGTGATCATGACAATATGTTGTTGTTGTTACTGTGCTGTTGAGTTGCCTGTGACTCATAGTGACCCTATGCACAATAACTCTGAACTTTATCCTTTCTGAGCCAGTCTCACTGTTTCCTATGTACATGCCCCTATTATCCTAGTCACTATATTAATCCATCTCGTCCAAGAGGCCTCATAAAGTCCACCCTCTTCGAATTATCTATTCCACATATAGAAATTAAAATGTGTATTACTGAGTGAGAGACTTGGAGATTCTGGTTCTGAAACTGAGCAAAGATCTTAGTGTAAATGTTCCTCAGAAAGTTGAGATCTCGTTTGGGAGGCAGGGTTCCATAAGGAGGAATGTGGCATCAGGATTGGAGGGAGACTTAGCAATAACCTGTTTATGCAGAATACATAACCTTGTTTGCTGAAATTGAGGGGGAACTGAAATATATCTGCTGCAGAAGGTCAAGGACTACAGTCTCTAGTATGAATTGAAGTTGAGCATCAAGAAGACAAAGATTCTCACCACAAGGCCAATTGACAGCACCGTAATAGATGGACTGAAGTTGTTAATAGCAGCTTGTTCGTCTCCACTCTTGGCACAAGTAGTCACAAAATCAATAGATGAATTGCATTGGGAAAATTCTGCTGTCAAGAGACCTCTACAGAATACTGAGAAGCAGTGTTGTAATTCTAAAGGCTAAGGTGCATCTGATCCAGGCCATGGTCTTTGCAGTTACTTGTTACGCTTCAGAGAGCTGGACAATGACTAAGGATGACAGAAGAATCAATGCCTATTAGTTGTGGTGCTGGAGGAGAGTCTTAAATATACTGTGGACTGCCAAGAGAACAAACAGGTCTTTCCTGAAGAGGGTGAAATCAGATTGTTCCTTGGGGGCAAGAATTTTGAAGCTCCATCTCACATACTTTTAGTGTGCTGCTAGGAGTTACCAGTCCTTGGAGAAGGAGATGCTTGGAAGGGTAGAGGGTTTTCGTAGATGACAAGACCCTGGATGAGATGGTTTGATATTGTGGCAATGGGATCAGATGTATCAGAGATGAGTTTGGGTCACCATAGGGTAGGGTTCAGAGACATTTTTCATTGAGTCACTGCACATCATAGTCAGTTTGATGGCACATAACAACAGCCAGAACAGACAGTGGGCGATCTGATGGCTTTGTCCATATGGAGTTTCACTGTTAACCCAAAAGCCATGCCTCTCTGGCAGTTTGCATCTACTGGCAATGCAGAGGGAAAAAAGACAAACATCCAAATCCAGTGTGGTGTACAGCCTCAGAAACCCAATGGAGACACAGCCATGAGTCACTTCTAATTTCACAGTAATGACTTTTTGAGTTGAATGGTTCATAAGTAGCCAGCTTAGCCCCTTTTGATGTATTCTAAAAACACATTACTTTGCAAGATAGCTCTTGTTTAGAAATGTGGAATAACTTAATCTTGCTCATTCTTCTTCTATTGTGTATATATTTATTGCATCTTTTTATAATAAATTTTTCATTTTAATTGTTATTTTAATGAAAGTTTATAGCAAAGTTGGATTTTTATTCATTCATTGTTGCATATTTTTTCTCTCTTCCCCTCCCCCAGTTCACTGTCCTTTTTTATTTTATTAGAAAAATATTAATTCATTGTTCCACAATTTCCTTCCTCCCCCTTCCAACTCCCTCCCCTCGTCCACTTTGCAATATGCCTTTTATTCTGAACTGCTTAAGTATTTCACTCTCTCAAGAATCCACTTATTGGCATGAATGCTCAGCGTTCTTCTCAGATACAAGAGTCTGGCTCTACTCTGGCATCATTGTTCACTGTTGAATGGATGATAAAAAAATGCATGAGAAAAGATGGACCTTTTTAGGTACCTTGCCTATTCCCTATTTCATTGTTTCCTGCATTTCTCAAAGTTTCCAATATTCCAGTTCTCCTGAAGACCATAGTTAGATTATTTAGACATGTACTTATTTCGTGACACCCCACACTGGTTCTGACGGAACCCCCAGTCTCTCTACATGAGGCTGTACCAATCCATGTTAAACAGCTTCTGGAATACCAAACACATCGATCTCAACATCTCTGAATTGGCTTGCTTTTTCATTCATCTGAGGTCAGAGTACTGGAATTTATCAAACTGTTGTTTGAATTTCGCTTTAGTATTTGCTACATTCATTTTGGAACTCATTCATCTTGACAAAATGGATAAAAACTATATTAAGAGTTGGAGAGTTTTCATTTGCTTTCTTTCTTCCAGTACTATATATAGTCCATTGGCCAAAAGGAGATCACTTGGACTTTCTTGCTCCGAACAGAACTTTTGTTTTTGTCTTTAATAATTATTTTGCACTTCAGCATTTAATGAATGTTAGGCTTTTTAAATTGTTGTTGTTTAATTTTGTTATAAATCATTAATAGTGAGTAGCACTTGAGCAAGGCTCTTTATCCCTTGATCTTCACTTACTTGAACACTGAGATGTGGATTGCTTTTATTAATTATCATTAATTTTCAGAGAGGAAACCAGGACAGAGAGATTAGTCATTTATTAACCTTGAGACCAATACATTGTAAAGTTCTGATCTGATATTTGAACTCAGCAATCTAGCTTCATGAATGGAGCTCTTACATTCAACTTGACTTTAGCTATTCTCATCGATAAACCATTAGTCCCATCTTATTACAATGTAAATTTATTGAAGAGTGCCTTGTGTATCCATATTGGTTTTAGTGATTACTTACCATTTTCTATCCCCGGAAGAATTTGTGAATGCAAAGACAACATTGCTGTTCTTCCTTATATCTCCCAATCTGTTAGAAACTGAGTATAAAGTTGTACTGTGTGGAGAGAGAGAGAGGGAGAGGGAGAGAGAGCGAGAGGACAAGAGAGAGCGAGAGTGCATAAATTGATTATACACAATGGCTTTCTTTCCTTACCCATTGGCTTTGACTTTTAACAAGTAAGTGGATAGGGCTATACTACTGATGTGACCTGTATTTCTCAAGTCTCATAGAATGAAACTTGTGCTATATGAGAGAGAGAGGTGTAGGCTGACTGTTCAAAGTGGTTTTCACCTTTAGTATCTTATGGGGTGGATTGGGTTATCACAACAAGGTGTGCAGATGATTAATGATGGGATTTTGGTTTGTTTGCCTGCCAGTCAGACTTAAATTGAGCAGATGTAGAGGCAGAAAATGGGAATCTCAAAACAGCAAGAAAGAAACAGCAGAGAATAATTGTACATCTCTCCATCAGGGTCACAGAGATAGAGTCATACCGAGAGTCAGACACCAAAGCAGCAGAGGAGAACCAGAGACCAAAGTGAGCTGATGTTTCCCAGAACCAGAGTCAGAGCTGGGAGCCTTAAGTGGAGGAGCCTAGGGTTAGGAGGGACCTCATACTTGGCAGGACTAAGAGAGCATTGTAACTCTGACCTAAAGATGAGAGGCACAAAGTGTGTCTGGGCATACCTAAGGAGCTATCCTGACTGGAGAACTGCAACTTGTAACTAACTTCCCTAATAAACGCTATAATTATGAGTGAGGTCTATGGGTTCTCTTTGTTCATTGTAACAGATTAGCAGAGCAGTGAGAAGTCTGAGAGGGAAGGTTGGTGATAAAATTGATAGAAGAAGGGGCAGGAGCATGAGGACATGTCTGATCTCATGGGAGTCACTCTTGTGTTGTGGATGTTGTAAGTTGAGAGTCCTTGTGGCTTCGGGGTCAGACATAGCTTTAGTGCACCAGTCAGTCACATTCTGTTTACACGCGAACACACACACACCCCCATGTAATAAAGGAAAAACACTGTTTGACCAAATATACTAAGAGCATTACTGTAAGTTTCCATCTTTTTTCTCTTAGTCAAATTATTAGAATGCTGTTATCTGACAAGAAAGGAAACTAAAATTCCTCCCTTCTGTTCGCACGTTTCAACTATTTATATAATCTTCTATTTTGGCAAAGAGTTCAGCAATTGTTTATTCCTTGTTAGCAAGCCTCTGTTATTCTCAATAAACAAAAGGGGAGAAAAACCCTCAAAACCTGTTAGTGGCTGATCTGTAATCATCTGGAAATTATCTAAGTTCATAGTAGAATTGAGTATTTCTGATCTGACCTCCAAACCTATTTTGCAGACACCTACTTGTGTTCCTTTTTATGTGTTTGATACTGCAGATGTGCTGTTTTGCCCAGTTGTGATATGTCTTGATTTAATTTGCTAGTTAATTTTTAAAGTCTTATGTGCATGCTTTTAACATGCAGAAGATTTTAGAGCCAAAGTTCTTTTTAACATTGGAAAATCTTCCCGTCATTGGAGACACAGTCATGTCTACAGAGCTTTTGACTAAATAGCTGCTGGCTGGTACCTCATCTAGAGGTGCAGTCCAGAGAGCTTGGCAGGGCCAAGGGGGTAGACAATATTTGCAAAACACACCAGTGACTAGTTTCTTTGACTGAGTGTTGTGTGCAGACAAGCTCATCCTTTACACAGCCAAAGCCATTCAGGAGCTGTGTTTTGGCATCTCTTTATTTATTCTTTCATTTATTTGCTTAACATTCTCAAGATAGTTCTTGATGTTCATTTTAATTCAGAGAGAAAGTAGAGAGAAAGAGTATAGATTGCTGTTGTTGTTGTTAGGTGCTATCAAGTCAAGTACGACTCATAGTGACCCTATGAACAGAAGATCTGAAACCATTCCTATCCTGAGCCATCCTCACACTTCCTGACACACAAAAGCCCATTGCAACAGTCACCTTGTGAATCCACCTGGTTGTGGGTCTTCCTCTCCTTTGCTAACCCTCCACCCCTCCCAACATCATGTCCCTGTCCAAGTGATAGCACCTCCTTGCAATACATACAAAGTATGTGAGGCAAAGCCTCATCATCCTTGCCTCCAAAGAGCACTCTGGCCGCACCGTTTCCAAGACATATCTTTTCATTTTCTTGGCCATCCATGGAATGTTCATAGATTGCTACTATATTCAAAACTCTAACTCATTGCTGGTGAATCAATACCGACTTAGAGCTGACCATCCAGTGGGTTTTCAGTGGCTGTAAACCACAGGAGAGAATATTGCCCATCTTGCTCCTGAGGCACAGATGGTAGATTCGAACTGCCTAAGTTTGGGTTGACAGCACTACTCCATCCATACCTAGGCCACCAGGACTGCCATTATAAACCCTTTCATATACACAGCTATGTTCTGCAAATAATACTGTGACGAAAAAAGATTAAAGACATAGATATGACTGTTTTAGGAAGGGAGTATTAGGGCTGGAGAGAAGGGAGAACATGTTATTATTTTAAAAGTTATCTATTTAAAATACCTTTGCGATGTAGATGTTGTCCTCCTTTCATAGACGGAGAAATTAAAGTTTACAGAGTAAGAATTTGTTCAAGATGACATAACTTTTGAAGGACAAAGTTAGGATTCAAGTTTAGGCCTCTCTGTCGTCATTGTCAGTGCTGTCTTCTTAGGAGCCAGTCGTGTGTGTGTGTGTGTGTGTGTGTGTGTGTGTGTGTGTGTGTATAAAATATACACCTGCTTTTAACTCAGAAAACATTTATTGTAGGTTTTCAGAGATAGTGTCAAGATTTGTCCCCACTTTTGAGTTACCATGATGAGAAAGGCTCACTGGCTAACTGAATAGTTTGCAATGACTACCTGTGCATCGAGTTCTCTGTTTGTGACCACTATTGTGCTGATGTCTTAAGTACTTTTATCTCATTTCATTCTCAAACATAAATAATATCTCTGTTTCACATGGGGAAACTGAGAGTTAGAATATTCTGTTATGGTGCCATATTTCTAGTTAGTGGCAAAATCACAATTTAACTCAAGATGCCTTACTGATTCCAAGGCTTGTGTTTCTAACCGCTTTGCAATCCTGAAAAGGAATTAGGAGGAAAACTTTGAATCTTGAAACTGCAAAGTAAAACAAAGTCTACAAACTTTATTCATCTCTTTTTTCACATCTGCCATGATGTTGTGACAGTAATATGAAATGAGATACCTAAATGTTTAATCTTTGTAGGATCTTTTGACTTAACCATCCTACAAATAGATGGTTATTTATGTATCTTAAACTTTTAATTTCTCATAAAGAGCACAAGGAAGCTGAATCATGTGCTAAGTAAAACTGTATTATAAGGTGTGTCGTGAACTTAGGATACTTCTGGCTATGACAAATTATACTAACAGATTAAGACAAAGTAATTCAAGACAAACATTTACTAATTTTTTACTCATTCTGTGTTACTTGAGAATTTTTAAAGAGGCCTGAGGCTTTGAGGATTACCAGGTTTATTTTGCTCACTAATAATATTTAACCTATATTATTGCCTAGTGAAAAAGAATGCACTTTCTATAAAATAAATATTCCTGTGTTACCCATTTTTATAATGTTATTTTATTGCTAGCTCAATCTTCCTACAATAAAAATAGTGTTCACTCAGTGGGAAATATATCTGGACATGGTCTCTGAGAGCCCTTCACACTGGGCTCTGGTCTTAATATATGTCCTCCCTTCTCACACTTTTCCTGGCAAACGTTGATCTGAGCTTCAGAATTGCATACCCAGAATTTTGTTGTACCGCTCCTCTTTTCTCACTACATCTATTCCCAACTCTGCACATCCTAAACCAAGCTCACCATTTCCCCAGTCTCTCAAAGTCACTACCCTAACAGTATCCTGTTCCATTGCACCATTTTTCTTCATCTGAATGATTAACTGACATGGCACTGTCTTGAGTCTCTTAACTAATATCACTTGTCTTGAAATCTGTTCTTCCTACAACCCATGCGATCTTTCCAAAATCATATGAGTTCTTTCCTGTGGGATCAAGCTGTGTATTTCTTCAGAACAAAGGTATACAGGTACAAATTGAGTACCTTTAGTTTTATTCACAAAGTACTTTCCAGTAGGATCTGCTAGTGAACCGTTTGGAATTGTCATAAGCTACCAAGGCCAGTGTGGTGAAGGCTGAGAGTCTGACCTCTACTAACTCCACAAAGGGAGTACCCATCAATGACATTCACAGTACCAAACTAGTTAAGGTTAGACATAGTTCACCATGCTCCTATTAATTCCCACACCACTGTTAACTGCACTACTGGGTCCAGAACCTGTTGCAATAACTCACAGACCAACCAGAAGCATACTCACAATTATGAGGTTTATTATGGATGTTAACAGGATATAATTTTTCAGTCAGGACAGTTTTTGAGGTGAGCTCACAGGCCCTTCAGGCTTTACCCTTACAGCTTTGGGCCAGTTTTACAAAGGTCTCTTAGTCCTGCTAGTTACAGTGTGTAGTTCCAAGTTTTCCAGAAAGCTTGAGTAAAAACCACTTGGTTCTGATTCCATTGAATAGCAGACCCAGGTGAGCTCTGTCTTATGTCAGGTCTCTGGTTCTCCTCTGAGGCTCCTGCTGCTCTCCTGTAGGTCTGCCTTGTGTAAGAGTCTCAGACCCAGAAGGCATGTACTATGTTCTCTTCTTCTTTGCTCAAGGTGAGATTCTCAATCTGTTGTTGAATGTCAATTTAATGGTGAGACTAGCCAATCCCCTTGTAGATAAACCAACACACACTATTTGCATGCCCCTGTGCATCTGTGTGGCAGTCAGAGTTGGTCAGTGGATAGTGCTGTGTACCTTCAAGCCAGAACTGACTCATAGTTGACCTTGTGGTGAGTGTTTTTTAGAGGCAATAAATTTTATGGGAGGAGATTGCCCATCCTCTCATGGAGCAGCTGGTGGATTTGAACCACATGTGTTTGGGATTGCAGTGCACCTTACCATTTTGAACAAGAAACCCTTGACACCATACTGCCATGCTCCAGTCTATTAGCACTACTTTCAGTTTTTGACGTAGTTGCTCACGCAGCCTTCACCGGGAAGGGAGGATTGCCCTGGATAGCATTCTCTCCTAATTCTAAGTAGCACTGTACACCACACTCTGGATAATTCTCCATCTCTACCTCATTGCTGTCTAGTTAGTTCCAACTATTCAATCAGTTCCTGAGGCTGGAAATCTCCTAAGAGGAGAATGCCTATCTTCTTCCAAAATGTGGATTTGAACCATCAGAGAAGCATGGTCTTTGAGTTAGTAGTGAAACTCTAGAAAGCACATCATCATAGTTCCCTTGGAGATAATTAAGATATAAGTAATGATTTACCTTGAAGAAGTAAAAATGTATTGAGGTAACATTTCATATATGAATGAACCATATGTTAGCTCGGATGCCTATACTATTTTTTGTATTAAATACGCATATGTATTTGTATTAACATGAATTATAAATGATGTGTTATCTGAGCATATGAAACATGGAACTAGTCAACTCTGTCTTCAGTAGGTTGCTCATGTGAGACCCAAGAAAGAATGCATTTATTCAACAGATATTCTGTGAATGTCTTGACCATGGCTGGCACCGTGTGAAGTATAGAATGGTAGAGCATTGTCTGTATCTTCCTTGGTGAGGATGATTTAGCTGAGAAAATGGGGCATGAATGGTTTAGTATAGGAAAATGAGGCCTGAGAATGTTCTTTTCCTGTACAGTTACTTAGCTAAGAACTACTCTGGGAATGGTTTTACTGATGTAGACTCGCTTTTCCCTTTCTCCAAACCCCGCCCCTTTACAGAGCAGAAATGTAAGATTGATTTAATTTCCTTTATCTGGCACCATGACAGCATAAAGTCATCAGTATAATCACCATAAGAGGACTTTGTTTTATTTTTTATCACCCAGCACATTTTTATTGTCAGAATGGTTACTTATCATTCATTTTTATTTACTCTAGCTGGGGAAGTTTTGCAGAAATCTTGTGTCTATTTAGAAGAAATGTTTTAAATTATGGGTTCTCTCCTAGCCTGCTGACCAGAGAACACACTGCAGACATAAGCCTCACGACTCTGTTAGATTAAGCCTTGAGTAATGGCTGCATCTGCTCCACCCTTGGCCAGTTGAGGCCTCCTGGGCCCAAGGTCACTCATCTCCTCCCAGAACCATACTCTGTACCAGCTTGTCAGAACCAGGCTGTGGCTCTCAAAAATTTGATTTGGATCCTCTTTTGTGGAGGTTAAAATAGAAAACAAGCAAATATAAGGACAGTTGGTGTCTATTTCCAACCATTGAGCTTGTATTTATTTTTTTTAAAGTAAGGATCATACTATAATATTATTCAATTGAATTCAAGTATTTTGGTTGTATTTTTAAGTGCTAAGTGATGCAGACAGCTAGTATATGTGATGGCTAACTGAAAGGTTAGGGGTTTGAGTCCACTTAAAGGTGCCTCAGAAAACTTTACATTATACTTCCAAAAGTCAGCCATGGAACACTCTATGTAGCAGAGTTCTGCTCTGACTCTGGAGGTCAGCCACCATTCTTGGCACTGATTTGATCCAACTGGTTTGGCATTTAAGAGTTTATGTAAGACCAGAGTGAGATAATCAAAAGGGATTTAAAATAGACTTGGAAAGAAAAGAAATCCTATGAGAACAGAAGATAAATCACCTGGGAGAAGATGGCAGGGCACAAAACCTTGTCTCTGGAATTGCCATTGGGAGTCTTGGAATTAACATTCTTATAATCTTCACATGATTGAAGCTCAACATCAAGAAAACCAGTACTCTCACCACTGGGCCAATTAGAAGCTTTGTGATAGACAGGAAAGAGAATGAGATTGTTGATAACATTAATTTGCTTGATTCTGCAATCAAGACTCTTAGCACTAGCAGTCAGGAAATCAAAAGACGAATTGCACTGGAAAAGTCAACTGTCAGGGACCTCTCCAGAGTACTGAAGAGCAACAAGATCAGTCTGGGGACTAAGGTGTACCTGATTCAGGTCATGGTCTTCGCAGTTACTTGTTGTGCATCAGAGACCTAGACAATAACTAAGGATGATAGAAGGAGGATCGATACCTTTGAGCTGTGATGCTGGAGAAGAGTGTTGAACACACCATGGACTACCAGGAAAACAAACAGGTCTGTCCTAGAGAATGTGAAACCAGGCTGATCCCTAGAAGAAAAGATTTTGAGGTTCTTTCTCACATGCTTTGGGCACATGGCCGAGGGGAACCAGTCCTTGGAGAAGGACATCATGCTTGGAAGGGTGGAGGGACAACGCAAGTGAGGAAGGCCCAGGATGGGACCCATTGACTCAGTGATTGGAGAAATGGGATTAGGTCTATCAGAGACTATGAGATTGGCTCAGGATAGGGCAGGGCTCAGAGCTAATGTAAGTCACTGTAAGTCATAGGTGACTTGATGGCACATACAACAACAGCACCAACCTGCCCAAATATCCTCATCCAGAATATTGTCCAGGTCTTGTGGTGGTGTTAGATGCCGTTGAGTTGATTATGATGACCATATCAATCACAGATTGAACTGTTGTCTTATCCTGAGCCATCCTTATAATACCTGTAGTGTTCAGCCTCATTTTTACAATCGGTTTGTCAGTCCATCTCATTGAAGGTCTTCTCTTTTTTGCTGATCCACTGACTTTCCCAGCATAATGTCTTTTTCCAAGAACTGATTCCTCCTGAGAAAGAGTTTTACCATCTTTTCCTCTAAGGACCAGCCTGACTGCACTTCCTCCAAGACAGAGTTGTTTGTTCTTTTCATTGTGCATGAGTCATTTAGTACTTTTTTACTAACATCACAATTCAAAAGCACTAATTCTTCCTCTGTTTTCCTATTCATCATCCAGCTTTCACAAGCATACAAAGCAGTTGAAAAGATCATGGCTTGATTCAGGTGCACCTTAGTCTTTTATATGGCCTTCTTGCTCTCTAGCTTTTTTGTGTCTTCAGGAATTAATGATTTATTTGTTGCATTATATTCTTTAAATATTTTTTTTATTCTTTAATTATAATTCCTCTTTTGTTTAGTTGTATATCCTTTTTAATGGTTACATAATCTGAAGAATGTATTCAATGTTATTGAATTGTACATGTGCCAATTGTTGAATTTGAGAATATTTTGGCCTATGCATTTTCTCTGCATTTTTTTCTTATTTTACACTGACTTGCAAGCAAAGTTTATATACATTGTGTTTCACATTATTCTTCATTCACATTGTGTTTTGTACAATCATTCTCGCTCATTATGTGTCATAAAATAAATCACCACTGAACTATGCTCACCGTTACCCTATTTTCTAAGGTTTGCTTTTTGATAGCTGACTTGTTAAATGTAACATGTTTCTTGATTTCTTCACTGCTTTTGCCATGATTGTTGATTGTGGATCAACAATTGTGGATCCAATTCTTTGTGAAACCAATTTTTTGACAACTTCAATTGTTTCTCCAGCTGTCAAAGTGCTACCTATTAGTTCATTTGTGAGGATTTTTGTTTTCTTGGAGAAATGAAAGTTATGCAAGTGTTCAGGTCTTTGATTCATAGGGTCACTATGAGTCATCTACGACACGATGACACTTAAGAACAACAATAATAACAACAACAACAAGAGATCTCTTTTGGCCTAGTGGATAAAAGTTATGCTATCAAGCCAAAGGTGGGTTATTTTAATCTTTGGCCCTTAGGCCTAGTTTTAATTGGTTTTGGTTAAACATTTTTCTAAGTGGTATAGCACTCATCGTTCCTTCTGCTGTGCAGAGGCAACTTGTGGTTGTTGTGATGCTAAACACTGTGACACTGATGTGTCAAATGTGATGATGGTTACCCATTCTGGACAGTGTTTGGTGGAGTTTCCCGATTAAAACAAGCTTGGAAACACGAGTGGCATCCACTTCTGAAAAAGCTTGTCTCCAGAAACTCTACGAACTTGGAGAAATGATGAAAGTTATACAAGTGTTCAGGCCTTTTGTTCAGCCGGTCATTATGAGCCATCTATGACTTGATGGCACTTAACAACAATCTATATTGAAGACTTTAATCTTAGATCTTATGAAGTATGTACTTCAAGTCTTTTGTGCTCTCTCTAAACAAGATTGTGTCATCTATGTAATGTTAATTAGTCTCCAATCCTGATGATCAGCATACATATTGAATAAGAATAGAGAAAGGATACAACCCTGATTCACACTTTACTGATTTAACATCATGCAATGTTCCCTTGTTCTTCCAAATATTATCTTCTTGGTTTATGTCTTTCTTTAGTTCTCACAAAGTGAAACTACATACAGTAAACCCTTTTCCACTTAATTGAGGAAGTATTTGTCACAATGCCAGTTTGAAAATACCAGGTCCTCCAGAGAAAGATGGACTGTGTCCCATCACGATAGACCTTATGTTGACCAGCAAAATCCTGATACTCATGTAGCTACTTAAGACATCACACTCATCCATTGGGATGTAAATTGTAGAATCCTAACATTAACACATTGCTGCACACTTCTAAATTGACAACCGTGCTTAGAAACATGTGCAGAAGCTCTGGTGGCCTAGTGGTAAGGAGCCTTGCATGCAATCCTGAAGGCACTTGGTTCAAATCCACCTGCAGCTATGTGGGAAAACGATAGGCAATCTCCTTCCATGTGATAGGATCAGCTGTGAGTTGGTTCTGACGCAAAACTGCATAACAACAGTAACAACAAATTTAAAGTGTGTGAATTTTTTAGCACGTTCTATTTAAAATAAAACAACAAAAAAAGCCTTCAAACTCATTGCTATCACATCAGTTCAAATTCATACTTACTTTCTTGGATTTCTTAGACTGTAAATCTGAGGAGCCACTGGTGGATTCGAACTTCTGGAGACAAGTGTCCTTTTAGTTAGTAGTGAAAAGTCCTACAGAACACATGGTTAGAGTGACTTAATTAGGCCCGTGACTTGAAACCATAAGCCTCATTCATTTACTCACTATCACCAAGTCAGTTCAGACTGAGTGGCGACCCTTCCCTGAGTTTTTGAGGCTAAGTGCTTTAAAGGGGGCACCTGCCAGTTTTTCACTTGAAGTGCAGATCGTTGGTTCTAACCAGCAGATAAAGCAGCAGTGTTTTGGTTATCATGACAACATACTATGGATTGTACCACAGAGCTCCTTTGCAACTGTAAGAAACACTAGTTACTTAGGAAAAAATAAAGCTAAATAAAATTGTTGTTATTGTTGTGTCCCACTGAGTTGCTTATGACTCATAACAACCCTCTGTACAACAGCTCTGAACCCTGCTCTATCTTGGGCCAACCTTATTATCTCAGACAATCTTATTATCACCTACTCCCATTACTCCATCAGTCAGTTCATCTCATGTATGATCTTTCTTTCCTGCACTGTCCCTCTATCGTCCTAAGTGTGACATCCCTCTCCAAAGACTGGTCCCTCCTTGTAACACACCTAAAGTATTTCAGACAAACCTTCAGAATCCTTGCCTCCAAGGAGCAACCTGGTTTAGACATAAAATGAACACTTAGGAATAGGTGGAACACTATACATGCAAGTAGAACCTAGTTACTTTGGATGGAAAAAGAATCTGAATGGTTCTCTATGCTAAGAGATGATTGTTCTTTTTATTTCCTATGATTATCCAGATGAATTCATTTTTTTGGAAACAAAGTCGATGTTTAGCACTTTGATGAGATTCAACCTGTTAGTGAGGAGAGGATACTGCAGAGTGGTACAAGTTAAAAGATGTTTGAATTAGAGGTAAAAATGTAAACACCACTTTAACTAAGCTTACCAAAAGAAATGAAGATTGGTGCATCCACGGACTGTGAGTTCAAGATCTGCAGGAGACACACCTCTCTTTAATCAGCTTGTGAAGAGGGCCGTCATCAACATTCACTTCTTTAGTCTTAGATCACTTAGTAAAT
Organism: Elephantulus edwardii; assembly: GCF_000299155.1. NCBI lineage: Eukaryota > Metazoa > Chordata > Mammalia > Macroscelidea > Macroscelididae > Elephantulus > Elephantulus edwardii. Next base: position 1,356,092 of record NW_006400081.1, on the reverse strand, counting down.
ATTTTTTAATGGATTCAAGGTAACCTCTATCTTCTAGCCACAGTGAAGGCAGTATAAAAACATAGCATGTACATGACTCCTTTCAGGCTAAATGTAAAAATCAGTAAAGACTTACTTTTAAGTCACTATAAAAGCATAAACAACATAACATTCAAAAAGACCACATGATATTGATTTATTTGTAAAATATGGTGACACTCTCCTTAAAAATAGAAAAACGGTAGGAGGCATCTCACTCCCTGACCTAAAATCCTACTACACTGCCGTGGTAGTCAAGACAGCATGGTACTGGTACAATGACAGACACATAGATCAATGGAATAGAATTGAGAACCC
>NW_006400081.1:1351399-1354559 GCF_000299155.1 Elephantulus edwardii | reverse complement strand
GTATTATATTTTAGGGCATTATTTTTATCGTAGGAGTACGGAATGAGGGTTGCAGAGTGGATTATATTTGGGGGTAGGGGGTGGGGTTTGGGGAGGTGCGAGGGGATTGTGTACCAATGAGGGAGTTTTTCTTTTGCTTTTCAAGGAGAGGAGCAAATGGGGTGGGGGGGGGCAGAGGTTTGTGCGGGGAGAAGGGTGCAACAATGAATGAAAGGAATTCCAAAATCTCTGTAGATGTTCATTGAAATGAAAAATAAACAAACTAAATTAATAAAAAAAATATGGTGACACTGTGATACTGAATTTCACAAGGAGAAAGGAAAAGAACCCAGTGTTAACTTGTACTTATTTCTCAACCAGTTGCTGCATTTCTGATTCTTGGGTAACACAAAGGATTGTGTCATTAACACGGATTTCATTGACAACTGAAGAGTTGGAAGTCCAATCTACCTCACATCTTTCAAGAGCTTTCTCTTCAGAAGACAGTTCTGTCTGGAATGTATGGGGTCACTGTGGGTCAGAGTTAATTCAGCACCAACAGTTTTATATACTTGTTTTGATTTCTTTTTCACTCTGCAGCACTGACTTTTTGTTTTGTTAATTCATTCTCATCTTAGACATGAGAGTTCTGAGTCTCAGTTATATAAAGTCATCTTTCATCAGGACCCTTAACAAACAATCATGATGCAGAACCTCAGCTCATGAGTGAGAGTCCATCTCTTTTCTACTCTACATTGCAGCCTCTCTGGGAAATGGGCAGCCCAGTGACTTAATCCGTGAATTATGGCTTAGAGATGTTTACATTCTATGTAAAACTGTCACAACTTAATGGATTGAGAATTCACACAATAGAATACTATGTAGCACACAGGAGCAACAATTTTGAAAAATTCTGTCTACCTGGGGAGAGGCTGGAGAGCATTATGCTGAGTTAACTAACTCAGTTTCATAAGGATAATACTTCCTAAGACCATTATTGTAAAACTAGATGGATAACTAGTAAAACATGTATAGGAACCCAAGGAGGGGAAGGAGTGATAGCAGAAAGGTGATGATGGTTAGGAGCTAAATCACAGAGTTGCACAATTTAGTTAGTAGAGGGAGGAGGAAAGACAGGGAACTAATGGGCATAGTCCAATGGTGATTAGTTTAATAAAACAATGCTTGGAAATGATTGTATGAAATACAATGTGAAGGAAGAATAGTGTGAAACACAATGTATATGAACTTTGTAAGCAAACCAATATAAAATAAAAGTTTGTAAAAATCTCAACTGTTTCAGAGGCCAGGCAGAGTCAGAATTGGAAGGAAGTTAGATGTTTTTTGTTGCAATTGTTTAGTAGATGTTAGCTCAGGGATTTCATTGAAGCTGGTTAAAGTATAGCTATAGTACACATGGTCATAAGGAAGAGCTTTATGTGAGAACTGTGGCAGTTAACTTGAACAGCAGCCTATTTTTAACAGCAGAAATGTTTCTCAAGGCAAGTGTCCTGGCTTTGAATACTTATGCATCAAAACACAGAAAGAAAATTTTAAATACTTCTGAGAACGAAGGCCAGAGGCCAAAAAATTATCTTTACTCCATCCATCAACATCTCAAATGGTTATTAAATTTACTGTTATTTTAATCATAAGTTACCCAGTCATCCCCTGTGGAAATACTTCTGTTCTTTTAATATGTTATAAAGAAGATATGTTCCATGTTATTTTCTTACTTCTGTGTAAAAACGTTATGATTGTTGACAAATAAAAGAATGCACTCTCAAACTTATAAACATTTTGCGTAAGTTAAAATCATTTTCTTGATACAGCCACTATGGAAGGCAAACTAGCATCTTCTCAAAAAGTTGGAAATAGAAATACCTTTTGACCTAAAAATTCCTCTACTGGGAACGTACCATACAGAAACCAGAGCCAAAACTCAAATGGATGGATACACACCCATGTTTATTGCTGCTTTATTCACAGTAGCAAAGAGATGGAAACAGTCCAGATGCCCATCAAAAAAATGAATGGCCAGATAAAACTATGGTACATTCACACAATGGAGTAACATGAAGCATTGAAAAACAATGAACTTGTAAAACGCTATATAGCATCGAGGAACCAGGAGGACATTGTTGTTGCTGTTATTTGCTGTAGAGTTGCCAGTCGCCCATAGTGACCTCGTGTATAGCCGCTCTGAAGAATGCCTTGTCTGGAGGCAGTCTCACTGATTCTGACACACCAACCCCCATTGCACCAGTTACTGTATCAATCCATCTCATCTAGGGTCTTTCTCGTCTGCACTGTCCCTCTACCCTTCCGAGAATGATGTCCTTCTCCAAGGACTGGTCCCTCCTGGCTACATGCCCAATGTATGTGAGATGGAGCTTCAAAATTCTAGCCTCAAAGGAGAAATGTGATTTCACCTATTCTAAAACAGACCTATTTGTTTTCTTGGTAGTCCATAGTATGTTCAAGACTTTTCTCCAGCATCACAATTCAAAGGCATCAATTCTTCTTCTGTCATCCTAATGATAAGTTGAATGACATATCTGAGTCACAAAAGGAGAACTACTGCATGACACTGGTGTTATAAAATAGGACTTATACTGGGTGAAGCTTGGGGAGAGAATAGGGAAAAAGTGGATAGATTGCATAGATAATGAATACTGCAATAGAATAGATGAGGGGAAGAACTGTTTGAAAGGAATATATGATTAGTCATCATATGTATGACAATAATCTAGAAGAAAGCATGCATTGTAGGGGTGGGCTAGGGAGGGGATATAAAATGTGCAACAATGAATAAAGTAAAAAAAAATATACTAATTTCTGAACTGTAACTATAAGGCATTGATTTTAGCCCTTTGCCGCCTTTTTTTCTCTCTAGTCTCTCTAGTAGAGAGTAAAGTAAAAAAAAAAAAAAGGTTAAAACTTTGTGTCAGGAATGTTGATCTCCGCCCCAATATAATGTCTTTCTGGTGGAGTTGGATTTGAAAACAGTATCCCTTGCTCATGGATAGGAAGACTCAATGTTGTGAAAATGGCAATACTACCAAAAGCAATTTACACATTTAATGCAATCCCAATACGAATACCAATCCCATTCTTCAACGAGATGGAAAAGGCAATCTCCAATTTCGTATGGAATGGGAAAAAGCCCCTAATAAGCAAA
>NW_006400081.1:1343452-1349367 GCF_000299155.1 Elephantulus edwardii | reverse complement strand
CAGACAGAGGGGGAGAAGAACGAACTGGGGATGAGGGTGGAGAAAACAGTGCAACAATGAATGAATGAAAACCCAAAATTTCTGTAAATGTTAATTAAAACTAATAAAATTTAATTTAAAAAAAAGAAAAGAAAACAGTATTCATAGAAAAAAAAGATAGTGTTCTAAACGGAGTCCTAGTGTCTCTTCAAATCTGGATGCTGGTGGAGAAAGCTGGAGTCATGTTTTCTTTTCATTTTGTTTGTTGTTGAAAATATCCACAGCAAAACATATACCATTTCAAGTCTCTGCATGTCTGTGAGTGACATCTTTGCCATTCTTCAAGTTGGACCATACCATTGTCCTCCTCCTTTCCTGAGTTGTTCCTCTTATATTAACATAAATTAACTGGCCACTAAGTTTTCTATCTAATCCTTCAAAGAGCTATCATCACCTGGAACATTTATAGGTCACAAATGAGCATGATGATCAAGCCAGGATGTTTTTTACTATTTTAACTTAACTAGTATTTAATTTTAGAAAGACTTCAAGGGATATTTTTGACTTAAGGGTAAAAGTTGGCCCATGGCAAGAGTCTCAAGGGTTTGGGTCATCATAGTTTAGGACGTCTGCATTTCCTCCATTTTAATGAAGAGTCTTCTATGTAATTTTTTATTAAAATGTTGAGTAATACTTTATTGCTAGTATTCTGTTTTCAGCCAAGATCTATCTAACATCAGCAGTAGCATCTATCCCTTATTGCAAAGTTTCTTCAGAATTCACCTTTATTTTCTGGCAGTTCCCAGTTGCTGTACAATTCCCGCTGTTTAAAAATAATATCCAGCAAGAGTTTACTTCACGTGATATTAATATTATTAATTGATAATTTCTGTCATTTATTAGATTACCATTTATTGAAACAATTATTAATTTCTTCTAGTTATTTCACCATGTCATTGTCTTCCACATTTCTTGGCATAGACTAGTGAGCACATCCAGGGTTGTGTCTATTTGCTGAACACCTCAGTTGTGATTTTATCAATTCCTGGATGGTTGTTTGCTTTTCCTTCCTTCCTTCCTCCTCCCTCCCTCCCTCCCTCCCTCCCTCCCTCCCTCCCTCCCTTCCTTCCTTCCTTCCTTCCTTCCCCATTAAATGCCTTCACTGTAGCTTTGGCTTCTTCATTCAATACCTTAGGTTCTTTTCATCCACTGTTGTTGATTGCCTCCAAGTCGAGCATGACTCATAGCGACCCTATGAACAAAAGGCCTCAAGCCCCTCTACAACTATCGACATTTATCATAATTTCATAGAGTTTGCAGAGGCATGTTACTTAGGAAGTAGATGCCACTCCTGTTTCCAAACTTGTCATAGTATGTTATTGTTGTTATGTGCCACTGAGTCACTTGTATCCCATAGCAACGCTATGTACAGCAACTCTGAACCATTCCCTGTCCAGAGTCAGTCTCACTAACTCTGACACACCAACACCCATTTCTCCAGTTACTGTATCAATCCATCTCATCCTGGATCTCCCTCTCTTGCGCCCTTCTGAGTATGATGTCCTTCTCCAAGGACTGATCTCTCCTGGCCATTTGCCCAAAGTAACTGAGGTGGAGCTTCAAAATCTAGCTTCCAAGGAGAGACTTGGTTTCAACCCTCGCCAAGACTGACCTATTTGTTTTCTTGGCAGTCCATGGTATATTAAAGACTCTCCTCTAGCACAAAACTTGTATACTACATCCTGAAATAGTTCCGTGTTAGCCAGTACTTTTTAGTACAATGATTGTGTTTCTGCAATCTTCTTTTGATGCTTCCTACATCATCCAATATTTAGTTGATAGAATCCGTCAGTAATGTCACTCAAGGTCTGCATTTGTTCTTCAGTTCTTTCAGTTTGCGAAATACGAAGTGTGTTCTTCAATTTTTGTTTTCTAACTCTGAATCTTTACATATTGTATTATAATACTTTGCTTTGTCATCTGACATCTTCTGTTCCATTCTCTCAATTATCTTTGTCATGATTGGAAGTACATTGATAGAGAACTGTCAGAAAATCGAAGCATACTCTGTAAACTCTGTGGAACTAGGGATAACGTTGCTGTTTCAGAACATAATGTCAGAAAGATACTTATGTTTTATTGGTGATGCATAAGCATTTATTTGTGTATGTCATAATACATTATTGGTAACATTAAGAAGAAAGGAAACATTAAGTTGTACTCATGCAAAATTTGTTAATAGACAATGAAACAGCCACTTTAGTACAGAAAGGAGATATTATATCGTTTAAAATTAACGCTTCAGGGTTGTATTTTTTTTTCTCCATACCTGTTCTAGCGCTATAGAGAACAAATAATTCCAGAAGCTGGACTCTATATAAAGACGAATATAGCATCAAGTTTGATAGTAAAAACCTCATGAACCTACATTATGCAGATGACACAGCCTTTCCTGAAGAAAGTAAACAAGACCAGAAGCACTTAGTGTAGGAGATCAAACAAATACAGCTTTCAATATGGATTACATCTCAACATCAAGGAAACAAGAAATCTTCACCTCTGGACCAACAGGAAAAATCATCATAGATGGAGTAATGATTGAAATTGTCACCAACTTAATTTTGCCAGGATTCACAGTCTTCACCGGTGGTGGTGGTGGTGGTTGTCAAGTGACATCGAGTTGAGTACAATTTATATTGATCCTAAGTACAAAAGATATGAGCCCTATTCTGTAAGTGTTGTAGTTTCTTTAATGTTGCCAAGATTCACAATCTTAATCAGTGGTTGCAGCAGGAAAATTCAAAAGACATGTAGCATTTAACAAATATCTTGTCAGGAAACTCTTCAACAAATATCAACAAAGATACCACTTTAAAATCTAAGATGGGGCTGAATGAAGCCACAGGATTTTTCATTTGCTTCCTCTGCTTCTGAAATTTGGACAATAAATAAAAAAGACCAACAAAGCATTGATGCCTTTGAGTTGTACTTTTGGTGACAAGTATTGCATATCTCATGAACTTCCAAAAGAGCATACAGACTTATATTGGAGCAACCAGGGTGCTCCTTAGAGGGGAAGCTGGTGAAATTCCATCTTGTATTATTTGAGCATATTTTCAAGAGACATCAGTCTTTTTGGAAAGACAACATGCTTTGAAAAGTGGAGGGTCAGTGAATGAGAGGAAGGCCTCAATGAGATGATTGGGCACAGTGACTGCACCAGTAGGCCTGAGAACTGTGGATATGGTGAGGATGCCTCAGGATAGGGCGAGGTTTCAACGTATTAGTCATTGGGTCACTTTGAGACCTAGTTGACTTGACAGAACTTAACAACAGCACTATCCAGTTCTTCTTGTCTCATTCAAAGGAGGCCATTGTCCATGGAGGCAACACATATCCTCATAGCCTGCTCCTAATCCTGACTTTCCTTCTTCCTCTGTTGCTCCAGGGGAATAAAGACTTACTGTAATTTGGTGAGGTTTGAAGACTGCATGTTTTGGTCAGTGAACTAGAGTCTAGATTAGAAAAAAAATACATTTTTGGCTACATATCTGGGAAGTCTCATCCAGACAGGTTTCCAAACTTCTACACATAGAGACCACGTCCAGTGAGGTATTTGGTTGTATATGAGCAATCTTAGTATTTGCATTTTTTTCTTCATTGTTGTAAACACACACACACACACACACACACACACACACAGCGAGAACGAGAGTGAGAGAGAAAGAGAGAGACATCATTAAACTATTGCAAATTCAATTTTTTATAGGTCTACAATTTGACAGTAATTAAAGTAACCAGTAGTGCAATCATACCCTTAATCAGTGTGATATTTCCAACACCTTTTAACAACACCCTCATTTTCTTCCTTCCAGGTACTCATCATAAATACTAATACTTTACCATTGTTGTTGTTGTTGTTGTGTGCCATGAGTCTGAACTGACCCATAGCTCACCCTCTAACAGGTTTTCTAAAACAGTAAATTCCATGGGAGGAAATTGTCCATCCTTCTCCCACAGAGCATCTGGTAGGTATGAACTGTGTGCCTTTGGGATTACAGTGCAGAACTTATATTAGTAATACACAAATACTGAAATTTGTGACTTTGACCTTTATACATTTCCCTTTTTCGATCTCTTTGTATGTTTTATACACAGTATTTGTCATCTTGTTATTGACTTATTCAATCCATAAATATGTTATTGTTGTTAGGTGCCATCAGACCAAGTGTGACTCACATCAACAACAGATCTGAACCCCATCCGATCCTGTATCAACCTCACAATCTTTGACACAATCAGACCCATTGCTGCAGTCACTGTATCAGTCCACCTGATGGAGGGTCTTCTTCTCCTCCTTCCCTCCCCCTTTATAAGCATGATGTCCATGTCCAAGGAATAGCCTCTCCTAGCAACATGTTCAAAATGTGTGAGGCGAAGCTTCACCATCCTTGCCTCCAAGGAACACTCTGAATTTACCTCTTCAAGACATACGTGTTTGTTCTTTTGACAGTCCATGGGATAATCAGTACTGTCCTCCTACACAGCAGCTCAGTGGCAGCAATTTTTCTACTGTCATCCTTCAAGCTGGCTTCAGAAAAAGTATGGTACCAGCGATACCATTGCTAATGTGAACTGAATCCTGGCTGAGAGAAAAAACTACTGGAAGAATGTATATTGGTGCTTTATCAACGATGCAAAAACATTTGACTATGTGGATTTAATAATCCATGAATTAGCTGCTGTCTTATAATTTCATTCTTATTGCAGCATATCTCAAGATTTTATGTCTCCTACTAAGTTGGGAGATCTTGTGGTGTAGTGGTAAGGAGCTATGCTCTCAACCCTAAGATATACTGTTCTTATCCATCAGCTGCTTGTTGGGAGAAAGATGGGAAGTCTTCTCCTGTGTGATTTAATACGTCTGAAAATCCACTGGAGAGTCAGTTATGGGTCATTTCCAACTCAATGGTAGAATACAGTAACAACAACAAACTAAATAGTATTAATTTTCTGTGTGTGGAAGGAGTACACAGAGTCACTGTATCAGAAAGAGTTGGCTGACACAGGAATTTCATGAAATAACATATGAGCAAGAACCTATGTTGTTGAAGGAGGAAGTTCAAGTTGCTATGAAGGCTCCAGGAGTTGACTGCATACCAATGGATTTATTTCAACAAAAAGACGCTGCCCTGGATGTGCTCACTAGGTTGTGCCAGAAAATCTGGAGGACAGCCAGCTGGCTAATTGACTGGAAGAGATCAATATTTGTTCCCATTCCAAAGAAAGGTGACCCAACAGAGTTTGGAAATTATCGAACAATATCAGTGATAACACATGCGAGCAAGATTCTACTGAAAATTATCCAAAAACATTTGGAACAATATGTCAATAGACAACTGCCAGATGTGCAGGCTGGATTTACAAGAGATCATGGTACTAGGGATATTATAGCTAATGTAAGGTGGACCTTGGCAGAAAGCAAAGAATACCAGAAGAGTGTCTATCTGTGCTTCATAGACTATACAAAGGCTTTTGACTGTGTGGATCACAACAAGCTGTGGCTGACTGTGAGAAGAATAGGAATCCCAGAACATTTGATTGTGCTAATGCGAAACCTATACTTGGACCAAGAGGCAGTCATTAGAACAGAGCAGGGAGACAATGGATGGTTCAAAATCAAGAAAGGGGTCTGTCACGGATGTATTTTGTCTCCATACCTTTTCAATCTGTAGGCATAACAGATCATCCGAGACACTGGGCTGTACGAGGAGGAATGTGGCATCAGGATTGGTGGAAGAGTCATCAACAACTTGTGTTATGCAGATGACACAACTCTGCTTGCTGAAACTGAGGAGGACCTGAAGTGCTTGCTGCAGAAGGTCAAGGACTGCAGTCTTCAATATGGATTGAAGCTCAATATCAAGAAAGCAAAG
>NW_006400081.1:1314837-1343187 GCF_000299155.1 Elephantulus edwardii | reverse complement strand
AGAGTTGGACAGTGAATAGGGATGACAGAGAATTGATGCATTTGAGTTGTGGTACTGGAAAGGAGTGTTGAATATACCATGGACTGCTAGGAGAACAAACAGGTTTGTCCTGGAGAGGGTGAAGCCAGAATGCTCCTTGGAGTCAGGATTCTGAAGCTTCGTCTGGCATACTTCAGGCATGTTCCAAGGAGGGACTGGGCCTTGGAGAGGGACATCATGGTTGGCAGAGTGGAGGGGCATCACAGGAGAGGAAGACCTTCGATGAGATGGATCGATTCTGTGAGTGGAGTGGTGGGAATGAATGTGTTTGAGACAGCGAGATTGGCATAGGATAGAATGACGTTTAGGGATCTTGTATATAGGGTCGCTATGAGTTGCAAATGATTCCATGGGCACATACAACAACAACAACATATTTACACATTACACATGTATGTCTATATATCACATTTTGCTTATTCATTTGTTTCTTGATATACATTTAAATCGTTTTCTCCTTTGGGCTATTATGAATAGCACTTCAGTGAACATATTAATATATAAATCTCTGCTCCTCTGCTTTCAAGTCTTTGGAGTGTAGGTCTAGGATTAGAATTGCTGAAATTTTTTTTTATATATTCTGGTTTAATGTTCTGTTTATCAATTTTGGGGGGAACAGCACACTGAGCTTTACAATGACTATTCCAGTTTGTATTCAAATAGCAATAGATAAGAATTCAACAATATTCAGAATTTTTTGTTTTTTGGGGGTTTGTTTTGTTTTTTACCATCTTGGCCATCCTCGGCAGAGTGGAGTGGTATCTGCTCATGGTTTTGATTTGCATCTCTCTAACAGTTAATGATGCTGAACATCTTCTCCTGTATTTGATGTGTATTTGAATGCCCTCTTAGGTAAAATGTCAATCTGAATCCTTTCTCTGTTTCATTAGTGCATTATTTCTCTTTTTATGTTACATTGTTGAAATTTATGTATATATAGGTTGTTGGGCTCTGTTGGATGTATAGTTATCAAAATTATTCTCCCAGTTGGCAGCTTGTCTTTGCACTCTTTCTGGTGATTTTTTTAAACTTAAATTTTTCTTTATTATACTAGTTATTTACAAATTCAAATACATAAAGTTCATAAGAGACAAACTGGAATCAACCTTAGAAGTGCTAGTGTAAGGTATAAAGAGATTGCCCAAATACAGCCAGAAAGGCACAATCTGAGAGGATAAAATTGATGAATGGGACCTTCTAGAGATTAAATCCATATGTGCATAAAAAACTTTTCAACAGGGTGAAGAGAAAACTTACCAACTTGGAACAAACATTTGGTAAAGCTCTCTTAGACCAGAGTCTCTTAATGAAAATTTACAGAATACTCCTGGGCCGCCACAAGAAAAGTACCGACAACCCAGTTACAAAATGGGCAAGAGATGTTTCACAAAGCAAGATATTTGAATGGCAAATGGATACATGAAGAAATGTTCAAAATCACTGGCAATAAGAGAGATACAAATCAAAACCACAATGAGTTACCATCTCACTCCAGTAACAGTGGCAGTTTTTGGTGATTTTTGAAACACCAATTAATTTTCTTTCAATTATATGAGGTTCCACTTATTAACTTTATCTTTTATTACCTGTGCTTCTCTTATTAGATTAAAAAAGCCATTATTATAGCTAAGCCTTACACCCTTGCCTCTGCATTCTTCCAAGTAGTTTATAGTGTTAATTTAAATGTCCTTGTTGTTGTTGTTATTAAATGTCATCGAGTCACAGGGGAATCATATTGACCCTGTGAACAAAAGACCTGAACACTTGCATAACTTTCTTCATTTCTCCAAGTTCATAGGGTTTCCAGTTGTTGTTGTTATGTGCTGTCGTTTCCGACTCATAGCGACCCTATGCACAACAGCCCTAAACCCTGCTCTATCCTGTGCCAACTGCACCGCCTCTGACACACCCATCCCGATTACCCCAGTCACTGAATCAATCCATCTCATAGAGGGTCTTCCCCTCCTGCGCTGTCCCTCCACCCTCCCAAGCATGCTGTCCCTCTCCAAGGACCCATCCCTCCTGGCAACATGTCCAAAGTATGTCAGACGAAGCCCCAGAATCCTTGCCTCCAAGGAGTAGCTTGGTTTAATCCTCTCCAAGATGAATCTGTTTGTTTTCCTGGCAGTCCATGGTACATTCAGTACCCTTCTCCAGCACCACAGCTCAAAAGCATCCACTCTCCTTCTGTCCTCCCTAGTCATTGTCCAACTCTCTGATGCATAACAAGCGATTGCAAAGACCATGGCCTGTATCAGGCGCACCTTAGTCTCTATAGAGACACTGTTGCTCCTGAGTACCTTTGAGAGGTCCCTAACAGCAGACTTTCCCATCGCGATACGCTTTTTTATTTCTTGACTGCTGGTACCAAGAGTGTTGACTGTGGAGCCGAGCAAACTGAAGCTGTGAGCACTCTCAATCTCTTCATTGGCAGCGTCAGGGTTTCCAGAGGCAAGCTATTTCAGAAGTGGATGCCACTCCTGCTTCCAAGCTTGTTTTAATCGGGGAGCTCCACCAAACACTGTCCACTATGGGTGACCAATATCTCTTTTGACACATCAGGGTCACAGTGTTCAGCATCACAGCAACCACGAGTTACCTCTGTACAGCAAATTAACAGACCAGTGCTATACCACCTAGAAGAATATTTGACCGAAAACAGTTAAAAGCAGGCCTGAGGCACATAGATTAAAATCACCCTCCTTTGGCTTGGTAGCGTCACTTTCTGTCCATTAGGCCAGCTGAGCTCTCTCTGTGTTGTTGTATATGTAGTTATTTAATCCATTTTCAATTTGTTTTTATGTATGGTGTGAAACATGGCTATTATTTCTTTTATTTACATGTCGTCGTAGTTGTCGTTGTGTACCATCAAGTCAGAACCAACCCACAGCTGACCCTCTGGCAGGTTTTCAAAGGCAGTTAGTCACACAGGAGGAGATTGCCCATCCTTCTCCTGTGGAGCAGCTGGTAGTCTCGAATCATGTGCCTTCAGGATTATAGTACAACTTTTTGCCACTAGACCACCAGAGCTCCCAGTATAGTTTATTGTAGAGATTCTCTTCTTTACTTATCAAATACGCCTAACACCCTTGTCAAAATCATTGTTGTTCGGTACTCGCAAGTCAGCTCTGACTTCATAGCAACCTGTGTGAACAGAACACAATGTACCCAGTCCTCTGCCATCCTTTCAGTTGATCTGTGCTTGTGCCTGTTGGTGAAGTCTCTGTGCTGGGATTCTTCCTTGAAAATCTTCATCTTTTTGTGGATTTTCTACTTACCCAAATATAATTCCCTTCTCTGAGGACTTGTCCCATTTAATAAGATGTTAAAAGTATGTGAGATGAAAAAGACATGGAAATTGCTCAAGATTATTGCTATGCAGTATTATTTGAACATCGACGATTTTTTTTTCTGATTCCTTTTGTACCAACTCTATTTTCCATATATTCATATATAGATACACGTAAGTTTAACTATTTGAAAAATTTAATGAAGAAAACAATAAAATAGTAAAAAACAAACAAACACACCCATGTGAGGGGGGGGTGTCTCTCTCCTTACCATTAAGGAACAGTATGGTCATACTTCTTCCAAGACAGATTTGTTGTTGTTGTTGTTCTTTTGCCATTAGGTGACATATTCAGGAATCTTCTGCAACAACACGATTCAGATACATCATTTCTCCTTTGATCACCCATAGTTACAATCCAACAGTCACATCCATATTAGGCAATTTAAAATGCCATGGCTTGTATCAAGTGAACCACAGTCTTTAAAGCAATGTCCGGCTCTTTAGCATTCTAATTAATACCTGTAACTTTTTTGGTACTGCTTTCCTGGATGTTATTGTGAAGAAAAATGAGATCCTTAACTGAAATCTTGTCTCCTTTAGCATGATGTTACTGATTAGGTGTATGTGAGGATTTTTATTTTCTCTGAATTATCATCTGTACTGAAGGGTGAACTCTGACCTTCATCAATAAGTATTTCATTTTTTTGCCAGCAAAGCTGTGTCATCTGCATATCTTAGATTGTGAATGAGTGTTCTTCCAATCCTAATGCCTCATTCTTCTTTACATAATCCAAGAAACAGGCGTGACCTTCCATTTCTCAAATAATGGAGCATTGAAAATCCTGTGAATAGCAGTGGAACACCGCCAAAAATTAGTTAATAGGTGGATTTATTTCTGGACTCTCAATACAATTCCATTGGTCAATGTGTCTATTGTTACCCACTTTCAGGTTGTTTTGATTATTGTCACTATTGTAATATATTTTAAATCAGGAAGTGTCAGTTCTTCTACTTTTTCTCTTTTAACATTGCTTTAGCTATTTAGAGACTTTTGCCACTTCATATCAAGCAGAGGATTGTTATTCCTACTTCTATAGATAAAGCAGTTGTAATTTTGACTGGAATTTCATTTATTCTAAAGATTGTTTTCGGTAATGTTGACATTTAACAACATTAAGTCCCAATCTATAAACATAGTACATATTTACATTTATTTTTTATGCCTTCTTTAATCTCTTTTTAGCAGTGTGTAGTTTTTATTAGATAGATAGATAGATAGATAGATAGATAGATAGATATAGAGATAGAGATAGAGAGATGATAGAGATAGATAGAGATATCCTTCAAGTTTGTATGTAGTTGAGTTTTTTTATTCTGTTCTTTCAGATGCTATTGTAAATGAAATTGTTTCCCTGATTTCCTTTTTCAGATTCTCATTGTTGATGCATAGAAAACCAACTGATTTTTGTTTGTTGATCTTATGCTTTGCAACTTTACTACATTCCTTTATTAATTGTAGAATTTTTCTTGTGGACCCTTTGGAATTTTCTGTGTGTAGAAGCAAATTATCTGCAAATAGAGAAAATCTAACTTCTGATTCAATCGAAATACCATTTCTTTCTTGTTCTCCTGTGACTAAGCCTTCTAGTAGAAGATTGAAGAAAAAAAGGTGATAGTAAGCATATTTGTTCTTTTCTCAAAGATGCCCATTCTCTTTGACGGGGAAAGCTTTCAGACTTTCTATGAAGTATCAGGGATGTAGACCTTCTAGCTATATCTTGGATTATATTGAAGCATTTTTCTTTATTCCAGTCTTTGTTAAGATTTACATTAAGAAAGAATGTTGGATTTTATCACCTGGTTTTTCTACATCCACAAAGATGATCATGTGATCTTTCCCTCTGTTATATTGATGTAGGGCATTGCATTGATTGATTTTCTCACGTTAAGCCATTTATTCCTGGTATAAATCCCATTTTGTCATGATGTATGGCTCTGTTAATATGCTCTTGGATTTTATTTACTAGTATTTAGTGCACTAGACTTTTTTTATTCTTTGATCAATAGTATTCTTGTGGTGTCTCTTATTTTATTTGAGTGTCAGGGTTATGCATGATTCATGGAGTAGATTTGTGAGTGCTCCTTTTGTCTGTATATTTTGAAAGAGTTTAAACAGCATCGGTGTGAGTTTCGTCTGCTGATGTTTGGTAGAATTCCCCACTGAAGCGCTCTAGTCCAGGACCTTCATGTATACAGGTATGGGATCTGGTCATGTATTTAATCTCTGTCCGTATCCTGAGTTTTGTTCAGATGTATGTTACATGCATCTGAGATGTTTGTCAATTTCATTTGTGTTATCAAATCCATTGTTGTGCAGTTGTTTTCATTATTCTACCATAATCCTTTCTTATTCTGTCAGGTCAGTTGCATTATCATTTTGGTTAATTGTATCATTTAGCATTGCTAAAAGTTTACCAGTGTTAACAATCTTTTCCAAGAACCAACTTTTTGGATGTTTTTTGTTTTTTGTTTGTTTGTTTTTTTAATTCTGTTGTTTAACATTTTCCATTTTCTCTCTTTTTGCTCTGATCTTTGTTTTGCTTTCCTTTATTTGATAGGTTTAGGATTAGTTTTTTCGTCTTCCTGGAGCTATTGAGGTGGGCTGGTAATTTTAGATTGTTTTACTCTTTTCATGAAGGAATTTGTTCTAAGTTTCCCTCAAACACTGCATTGACTGCTTTCCGTCATTTTTATTTTGCTGTGCTTTCAATTTTGTTTACCTGCAGGAAGTTTGTGATTTTAAATTTTTATTTCTTCCTGGACTCCTTGGTTGTTTAATAGTATATTGTTTCATTTTCATATGTTCTTATAGTTTCCATGGATTTTCTTTTTCTTTCTGCCTTACTCAGTTGTCAGAGACAATACTTTGTATGATTTCAAACTTTTCAAATATACAGAGATCTAACTTGTTTAGTGATCTAACATATTATCTCTCCTGGAGAAGGATCCATGGCCACTTGAGTAGAAAGCGTATTGTGATGTCTTTGGTGCAGTGTTCTGTGTATGCTGCCTTAAGGGTATGTGATTTTTAGTTCTGTTCAACACCTCTGTTTTCTTGTTTATTTTATTTCCTAGATATTTGATTCAATATTAAAAGTGGACCATTGAAGTAGGCTGGTTTTATAGTACTATTGAAGTATCTTTTGAAATCTATCAGTGTAAGCCTTATATATGACGATGTCCTGAAAATAGGTATGCATCTATTCATAATTGTTACATTTTCTGGCCTAATTGACTTGTTTCTCAGTCTGTAATCTCCATCTGCTTCTCTTCTATAGATTTTTTTTCTTAATGTTTATTTTGTCTGATGTGAAAATTGTCACCTCTGTTCTCTTGATTATTATTTCCATGAAGTATTTTCAGTTTTATTTTTCATTTTCAGCATATCTATGTACTTACATTTAATGTATATCTCTTATAAATAGCATGTAATTGGATTATACTTTGTTTTTTAATCCATTCAGTCACTTTCTACGTTGTTTATTGGTGCATTTAATAAATTTATATTCATTGAAGTTATTGATAAGAAGTGGTTCGCTTCTCTAATTTTTGATTTGTGTTGTTTGGTTGGGGTAGTTTTGTTCGTTTGTGTTTTTATACATACCTTAATCTTTCTTTGTCTTGAGACATCTTATTGTACTAGCTAAGGAGTGGTTGATCTTACAGTTAGTTTCTTCTGTTTCCTCGCATCAGAGAGAAGTTTGTCTCCTGTCATGTCATATCATATCATATGTCATGTCATACCATACCATACCATACCATACCATACAATACAATATCAAATCATATCATATCATCATATCATATAATATCATATCATCATATCATATCATATCATATCATATCATTATATCAGAAGTGGATCTCCCATGCCATGGTTGTATACAAGACGCTGAATGTTGGCCTGGCCTCTTCCTTCTGAGATGTGGTGCATGCTTTTGCTTTCTGCCTCTCACTTTTTTTGGTAAACAGAATCATTTATCTTATAACTATCAAGACCCCAAGTGGTCAGCCTCTTCCTAGGCTGTTGCTGCAGCACCTTTCTCTTTTGACAGAATATATGCCTGAAGGATATTAAGTGGAAAAACAAATCTCTTTCTACTCTCTACTCCCCTGCCACCGACACACACGCGTTTTCTCCAACTGGTAACAGCCCTGTGACCAACAGAACTGAAAGAGGGAGAAAGAACGTTTCTTCTTATAAAGACATTTGTTTATTTACTGGCCAAGGCAGGCATCTGCAGGAAGCAGAATGGTTATCCATGTGGACCAAGGAGCATTTTAAACCAGCTGTGCTGTTAAGGATATAGCAATTGGCAACCTTGTTGGCATTATCTATAAACAGGTAATAATCTTAGTAGGGGTTTTCTTTTTTTTGTTATTTGTCCGCCCTTCTCTCAGTACTGCCCTTCCTCTCTTTTCAGTTTTTTAACCTCTAAACAGCTACAGAGTAATTCTCCAGGGTGAAATTCTGGAATTGATGTCATAGTTTCAAAAGCATGTTCTGGTTTTGTGAAAAGTTTTCACGTGTTCTGATAGAAAGACTCCTCCTAACTCAGCAACAAAGAAATGTCATGTTTACTTATATCTTGCTGTTGTGTTTTAACCGATATGATTTTATATATGCATGCTAATTACGTTTAATAGGCCAGTAAATCAGCTTATGCATCTGATTTTTTCTATTTTATTACAGTGTAATTTTTACATATTCCATCAGGCCAATAGGTAAGCTATATTATCTTAACCTAGACAGGTAAAGGTAAAGCATGTAGTAGGTTTTTCTTTTCATGTGACTACAACATGATGTTTGCATATATTATATATTTTTTTAATTTTATACAGACTAGATTTGAGCCTGTGTGCAGATTACTTCATTTACTAAAAAAATTCCCATTGCATGCAGCCCCCAAAGAGTAAATGAGTCAAGGGGCAATATTGATGACTCTCTGGGTTAAAGTATTGATCAGGCCTCATGTTGTGCAGTTCACTGTGTGGTCACTTGAAAATGAGGTAATGCATCTGAAAGTGCTTTGCAAATCATAAAATGCCTCTCTACTGTGTAGTGGTATTTTTATTATTAACAAAGTGCCAACTCTAGAATTCATGGTCCTCCAGTATAAAGCAAAGTGCATGGCATGTGGAGGAAGCTCAGCAATTGCTTGTTGACTGAATGAATGCACATTAATTCAGTGTGAGGCATAATTGAAGCCCAGAAGAGGTACTCCATTGTCCATTTCATTTTCTGTTTTCAGATGTTTTATTGCAGTTAGTCGGTAGTGCATAGTTACTTCACTTCTGTGAATGAAAGACAACTTTCAAAATTAAAAGGAATTAAAAGGGCAGCTAGGCACTTTGAAAAATATTCTTTAGCTCTCCTGTCTCAGTGTCTGTGTGACAAAAGCATTATGATGATTAGTAACTTTACCTCACAGGGTATATAAGCTAAGGGAAAGCTGCAAATAGCAACATTTACAATTGTACTTCCATGGAGCCCATTGCATTTAGCAAGCAGTTCACACAGGCTTTGGTTATTTAAAGTGGAAGAGATAAGAGTGTTTGTGTGTGTGTGTGTGTTGTTGTTATTGTGTGCCATAAGGTTGGAGCTAACTCATAACTGACCCTCCAGTGGTTTTCAGAGGCAGTAAATTGCAAGGGAGGCAATTGCCCATCCTCCCATGGAGCAGCTGGTGGATTCAAACTTCTTGCCTTTTGGTTGGCAGCTAAACTACTTACTACTAAGCCCTTTAAAATATATAGCAAATTAATTAATGTGTGTGTGTCGCATGGGGATTATATGCAACTGTGTTGATCTGTAAGGAGCTCTGATGGCAGAGCCTATTTATATTCTGCTGCTAACCCAAAGGCCTTACATCTCTGGCAGTTCAAATCCACCAGTGACCTAGAGGGAGAAGGATGGATATTTTTCTCCCCATTGAAATATTCAGTCTTGGAAACCCAGCAGTGGAGTTTTGCGAGTTGAAACTTGTTCCACAGCAGTGAGTTTTGGTGTATTTCTGACATGGAGTCTGTGACATAGACATTGGGCATTCCTCCATCTAGTCTTTCCAGTGAAAATCAGTCACAGGAGTTTTCTTCTGTAAAAATTTGGGCCATGGACCCTGTGGGGCAGTTCGGTTGTGTTCTTTAGGGTCCCGGGAGTAAAGCTTGGCTCTCTGGTGCACAGCTTCAGCAGCATGTGTGTCTGTCTTTGCATTTGAGACACTATCTTTTAGTTGTTACTATGGGTCAGAACCAGCTCCTAGCTGACCATGCAGGGAGTTTTCGGAGGCAGTAAATCACACAAGAGGGGATAGCCCATCTTTCTCCATGGTACAACTTGTGAATTCAGACCTCATACTTTAGGATTAACAGCACAACTCTATATTGCCAGAGCACCCGAGAATATTCTTACTATATAAGAATTCTGTAAAAGTATGACTTTAAAATAATGGCATTTGCATTCAAGTGTTTTAAAATACCTTAGTGATACATATTAAACAACAGATTTTTCTTTTCTTTTGGAAATTTACATTTTAAGCATAACTAGGTTTAAGGAAAAAAAGCACCCAAAAAACTCAAAAAAGGAGCTCTGTTGGACTATGAGGAAATAACTGCACTGGCAACCCAAAGGCAGGCAGTTCAAAACCACCAGCTGTTTTGCGGGAGGAGGATGGGCAGTTTCCTCCTGTGCGGTTTCCAGACGCTGCAAACCTGCTGGAGGGCCAGTTATGGGGTGGTTCCAACTCAACAACACATAGTAAAAGCTTCAATTTTGTTTTTTCCATTTTGATTTTAGATTTCTTTCTGAAATATTTGATCCCCAACACCTGTTGCCATTCAGTCCTACTCATGTGACCCTCCCTCCATTTTCAAAGATGTAAATCTTTATAGGAGGAACTTCCCAGCTCTCTTCCGCAGAGCAGCTGGGGATGCAAACCACCAACATTTAGCTTAGCAGTGCAACATGTCATTTAGCATGTCATCTGGGTTCATTTTACTTATCTGTTTAATGGGGAATATAGGGCATCTCTTGTTGGGATGATGGGCATAAATAACACTTAAGTACCTAGCACAGAGTGCTATGTCTAATAGATACTGATGTTGTTCTTTGCCATCAAGTCACCTGCAACTCACAGCGACCCTATGTACAGCTCTGAAGCCTGTTCTATCCTGAGCTAGTCTCACTGCCTCTGACACACCTCCCCTCTTTACTCCAATAACTCTATCATTCCATCTCATAACATGTTTAACTGTAAATGGTCTGAGACCTTGAATCCCACCTGCAATGGATCCAAGGTCTCTGAATATACCAACCATCTCGTCTGTGTGACAACTTACCTTTTCTCACCTCCAGGGAGACATTTGGATCTTGACTGTCTGGCTGTTCATTGTTATGGAATTAGTTTCGATCCTTGATAACTTCATATAAACCCCAGCAAACCATTGCTTAGTACTGTCACTGTGCATTTTTTAGTTTCTTCCCATAGTGTTCATCATCTGCCAGCATACTCAGCAATGTCCTCCTGTGACCCACAGGGTTTCACTGGCTAGTTCGAAGCATGTTACCAGGCCTCTTTTCCCAGTCCGTCTCAATTTGGACATTCTGGTGACATTTGAAATACTATTGGTAAAACTGCTACCATCAGAGTAACACAGTACACAAACCATCTGATGGGCATGGCCCTGATCTACCTACTTTTTACTGATGAAACAACAGAATTCTTTCCTCTTCATTTTCCCCACAAATTCATTGATTGATTTTTTTAAGTCAAAACATCTACTGTTCGCTATATATTTTGAAGGGAGCTCTGGTGGCCCACTGGTAAGGATTTGCAAAAGGCAGGCAGTTCAAATTCACCAGCTGCTCCATGGGAGAAGAATGGATAATCTCCTTCATGTGATTTGCTGCCCCTGAAAATATACTGTAGGATCAGCTATGAGTTGATTTCAACTTGATGGCACACAACAACAAGACAGTATATTTTGAAAGAAATTCTGGTGGCTTTAGTGATAAGGAGTTGCACTGCCAACTCAAAGTCAGTTCCAACTTGATGCCACATAACGACATATATTTTGGGATGTAATGACCAGTATAATCCCTTTTGTCAAGTTCTTCATGGCCCAATAGAAAGAGAAGACAAAAATAAATGAGGGTTCATCTAGCTTATAAATGTCATGGCAAGTATAAATCAAAGGTCATTTGGAGTTCAGCCTTCTTGCTGTGTGCCTTCAAAGTCACTTTTGATTCATAGTGACTGTCTGACAAAATCGCATTTCCTCGGAGCATTTCCAGACCTGTGTTATAGAAGCACGTCACCTGGTCTTCCTGTTCAGTAGCGAGTAGATTTGAGTCACTGACCTTTTGGTTAACACAACCTGCTTAACCATTGTACTGTCAGGGCTCCTGAAATGCAAAGTAAAAGCCACCATTTGCCTTAGAGAAATCAATAATGGTTCCCGCAGTTGAAACTTTATGATTTTTTTAATTGATACTTTCAATTTTTGTTTTCTATTCCTTTTATTTCTTTCTGCCTTTATCTTTTTAAATATAAGATTTTTTTTTTACTGGTGGTTGATTTGAAAATTTAAATGACAAAATTTAAATCCTGAATTTTCCCTTTAATGTTTCAACTTCTCTGATCCTTGCTTTAACAAATTGTTTCTCTTACCGAAATCTTTCATGATACATTTTTAACTCAAAGTTTCTCCAGAGAATATAGAAAACAACTGATTGGTAGCCCTTATTTAGCAATATGAAATTTTCTGGCAGGCTGAACTGCTGGGTTAAAACCAGAATGATTAAATATAACAGAGATAAACATAAAATCCTATATTTAATTTTTTAAAAAGTTATCATACAGATAAAAGACAGAAAAACTTTCTGTAGATGAAAAAAAGTCTGAGAATTTTTATTGACTGCAAACCAAAATATAAGCCATCTGTAGCATGTAGTTCCTACAAACCTTGTTTGATTTCTTGATCTCAGCTAGCATTGAAGTAATAATGTCCACATCACAGTAAGAGTTATGCTTGTTGTTCTGAACAGAGCTCAGCACACATATTAAGTGTCCGCATATTTAAAATGATGGGCAATCCCGAATGCATTGTGTGCAGAAGAGATTTCAGCATATCTAGACCAACTTCAACTTCTATCTCATTATTTAGTTTCACTATCTGATGGACATCTTTTCTCATCCTGGTTCCTAACACCTCTAACATTCTGTTCATCCTCTTTTCTCAGGCTAAGTCTACCTCTTTGTAATGCATGCTCACATTACGGTCATCACTAACATTCGCTCAGCTAGAAATGGGTAGTTCTCTTTTGAACTCCTCTTTCTCCTCTGCTTCCAATTCCCCAGTCGACTCTGAAGCTCTGATTATTCTTTAGAGCTCATAACTTATGAATCTGCTCCACTTTTTCACTTAGGACCCTGTGTCTTCAAATCAAAGCCTTCTATTTCTTCCAAATAGATTTCTTCTGTCATACTGCTGTCAGACTATTTCCTCCGTGTAGTGCTAGTAGGATCAGTATGTTAGCCAGGACTGTTTAGGTCACATTGCTACTGTGAATGAATTACTCATCTTTCTGAAATTGAATACATGTCCATTAGAGCCTTGGATGGTGGTAACATAGGCTCAGATCAGGTAAATATGATAGTTTCTGTTGTCTTGTATTGTGTTGGTGTTCATTGTTAGATGCTGAAGGGCTGAGTATGACCCACAGCGACCCTATAAACGACAGATCTGGACCCTGTCATAACCTCTCACAGCAACCCTATAAACAACAGATCTAATCCTGTCCTAACCTGTGTCATCCTCCTAATCTCTGACACTGTCAAGCCCATGCTTCGGTCACTGTTGTCAATCCACATGGTTGAGGGTCATCGTCTCCTATACTGAATCTCCACCTTTGTAAGCATGATGTCCTTCTCAAAGGAATAGCGTCCCCTAACAACATGCCTAAAGTGTGTGAGACAAAACTTCATCACCTTTGCCTCAGAGAGCACTCTGGCTGCAGCTTCTCCAAAAATGTATCTGTTTGTCCTTTTGGCAGTCCATCCAACACTCTTTTCAAGCACCACAGCTTAAAAGGCATCAGTTCTTCTTCTGTCATCCTAAATCATTGCCCACATCTCAGCAGCATAGCAGGTGATTGAAAAGACCATGGCCTTAATCAGATGCACCTTCGTTCTCAAATTAAGATTATTTGAGAAGCTGGTCTCTTAAGAAGGGTGTAGCAGGGGGAGCGGCTGAGTCGGCCTTTTCCGCCCGCTCCCCCCTCCCCCTGAGTGCCCCTCTGGCTGCACCGCGCTCGCTCAGATCTCCAGCTCCTGCTCAGCTAGCACCGCCATCGTCTCCTTGCCGCCATCATGATCATCTACCGGGACCTCATCAGCCGCGATGAGCTGTTCTCCGACATCTACAAAATCCGGGAGATCGCGGACGGACTGTGCCTGGAGGTGGAGGGGAAGATGGTCAGTAGGACGGAGGGTAACATTGATGACTCGCTCATTGGTGGAAATGCCTCTGCTGAAGGCACCGATTGTGAAGGAACCGAAAGTACAGTAATCACTGGTGTTGACATCGTCATGAACCATCACTTGCAGGAAACCAGCTTCACAAAAGAAGCCTACAAGAAGTACATCAGGTATTACATGGAATCAATCAAAGGCAAACTTGAAGAACAGAAGCCAGAAAGAGTAAAACCTTTTATGACAGGGGCTGCAGAACAGATCAAGCACATCCTTGCTAATTTCAAAAACTACCAGTTCTTTATTGGTGAAAACATGGATCCAGATGGCATGGTTGCTCTGCTGAACTACCGTGAGGATGGTGTGACTCCATACATGATTTTCTTTAAGGATGGTTTAGAAATGAAGAAATGTTAACAAATTTGGCACTTCTTTGGATCCATCACCTGTCATCTTATCTGGCTGCTGCTTTTCATCACCACACCAGAACTTAGACAAATGGGACTGAGATACCATCTTGAGCTCTCCATTTTAATTTTGACCTTCATTTATTTGGAGTGGAGGCATTTTTTAAAGGGAAAATATGTCATACGTTGTCTAAAAATAAAATGCATTTAAACTTAAAAAAAAGAAGGGTGTAGCATCAGGCTAGGAGGAAGACTCCTCAATAAACTTTGTTATGCTTATGACATAACCTTGCTTGCTGAAAGTGAGGGGGACTTGAATCAGTTGCTGTAGAAGATTAAAGACTGCAGCATTCAACATGGATTGCATCTGAACATCAAGAAAACAAAAATTCTAGCCATTGGATGGATAGGCAACACCATGTTAGATGGAGAAAAGATTGAAACTGACAATGATTTAATCTTACTTGGATCCACAATCCACACCCTTCGTACCAGCAGTCAGGAGATCAAGAGACATGTTGCATTGGGAAAGTCTGTAATCAGGGACCTCTCCAAATTGTTGAGGAGCAATAATGTCAGCTTGAGTTTCTGTTATTTAATTATCTCCTCAATATTTATCATCCTTTTCTCTGCATTGTCTTCACTTGTCATTTGATGCCTCCTCTTAATTATCAAGAATTAAATGATGCATCATAGCACTTCACACCTCTGTGACACAATCTTTTCTTGCCCGTTTTGGTAAGAATAGTTCTTGGAGGTTGGAAAGCACCTCTCTATTACCTAGCAGGCGTCCTTTGAATAGAAAATACATCCATGATGAGAAGCTAATGGTGCCTAACATTCTTTGTGAAGAAGAAATAAGAATCATTATCTAAAATATGGGTATGGCATTTTATAAGAATTTAATGTAAATCAAGTTTGGGAAGGGATACATATGGTCTTATCTGAAGAGCTCTACAAAAGGAGTCCTGATGGTATATAGTATGTTTTGTGTTTTGTTGCCAGCATAAAAGTCAGTGGTTCATATCCACCAGGCACCCCAAGGAGAAAGGTCATCAATCACTTCCCATAAAGATTTACAGCCTTGGAAACCTATGAAGGGTCACTATCTTGGGAACAATTTGTGACAGTTGATGATGCTGGTGGAGGAACTCTAAGAAAGAGAAACTTGACTGCTGTTTTTAGGTGCTGAGTCGAGTATAACACATAGTGACTCTATGAACAAAAGATCGGAACCCTGTCCTATACTGTGCCATCCTCATAATTCCTGATACACTAGAGCCAATTGCAGCAATCACTGTGTCAATCCACGTGGTCAAGGGTCTTCCTCCCTTTGCCAGTATCATGTCCCCCTCCAAGGAACAGTTCCTCCTGGCAACATGCCCAAAGTATGTGAAGTGTAGCCTCATCATTCTTGCCTTCAAAGAGCATTTGGCTGTGCCTTCTCTAAGATAAATCTGTCTATTCTCTTGGCTATCCATGGGGTGTTCAGTACTTTTCTTCACCACCACAGCTCAAAGGCATCATTTTTTCTTCTGTCATCCTTATTTATTGTCTAGCTCTCAATTGTATAGCAAGTGATCAGAAAGTCTATGGCATAAATCAGATGCATCTTAGTCCTTAAACTGACATCATTACTCCTTAATAATTTGAAGGGGTCCCTAACTGCAGATTTTCCCAGTGCAGTGCATCTCTCTATTTCCTGAATGCTGGTACCAAGGTTGTTAATTGTGGATTCAAGCAAAATGAAGCTGTTGACACTTTCAATATCCTCTCCACTTATCATGATGTTTCTTATCAGTCCAGTATTTTAAGAAATCATTATAATATTCATTAAACTTACATTGGCATTTGAAGTCTGTTCTGGATTAAAACAGTGAATCCAGCCTTTTCCACATGCCTGCTTCTATACAATTGCAAAAAGCAGGACACTTGAATTTGTAGGCTCTCTCATCTTACAGGAGAATTCTCAAGGAACTCCACTCTCTTGCTGCCACTCCTGTTGTATGTTTGCAATGTTAATTCCCCAAAAGTACCAGTGAACAGTTTCAGGTTTCTAAATTAAGTTTCAGAGAAAAAAAAATTGAAACAACTGAGAAGATTTGGTGTGGAACAAAGGCAGTATAGCAAAAGTAAGAATTATCATTAAATATTTTTAAAGACGTCTTATGGGAAATTGTGTAGTGTTATTTTATTGTACCTGAAGACAAGACTAGAGCTAAAGGAACAACAGGAAAAGAGAATTCTGGAACCTCCCAATAATTGTAGTTGTTAAGTAATAAAGCATAGCATCTACTGAAACAAGTGTCAGCAATTGAGGGATGTGCCACAAGTGATTCATAACCACGGAGCACATATATTTTGTGACATTCAGGTAACCACTTAGGAGTTCCTGTGTGACTTTTATGCTCCAATGCCAAGAGACTGGAAGGTATCTGTGTTTGTACCCATTCCAAACAAAGTGATCCAAATGAAGGAGGAAGTCTTTGAAAAATTTCATTAGTGTCTCATGCAAGTGAAATTTTGATGAAGATAATTAAAGAGTAGTTGTAGCAGAACATCAACAGAGAACTGCCAGAAGTTCCAGGTGACTTCAGAAAATCATTTGGAACAGAGATATTATTGCTGACATCAAATAGAACTTGCCTGAAAGTAGAGGGTGCCAGAAAGTGGTTTGCTTGTATTTTATACACAGTGTATTGAACTTTGTGGCTCTAATGGATACGCATAACCATCAAAAAAGTAGCAATTCCTAAACACTTAAATTGAGCTCATGTAGAACTTGTACATAGACTTAAGAATCTGTATTTCAAAGAGAATGAGAGAACACTACTTGGTTTAAATTAGGAGAAGTGTATTTTAGGGTTGAATCCTTTTGTTTACTTGGCTCCACAATCAACAACGCTCTTGGTACCAGCAACCAGGAAATATAAAGACAAATTGCACTGGGGAAATCTGCTGTCAGAGACCTCTTCAAAGTACTGAAGAGCAATGATGTCAGTCTGGAGACTAAAGGGTGCCTATTACCGGCCATGGTCTTTGCAATTACTTGCTATGTATCAGAGAGCTGGACAATGACTAGGGATGATAGAAGCAGAGTTGATGTCTTTGAGCTGTGGTGCTGGAGAAGAGTATTCAACATACCATGGACTGCCAAGAGAACAAACAAGTTCGTCCTAGAGAGTTTGAAATCACGCTGCTCCTTGGAGGCAAGGATTCTGAAGCTTCATCTGACATACTTTGGGCAAGTTGCAAGGAGGCAGTCCTTGAAGAGGGACATCATGCTTAGGAGGGAGAAGGGACAGTCCTTGGAGAGGGACGTCATGCTTAGGAGGGTGGAGGGACAGCACAAGAGAGGAAGACCCTCGATGAGATGGATTGATTGAGTGACTAGGGTATTGGAGGTAGGTGTGTATCCGAGACAATAAGATTGGCACAGTATAGAGCAGGATTTAGGGCTGTTGTACAAAGGGTTGATGTGAGTCACAGGTGACTCAGTGGCACATAACAACAACAAAAATCTTTTGCCCATACTTATTTGGTATTCTGAGTAATAATTTGAGGAGCTAGGCTGTATGAAAAAGAATGTACCATGAGGACTTGGAGGAGGACTCCTGCACAAGTTGTGTGTTTATGTAGATGATACAGCCTTGCTTACTGGTAGTAAAGAAGACTTAAGTACTTAATAATAAAGAGCAAAGACTACACAATATTAGTATAAAAAAAACAAAAATTTTCACAACTGAACCAGTAAATAACATCACAAAAATAGATAAAAGTTTGACATTCTCAGTGATTTTATTTTACTTGGATACATAGTTAAAACCCATGAAAGTGGCAGTAAAAAAAAAATCAGTGTTAAAGAACAAGAATGTCCCTGTCAAGAGTTATGTGTGCCTGATCCAAACCATCATATTGTTAGTTGCCTTAAATGTATGCAAAAGCTGGACAAAGAAGAAGGAAGACTAAAGAGAATATACTAAAGACCAAGAAAAAAACACTAATTGACATGTTTCATCTAACAGATGCAGCCTTGGGCTGTGAATCTTAGATAGTGAGAATGGCACAGGATAGGACAGAGTTAAGATCTGTTGTTAATAGGATCACTTTGAGTCATACTTGACTCAATAGCTTCTAACAACACCACAAGCATACACTTAGACCAAGAAGCTATTGTACGGACCACATGGTTTAAAATCAGGATAGGTAAGTGCTAACATTGTATCCTTCCTGCATACTTACCCAGTCTGAGCAGATCATTCCAGAAGCTGGCCATTATAAGGAAGAATGTGACATCAGGATATGAGGAAGACTCATCAACAATCTTAAGAAGATTACACAGCCTTGTTTGCCAAAAGTGAGGACTTTAGGCTCTTGCTGCAGAGGATTAAGGACTGAAGCCTTCGATATGGATTAGATCTCAACATCAAGAAAAGAAAATGCTCAGTTCTGGACTGATAAATAGCATCATAATAGATGGAGAAGAGATTGAAATCATCAGTGATGTCATGTATTTGAAATCAATACTCTTGGTATCATTAAGAAATCAAAAGATGTTTTGCTTTGGTCACAGTGGTGTGAACAATTCAGGCCATGGTCCTTTCAGAGACATTCCATGCAACTGGACAGTAAATTAAGATGACATAGGTCGCTATGAGTTGCAAACGACTCGACGGCACATAACAACAACAACAACAAGTAGAATCAATGCATTCGAGTTGTGGTATTATAGATACTGAATACTGAATATCTTATGAATGGCCAAAAGGACAAACAACTATGTCTTGGAGAAAGTGCAACCACAGTACTCCTTAGATACAAAGATGGCAAAGATTCATTTGACATACTTTGCGCATGTTGCTAGGAGGGCTGTTCCTTGGAAAAAGTCATAATGGGAAGAAAGGTGGAGGGTCATTGAAAAAGAGGAAGACCTTCAATGAGATGGATTGACAGTAACAGCAGCAGTGAACTCAAGTGTGTCAGAAATGATGAAGAATTTTCACTAAAAATACACGGAGTTCATGATAATTGACCTAAGACCACTCCCTTCATGCAACAGACAGCATAGTGGAATTGTTGTTGTTGTGTACCATCAAGTTGGAACCCACTTATAACTGACCCTCTAGTGTCTTTTCAGAGATTTTAAATCACATGAGAAGAGATAGCCCATCTTTCTCCCACCTGGTGGATTGGAATCATGTGTCTTAGGTTGATAAACAACTTTTTACCACTAGGCCACCAGAGCAGCATTTAAAAGTGTATTTTTCTCTCAAAACCCACTATTTTTGCTGAAGTGATCTTTGCCCTTTTCTTTTAAACTATTAGTCTTAAAATATGTACCCTTACAAGGAGGACAAAATCAAGCAACCCATCATGTTTCATCTTAAAAACCAAAATTTTAATTCTTTCCCTGTAGAATTACTGCTATGTTTGTCCAATAAGAATTGTCAAGCTATTTCTCTTTTTTCTGTCATTGATTTTTAGTGCTACTTTATTGTCCGTTTATATAAAAAAATAACTTAGAAGGAGGAGTGGCATCCACTTCCATAATAGCTTGCCTACGGAAAACCCTATGAACCTTAAGAGAGGATGAGAGACACCCAAATGTTGAGTACTCTCTTCATAGGGTCACTGTGAGTTGCCTGCGACTCGACAGCACTTAACAACAACAACAAACATATAAAACAAAATCCTTGACATCTAAATGCTGCGTGATTTAGTACATATTTGCCACTGTGAGGAGAGGCTTTTCCAAAATCAGTTCTTCCAGCTGTCAGAATTACTATGTGCTTAGTCCTTTGTGTTCTGACAACTTCTTGTTGTTTTGCTTTGTCTTAACTTTTTATTTTGATTGTTTAAAGAGCAAATTGCCTTTCTGACAATTCACATGTGTTATATTTATGATATTTATTACAATCCCTCAAGATGTTTCTTGATTTTTGGTCCAGCAACCCAATTCTCTGATTCCCTCTCTACTCTTCATTATCTCTTTTAGAGATCTAGTGACCTAGTCTTTGGGGAGTTGTACCGCTAATCCAAATGTGGCACCTCTCCAATAGTTTGGATCCACCAGCAGCCCAGAGAGAGAGAGGGATGGACACTCTCCTCCTGTGATTTATTGCCTCTCAAAACCTACTGAAGGGTCAGCGAGGAATCAATTCCAAGTCAATGGCAATATGTTTTATGGATATTGGGCCAAATAAATAATTAGATTAATTTATTTATTTCTTATAAAACAACTCAGCTTTTTAAACTGTATTTGACCAGGGTCAATTTTGTGATCTGTTTATTAGTGTACTCTAATTCGATATTGAATTCTCACCCTCTAGGAAAACAATATTGATTTGAAGAGATACCACTTTCAATTTTCTCCTCTTTCTTTAAAAATACAAATGTCGATGTTTTTATGTAATTTCTATTTATTTTACAGATAAATTTTAGAGTTGTGTACTCATTCACCCATAAAGAACAAAGCACACCCATTGCCACCCAGTGAAGTCCACCTCCTAGCAAGCTCCTGCAGAGCTCTTCTGTCTTGGTTGTAACTGTTACAGAAGCAAGTCAGCAGGACTTGTTCTCACAGCACTCCAGGGTGTGTATTAGCCATCCACCATCAGATCAATACTCTTTTAGTTACTTGTCATTGAGTTGATTATTACTCACAGTGAAAAATGGATCCTATCTTTGCTCAATCAAGTGCTGTACTCATCATCTCTGATATGCTCAAGTCCATTGCTGCAGTCAGTATGTACATCTGTCTTGCTGAGGGTATTCTATCTTTCTTTGACCTTCCTCCTTTCCAAGCATAATGTCCTTTACGAAAACTGGGCTTTCCTGACAATGTGCCCAAAGGATAAGATGAAATGTCCTTGCTTGTAAGGAACAGCCTTGTTGCATTTTCTCCAAGACATAACCCATTTATTCTTTTGACAGTCCAAGGGATATCCAGTACTCCTTCCCACAACTCAAAACCATTAATTCTTCTGTCATTTTTAGTCATTGTCCAGCTCTCAGATACATAATAAGTAATACAAAAAAGTATAATACAAGCCATTTGTGCTATCCAAAGACCTTAACCTGTAAATGTAAGAAGATACTAATTTGAACTTGTTACCTATTTATATGTCATTCTAACTAGGTTGCTATTTTACTTAACCAGACTCAGAATTTCTCCATATATGCAATCTGGGATATATTCATGAATAACATGTTGTTGTTGTTATGTGCCGTTGAGTGGTTTGCGACTTGTAGCGACCCTTTGTACAACAGCCCTAAACCCTGCTCTATCCTGTGCCAATCGCACTGCCTCTGACACACCCATCCCGATTACCCCAGTCACTAAATCAATCCATCTCATAGAGGGTCTTCCCCTCTTGCGCTGTCCCTCCACCCTCCCAAGCATGATGTCCCTCTCCAAGGACCTGTCCCTCCTTGCAACATGCCCAAAGTATGTCAGACAAAGCCCCAGAATCCTTGCCTCCAAGGAGTAGCTTGGTTTAACCCTCTCCAGGATGAATCTGTTTTCTTGGCAGTCCATGGTACATTCAATACTCTTCTCCAGCACCACAGCTCAAAGGCCTCAGTTCTCCTTCTGTCCTTCCTAGTCATTGTCCAACTCTCTGATGCATAACAAGTGATTGATTGCAAAGACCTTGGTCTCCAGCGAGGCACTGTTGCTCTTGAGTACTTTAGAGAGGTCATTAACAGCTGACTTTCCCATCACAATACGTTTTTTTATTTCCTGACTGCTGGTGCCAAGAGTGTTGACCGTGGAGCCTAGAAAACTGAAGCTGTGAACAATCTCAATCTCTTAGCCATCCATCCTGATGCTACCAAATTGGTCCAGTGGTGAGAATCTTTGTCTTCTTGAAATTGAGCCTCAGTCCATACTGAAGGCTGCAGTCCTTGACCCTCTGCAGCAAGTGCATGAGGTCCTCCTCGGTTTCAGCAAGCAGAGTTGTGTCATCTGCATAACACAAATTGTTAATAGATCTTCCACCTATCCTGATGCCACAGTTCTCTTCATGGAGCCCAGCCTCTCAGATAATCTGCTCTGCATACATGTTGAAAAGGTATGGAGACAGGATGCATCCCTGGCGTACACCCTTCCCGATTTTGAACGATGCAGTGTTACCCTGCTCTGTTCTGACGACTGCCTCCTGGTCCAAGTATAGGTTTCACATTAGCATGATTAAATGTTCTGGGATTCCCATTCTTCTCAGAGTCAGCCACAGTTTGTTATGATCCACACAGTCGAATGCCTTTGCATAATCAATGAAACATAGATAGACTTTCTTCTGGTCTTTCCTGCTTTCAGCTAAAATCCACCTAACACCAGCTACAATATCCCTAGTACCATGACCCCTTCTAAACCCAGCCTGGACTTCTGGCAATTTTCTGCTGATGTGCTGCTCCAGTCGTTTTTGGATAATCTTCAGTAGAATCTTACATAGAAACTACAAATAACTCCAGTGAAAAAGCATCTCTCAAGTTAAGAATGAGAAGTTAGGGCCTCAGCAGATGGCCGTATTATAGTCAACATGTACACTGAGCAAGGTCATCAGCTCTTAAAGAGTGTGAGGCATTCAGGTATCTCCTACATAACTATGAATGATTATAAGCTCATTTATGGCTGTCCTCGGTTTTCCTTTAACCCTTACCCAAAAGTAGTTGTCATCCAACTTGTAAATATTTAAAATTGCAACTAAAAAGTCTAGTGGTCAAATCTACTAAAAACCAAGTTCATTGTTTACTGCTTTCTATGTCGTTGTTGTAGTGAAGTACCATCAGGCTGATTCCAATTCATAGTGACTCAATACGCAACAGAATAAAACCTTATTCTATCTTCTATCCTCCATTCTCTGTGGTGCTGAAGCCCATTGCTGCAGTCACTGTGTCAGTTCATTTCATTAAGTGACTTTTCCAAAATCAGGTTCTTCTGATAGCATGCATACAGCATATAAAAAACAAAATCTTACCATTGTAGCTTCAAAAGAACACTTCTAAGACATACTTGTTTTTTCTTTCAGTAGACCATGTTGTTGTTGTGTACTGTTGAGGCAGAATCAACCCCTAGCTGACCTTCTGGTGGGTCTTCAGAGGCCATTAATTGTATGGGACGCGATTGTCCATCTTTCTTCCATGGAGCAGCTGGTGAATTTGAACCACACATCTTCAGGATTGCACCGTGGCTTCCTACCACTAGGCTATCAGAGCTCCCTTTTGCTAATTGTTGTTAGGTGCTGTCAAGTCAAGTAGTACTCACAGTGACCTTATGAACCCTGCCCTACCCTGTGTCATCCTTACTATCTCTGACATGTTAGAGCCCACTGCTGCAGTCACCATGTTAATCCATTGTGTTGAAAGTCTTCTCTCCTTCGCTGACCATCTTTCCAAGCATGATATCTGTAGCACATTTAATACGCTTCACCAACACCATGATACAAAGAGTACAAATGAACTCTGGCTTTTCTTATTCATTGCCCACTTTTCACATGTATATGAAGCAATTGAAAACATCATGGCTCGAGTCAGGTGCACTTTAATATTTAAAGTGGTGTCTTTGTTCATTAACACTTTATAGAGATCCTTGGTAGCAGAATTCCTCAGTGTAAAATATGTTATTAAACTCCTTAATTGCTGTTTCATGAGTGTTGATTGTGGACCCAAGTAAAATGCAATTATTGACATCTTCAATGTTTTCTTCATTTATCATGGTGTTTCTTATTGACCCAATTGTGAGGGATTATATTTTATGTTGACTAAAATCCATACTGAAGTCTATAGCGAGTAAAATTCTGTCATCTGCATATCACAGCTCGTTAATGAGTCTCTCTCCTAATGCCACATTTTCCCATAAAAATCTACCTTTGTGGATTATATTTTCTGCATACAGATTCAGGAACAAAATTCCCACTATTAAATCAAAATGGACAGATAGCTGACTTTCCATTGGATTTTCATGGCTTTAAACTGTATGAGAGAATATGGCTCATCTTTGTCCTACAGAGAAGCTGGTGAATTTGAACCACTGGAGAGCCAAGATCTTTAGTTGAGCAGTGCAACTTTCTATGGCCTATGCCACCAGAAATTCATGATACAACCCTTTTAAATCATGAATTAATTATACCCTTGTGTGTGAATGACTGATTCTTGGTTCATGTACAGGTTTAGCAAGGGGAAAGAAAATTAGGTGTTCTGAATATATTGTAAAAGGTGTGCACAGATAACCTTACTCCTAATACTGTCAAAATTGTTTTAGTAAGCATACATTACTTTATTTTCTATGCTATGTTACAATTTAACATTACAATATTTTACATTTCTATACAAAAAAAGATTAATACTGTCCCATTCGATTTATATCCTCAGAAACCAAATGCAGAGTCAGCTGAGTTGGTTCCAACTCCATGGTAATGAGAGAGAGAGATAGACACAGAGGCAGAGAGAGGTGGGGGAGGGGAGAGTTTGAACATTTTGTAATCATTGGTAAAGTGCTTTTCAAATGACTGGTTTGATTAGGAAGCAAGAGAACAAACAGGATTTCTAAAGTCAGACAAATGAGATAAGCTGTTGTACTACTTGGCAGTTTGTTGACTTTTGTCAGGAAGCTAACAGAGTGGCAGGCACAAAGCCTTCTTCCAAATGGTTCACATTTTCCACGTGTAATAAATATCATGGGAGCTCTGGCAGCAGAGTCTGTAGGGAGTCGTAATAACTCAAAGGCAGTGGCACCTCTTGGACAGTTTGAATCTGCCAGTGACTCCCTGGGAGGAAGATGAGAAATCTCTTCTTGTGTGAGTTACAGTCTCCCAGAAAATGAGCTGGAAGGTAAGCTATTAGTTGGTCTGATTCAATAACAAAGAGTCTGTGTGTTTGTGGTTGTTGTCATTTTGTTATATTTCATGTAATGGATTTTAGAAGATATTTATATTACATAGAGTTTGCATGCATATAGAAATGGCCTAATTGTGAACATGTGCGGTGCTGTCCTATAACTGTGACTATGCTATTACTTTGAGACTACAACTCATAGCAATCCTATGAACAGTAGATCTGTCTTGTGACATCCTCATCATCTTTGACACTCTTGAGCCCATTGTTACAGTGACTATCAATCCATCTCATTGAAGTACTTTCAAAGTACCTTTCCAAGCAATAGTCTCTCCTGACAACATGCACAAATTTTATGAGACGTAAGTTTCACCGTCTTTGCTTCTAAAGAGCATTCTGTTTCTACTTTCTCCAAGACATGTTCGTTCTTTTGGCAGTCCATGGGACATTAGTACTCTTCTCCATAACCACAATAGTGATATTACACATTTCTTTAGGAGGTCTGTGATTTTATTGTTGTAGAATCAATTTGTCAGTGTTGAAAAAGTCCATTTAAGTTTAAAGTTTGGTTTAGACTACCTTAAATGTTTCAGACTCTTAAGGTGCTTTGAAAAGCTACAATTGCATGTATAATTAGGGCCAGTTTACAGTTTGATCAAAGTCTTACTATTTCTTTTTGATAGCTAGGATATCGGCAGCATGAAGATGGCTTGTGGAATATACATGTAAAAGACATCTTGTAAAATGGTGCTGTTGTTGTTATTGTTATGTGCTGTTGAGTCGCTTGCGGTTCATAGCGACCCTATGTACAACAGCCCTAAACCCTGCTCTGTCCTGTACCAGTCTCACTGTCTCCAACACACCTACCCCTCTTACGCCAGTCACTGAATCAATCACCTCATAGAGGGTCTTCCTTTCCTGTGCTGTCACTCCAACCTCCCAAGCATGAAGTCCTCCAAGGACTGGTCCCTCCTTGCAACATGTCCAAAGTATGTTAGATGGAGCCTCAGAATCCTTACCTCCAAGGAACAGCCTGGTTTAACCCTCTCCAGGATGACCCTGGTCATTTTCTTAGCAGTCCATGGTATATTCAATACTCTTCTCTAGCACCACAGCTCAAAGGCATCAATTCTCCTCCTATCCTCCCTAGTTATTGTCCAGCTCTCTGATGCATAACAAGTGATTGCAAAGACCATGGCCTGTATCAGATCCAACTTAGTCTCCAGAGAGATACCATTGCTCTTTAGTACTTTGGAGAGGTCCCTAACAGCAGACTTTCCCATGGCAATACGTCTTTTAATTTCCTGGCTTCTGGTGCCAAGAGTGTTTACTGTGGACCCAAGCAAACTAAAGCTGTGAACAATCTCAATCTCTTCACCATCCATCCTGATGCTGCCAATTGGCCCAGTGGTGAGAATCTTTTTCTTCTTGATATTGAGCCTCAATCCCTATAAAAGGCCTTGACCTTCTGGAGCAAGCGCTTCAGGTCCTCCTGAGTTTCAGCAAGCAGGGTTTTGTCATCTACATAAGGCAGATTGTTGATGAGTCTTCCTCAAATCCTGATGCCACACTTCTCCTTATACAGCCAGCCTCCCGGATAATCTGTTCTGCATGTAGGTTAAAAAGGTATGGAGATAGAACACATCCCTACTGTACACCCTTCCCAATTTTGAACCATACAATGTTTCCTTCCTCTGTTCTGACGACTGCCTCCTGGTCCAAGTACAGGTTTCGCATTAGCGCGATCAAGTGTTCTGGGATTCCCATTCTTCTCAGAGTCAGTCACAGCTTATTATGATCCACACAGTCAAATGCCTTTGTGTTCATATGCATACCAGCAGGTGAAATCCACATGTATAACCTGCATTTTTGTTTTTTATAAAACATATTTGCAATGAGCATGTCATTGATTGTGCAAAATTCAGTCATTCTATCTCCAGCTTCATTTCTGTCACCGAGTCCATGTTTTCCAATTACTAATCCTTCTTCTCTGTTCCCAACTTTTGCATTCCAGTTGCTGCTGATTATTATTATTATTATTAATTAATCTTGATTGCATGTTTGATTGATCTCTGGCTGTAAAGGTGGTAGAAGTTTTCTATTTCCTCTTCTTTGGCTCTGGTTGTTGGTGCATATATCTGAAAGATAGTGGTATTCACGGGACTTCCTTGTATGCATATAGATATTATCCTATAACTTACAATATTGTATTTCAAGATGGATCTAGAAATGACTTTTTTAACTATGAAAGAAGCCCCATTTTTCCTCACCTTTTCATCTCTGGAGTAATAGATCATATGATTGTCCGATTCAAAATGTTCCATGCCAGTCCATCTCATCTCTGCAATACCTAGTATGTCAATATATATGTGTTCTATTTCTTCTTTAACAATATCTAATTTTGCTACATTCATGGTTCTCACATTCAATGTTCCAGTCACTTAGTGTCTGCTTACAACTGTTCCTCTTCCATTGTAGTTCCATATTTGAAAACTTCACTTCATTTGCTCTAAAAGCAGTAGTATTTTGAGTAACTGAAAGAAAGATACATACATTTTCAGATATTTTCCTATAACATTTTGAGCCCATGTATTCAACAGTAGCTAAATTTTGTAAATAACTTCCTGTTTTACTTTCATAAAGCCCCAAATCATTGCGTGTATTTAAGCATTTGAAAGTATTATTGCTTTATCATTGAGACAGGGAAGTCTCCAAATATCATGCTGTATTACCAGTTCTCTAATGCTACTTTACCAGTTCTCCAAAATTTTAAGCACCATTAAGTAATGGTTTTAACTTTATTCAGTAGTTGTTCATTTTGATGGTTGTTAAGTGCCGTCAAATTTTCA
Source organism: Elephantulus edwardii (assembly GCF_000299155.1). Taxonomy (NCBI): domain Eukaryota; kingdom Metazoa; phylum Chordata; class Mammalia; order Macroscelidea; family Macroscelididae; genus Elephantulus; species Elephantulus edwardii. The sequence goes on along the minus strand of NW_006400081.1, from coordinate 1,315,235 downwards.
TAGTGAATCTATTCATAGTGACTCATAGTGAACAACTGATCTGAGCTCTGTCCTAAAGTGTGCCATCTTTGTGATCTCTGACATGTTTGAGTTGACTAGAACAATCTCTGTGTCAATTCACCTCATTTAGAGACTTCTTATTCTCCACTGACTCGCTGTCTTTCCCAAGATGATGTCCTTTCCCAGGGACCAACTCTTCTTAACAACATGCCCAAGGCCTGTGTGATCACGTTTCACCATCTTTAGCTCCAAGGAGCACAATAGTAGAAGAGTTTAAAGGTTTCTACAGACAAAGAACTATAACTCTACCTACTCTAATAAATATTTTACTTTAAAATAGTGAGATGAATTTGATGTTATTGAAAAATGATCTTTGTACCAAAGAAAGCATATTCTCC
>NW_006400081.1:1303910-1312255 GCF_000299155.1 Elephantulus edwardii | reverse complement strand
TCCTTGATCCACCTTGAATTGGTTTTTGTGTAAGAAGTGAGGTAACGATCTTGCTTGAGTTTTCTGCAGATAGTTTTCCAATTTTGCCAACACCATTTGCTTAAAAGCCTTTCATTTCCTCACTTACCTGATTTCATCTTCTTGTTAAAAATCAGTTAACCATAGGTAGTTTGGCTGATTTCCGGGTTCTCAGTTCCATTCCATTGATCTTTGTGTCGGTCGTTGTACCAGTACCACATTGTCTTGACCACCATGGCGGTGTAGCAGGATTTGAAATCAGGAAGTGAGATGCCTCCTACCTTGTTTCTATTTTTAAGGAGTGCTTTGCTTATTCAAGGCTTCTTTCCATTCCAAATGAAATTGGAGATTGTCTTTTCCATCTAGTTGAAGAATAGGATTTGTATTTGTATTGAGATTGCGTTGAATATGTAAATTGCCTTTGGTAGTATTGCCATTTTCACAATATTGAGTCTTCCTATCCATGAACAAGGGATATTCTTCCACTTCTAAAGGTCTCTTTTTGTTTCTTGTAATAGTATTTTGTCATTTTCTTTGAATAGATCCTTTGTGCTTCTGGTTAGATTTACTCCCAAGCATTTATTCTTGTGATTAGCTATTGTGATGGGTATTATTTTTCTTAGCTCCAGCTCTGTATTCTCTTTGTCACTGTAGAGAAATCCAACTAATTTTGGTATGTTGATCTTGTATCCTGCCACTTTGCTGAGTTGGTCAACTATGACAGTAGTTTTCTTGCTGAGTTTTTAGGGTTTTCTGAATATATTATTATATCATATGCATATAGAAATAATTTTCCCTCCTTTCTGCCAATATGGATATCTCTTATTCCCTTCTCTTGTCTTATTGCTATCACTAATACTTCCAATACAATATTGAATAAGAGAGGTTATAGTGGGCATCCTTGCCTAGTTACTGTTTTAAAGGGAATGCCTTTAACGTATCTCAGTTAAAAAGAATGTTGGCTCTCATTTTTGCATGTATACTTTTTACTATGTTGAAGAAATTCTCCTAATTCTATTTTGTTGAGTCTTTTAATCAGGAAAGGGTGTTGGGTTTTGTCAAAGGCTTTTTCTGCCTCAGTTGATAGGATCATGTGGTTCTTATTCTTTGCTTTATTAATGTGATGAATTACATTTTTGTTTTTCTTATGTTGAACCATTCTTGCATAACCGTTATGAATCCCACTTGGTCATGGTAAATTATTTATTTGATATATATTTGGATTGTACTGGCCAGTATTTTATTCAGGATTTTTGCATCTAGGTTCATAAGCGATACTGTTCTATAGTTTTTACCTGTGTCTTTACTTGGCTTTGATATCAAGGATATGTTTGCTTCATAGAATGAGTCTGGGAGAATTCCATCTTTTTCTGTTTTCTGAAATAGTTTATGTAGAATTGGTGAATGTTTGATAAAATCCACTTGTGAAGCCATCTGGTCCAGTGCTTTTTTTGGCTGGAAGTTAATTTATTACTTTTTCAATTTCTTCTTTTTTAATGGGTCTTTTCAGGTGTTCAATTTTGGCTTGTGTCAGTTTAGGTAGGTTGTGCATTTTTAAGTATTTGTCCATTTCCTCTAGGTTTTCGTATGTTTTTGAGTATAGTTTTTCCATAATATTCTAATATTAGGCTTTTTATTTTCATTGGCTCTGTTGTTTTGTTGCCCAATTCATCTCTTATTTGGATTATTTGTGTCTTTTCCTTCTTTTGTTAGTTTTTCTACTGCTTTGTTGATTTTATTGACCTATTCAGAAAACCAACTCCTAGTTTTGTTGATGGTTTCAATTGTTTTTATGTTTTCTGTTTAATTTCTTTCTGGCATAATTTTTATAATTTCAGTTTTTTTAGAGGATGTTGGGTTTTCATGGTCTTCTTTTTTAATGTAGATGTTGGGTTAGAGAGTCAATGGTCACTTTTTCCTGCTTTTTGATATGTTTGCTTATTGCTATAAATTGACCTCTGCTTACTTACTGCTTTGGTTGTTTCCCAGAGGATTGATTGGTGGTGTTATCATTGTCATTTGTGTCAAGAAACTTTTTAATTTCATTTTTTTATATCTTCTAGTACCCAGTCATATTCAAGCAAGGTATTGTTCAGCTTCTCAATGTATGCTTTTTTTTTCTCCTTTATCCTCTTGCTATTCATTTCTAATTTTGTAGCATTGTTGTCTGAGAAGATTCTCTGTATTATTTCCAAGTTTTTTAATTTATTGATGGCTTGCCTTGTGACTGAAAATGTTATATATTCTGAAGAACATTCCATGCACTTTGGAGATGAAATTATACTGTACTTTTTTGGGGGTGCTTTAGCCTATAAATATCTATGAGATCCAACTGTTTTATTGTGTGGTTTAATCCTTCAGTATCTTTGTTGAGTTTCTTTCTGATAGTTGTGTCTTTTCTTGAGAGTGGTGTATTGAATTTCAAAATAATATAGTTGTGTTTTCTATTTCCTTTTTCAGTTTTGTCAATTTTGTTTTATATATTTTGCAGGTCTTTCATTTGGTGCATAGTTATTCATTATTGTTATATCATCTTTTTCTATTGACCCTGTAAGCATTATGTAGTGACCTCCCTTGTCCTTTGTGATGGTTTTGAATTGAAATTTATTTTATCAGAGATTAATATCACTACTCCTGATTTTTTCTGGTTGTCATTTGTTTGGTATATTTTTCCTACCCTTTTATTATCAGTCTTTCTTTATCTTCATGTTTCAGGTGTGTCTCTTATAAACAACATATTGATGGATTTTGGTATTTTATCCAATATGCTACTCTTTTTTTCTTCAGTGGTGCATTTAAACCGTTCACATTCAGTGTGATTATTGAGAGGCAAGGTTTTATTGCTATAATTTTGTTGAATTCTTTTTTGTGTTGTTCCTAGTTACTTTGACCCATCCTGCTTTCTGTGGCACTTCTGTAAGAAGGACGTCTCTCAGTATTTTCTGCATTACTGGTCTTGTTTTACGAACTCCCTTAGGTTCTGTTTTTCTGGGAATACCTTGATCTTTCCTTCATATTTGATGGACAGTTTTGCTGGGTACAGCATTCTTGGTTGATTGCTGTGTTCTTTAAGTGTTCAATATATGTCATTCTACTGTCTTCTTGGTTGAATTTTTTCTGCTGAGAAATTGGCATTTAATCTTATCTGCTCTCCTTTATAGGTTACTCTTTGTTTCTCCCTTACTGCTTTCAGGATTCTCTCCTTATCTTTAGTTCTGGAAAATCTGACTATAATATGTCTCTGTGTTTTTCTTGTGGGGTCTATTCTTTATATTGTTCACTCGGCTTCTTGAATATATATTCTCTCATTCTTCATTATGGCCTGGGACGTTTTCTTCTAATAATTCTTCTACAACCTTTTCAGTGCCTTTACTTGCTTCTTCCTGTTCTGGGATTCCAGTGATGCACATGTTATTTCTCTTGATGGTGTCCCACATTATTCTTAGGTTTTCTTCTTTTTCATTCTTTTTTGATTCTCCTTTTTGCTCCAGTAGTGACAATTCTATCTTCTATTTCACTGATTCTGTGTTCACTCTCTTCAGTTCTGTTCTTGTGTTCCTCCATCATGTTGACAGCATCTGAAACCTTGAACCTCATATTTTGTATTTTGCTTTCTTGTTTTTTCTGTGCCTCTAATACCTCGTTAGTTTTATCTGAGTTGTTTTGCATTCTTTTTAAGCTCCTCCTGATTTTTCTTACAATGTTCAGTAATTCTTCAAGTTTGTTTTTCACCCGTTGAAAATATCCAATCATTGTTCTTTTGAATTCTGTGTCAGAAAGTTCCACCAGACTTTCTGGCTTCACAAAATCCAGTGCTACTATGTCTCTTTTGGGGGGGTGATATCTTCCTTTGGGCTTGTGTGGGAAGTTAGTCTACTTCTTGTGGGGCATTGCTGTGATAGAGTGTTTTGTGCCTGATAAAATAGGTGGTTCATCATCTGATGTCAGTGCTCCAGAGGAAGGTTGGGCAGGCACACAAATAGATGCACGTAGGGTGGATGCACTCGCAGACCCACACTTGTGCAGAGGGGGCAGGGAGAGTTGCACACAGATGTACATAGGAGGAGAATTCAGGGGAGACCTCACTCAATTTCCTGCTATCCTACTTGGTTCTGGTGGATGAGTCCTGCTGCGGCTCCCTGCTCCCTGCTGCAGCTTGCTACTCCCCAACATAGCTCATTGCACCCCATACAGGCTTGCTGTACCCCAGTGACACTTGCTGCACTCCACCAGTGCTTGCAGCTTCTGTGGCTCTCAAATGTCCACATTGATCCACAGTAATGTTTTGAGAATCTATGTATTTGTGCTCTGTTTTATGACAGCAGTTTGTTCCCCAAAGTACCTGAGTGAACATGGAGAAAGTCTCTTGTTCCCTTCTGGAAGTGGCTTCTCACCTCCATTGAGGGGCCCGGGACCTCCCTCTTACCTGAGTTAGAGATCCCATATGGTCATACCTGAAAGCATTTTGTTCCCCAAAGTACCCGAATGATCAAAGAGGAAGCAGGCAGCAAGACCGCGCTAGATGTGGGCAGGCGGCGAGACCATGCAAGACCTTATCTATTCTTTTTATTCCTTATTTCCAGATGTAGTTGTCAAAACAGAGTCTTTTTCATTATATGTTGTTTTCTTAATGAAATAGGGCTTTTCCTAAAGCCTGTAATATATTCATATGAATAATATGCTTTAGTTAATCCTGCTTCCTTTTATTTAGAGCAGTATAAGCCACCTTTAAATTGTACTTTACTCCTGTATAGAATTTAAAATTCAGAGTTTAAGCATTTTAATCCATAATGTTTCTATCTTTTCTGTTTTCATTAGACCATTTGACATCTCACAAAAATATATCAATATTGCTATAACCTCTTTATTGTCTTCCTTTTCATTCTTTAAACTTAATCATTTTCTGTCTGTGACTCTACAAGAAAATATTTGCAGCTCCTGGGACATTTCAGCTGCTGGCTTTTCAGAAACCTCCAACTCTGCGTAGGTGTTTTGAAGTAAATTTGAAACATGGAGGTGGACTAAAGTCCCCAAAATTACTTTTTTTTAAAAAAAAAAAAGGAGAGAAGATATGCTAATATTAAAGGAGGGGGATAAAGAGCAGTTCCTACGATGAGGAATGTAGCCAACAGGAGGACTGAAACAGACTCTCTTGCTTTAGAAATTCTTTACAAAAATAATGAACCCTTGTTTGGTTAATTGAAGAGTCTTACAAATTAAATGCACCTAAATATGCTGTCTTTTTTATATATAAAATATAATTGAGTGTAAGTCTGATAGCTAGTGAACTGTACATTTAATGAATTTATTAATTTCATATTAGAAAATGGATTCTTCTTCCATTTTGGGTTTTGAGAAAGGTGCTGTCTTGTAGCAATTGATACAGCATGAATCTGGAGTATATAAAAAAAAACACTTGATCCAGTTTCTTAAAATATTCCCGTTGCTGTTGAGTTGTAACCTGTTAATAATAGCTGACCCTCCACAACAACAACCGATTGCTAGGATGGTGACTGCCCATATTTCTCCTGAGTAATCACCGGTGGATTCAAGCTACATGGAGTGGGCAGTATTTGGATTAGCAGTACAACTTCTATGGACTAGGTTACCTGGGCTATAGAGGAATGTGATGATTTAAAAATAGGTCCATATTTAGGATAAGGCAAGGTCTGATATTTTGCCCACAGGGTTGCTATGAGTGCTAGTCAACAACAATATTTAACAGATAAGTGAGCACCAAAATAAGGTGTTCTTTTTCTTGACTCACTAGATGTGTTTACAAGTCATATGTATATGTAGTACATATACGGATATATGGTAAAAAGTGACAAAAATGTAGGGAGCTTGGGGTTTTTCCATTATTGTATTTTTTACAGTTATTTCATTCACATTTATACAATAATTTTTATGTATATTGTTGCATTCATGTACATTTTTATAGAAATATTTCTATGTATTAGTTATAATTGATCTATGACTTCCATCACTCTGAGTCACTAAGTTGCCTTTGCTCCATGCCCATTCCTATACACACACACACACACACACACACACACACACACACACTGGCCCACCAGTCCTTGCTAAATCCAGTGATTTCTTCTGTGTCCTTCCACACCTATTTTCCCCTTAACCTCTTGAATAGTACTGCATATGTTGTTCCTATTTGTTAATTACAGTACCATATGTACGTTGACAGAGAACTACCAGAAATACAGCCTGGGTTTAGAAAAGGCTATGGCACTAAGGATATTATCACAAATGTTATATGGATCTTAGCTAAAAGTAGAGAGTGCCAGAGGCATGTCTGTCTGTGTTTTGTTGACTATGCAAAGGAATTTGACTATGTGGATCACAAGAATAACTAACCTTGAGAAGAATGGCAATCCCAAAACACCTGATTGTGGTCATGTGAAACATACTTGGGCTAGGAAGCAGTTGACAGAACAGAGCAAGGAAACACTGCATGGTTCAAAATCAGAAAAAGAGTATGTCAGGGATGTGTCCTGTTTTCATACTTTTTTAATCTACATGCAGAACAGATCACCCAGGAGACTGGGCTTTATGAGGAGGAATGTGGCATTAGGATTGTCGGAAGACTCATCATTCAAGCTGCTTTATGCAAGATGACAACCTGGCTTGCTGAAACTGAGGAGAGCCTGAAGCATTTGCTGCAGATGGTCCAAGAATGTAGTTTGCAATATGGATTGAAGCTCAATATTGAACAAAGATTCTTACCATTGGGCTAATTGGCAGCACCATACAGATAGATGGAGAGGAGACTGAGATTGTTAACAATTTCCCCTTGCTTGGTTCCACAATCAACACTCTTGGAATGAGAAGTCAAAAAGATGAATTGCATTGGGAAAATCTGCTGTCACGGACCTCTCGAGATTGCTGAAGAGCAATGAGATCAGTTTAGATATTAGGGTGCACCTGATACAGACCATGGTCTTCACAATTACTTGTTATGCATCAAAGAGCTGGACAATAACCAAATATGACAAAAGAAGGATTGATGCCTTTGAGATGTGCTAGAGAAGAGAATTGAACACACTGTGAACTGCCAAGAGAACTAACAGATCTGTTCTGGAGAGGGCAAAGTCAAACTGCACCTCAGAGGCAAAGATTTTGAATCTCCGTCGCACATACTTTGGGCATGATGCCAGAAGGGACCAGTCTTTAGAGAAGGATATCATGATTAGAAAGGCAAAGGGACAGCACAGGAAAGGAATGATGAGGTGGACTGACACAGTAATTGGGGTAATGAAGGTAGGTGTATCAGAGAGTGAGATTGGCTCAGGATGGAGCAGGGTTCAGAACGATTATGCATAGGGTCGCTATGAGTTGTGATTGACTTGATGGGACATTAAAACAACATATGATTCTCGATGAGTCGCAAACGACTCGACAGCACATAACAACAACAACAATGGGAAGAGTCACTTCCATCATCCCGTGTTCCACAAGCTATGATTTCAATTCATCCACTACATGTGCTGGAAGGTTTGGGTCTCCTGGGAAGAGTGCAAAGAGATTCAGGCTTATGATCCAGAGCACTGGGTGTGGGGGTGAGATCGCACCCTTATTCCCTAGAATTCCAAAGACCACAGGAGCCTGAAATAATTGACCCAAGGAAATCAAAAGCTGCAACTGTCCTTGATCTGCACCCTATGAACACTGCACAATAAATACCAGATTAAGAAATGGGCTATTCTTAGAAAGAGTCAGTAGAGAAAATTGTGTGATTTACTGAATTTTAGTTCATCAAAATAAGTGAAAAGATGTTCCTTTTTTTTGTGCAGTGCAACAATTATATATATTCTCAATTATATATAAACATTTTTAATCACAAAATGAAATGCTGTTGATGTAAATGAGCACTGAAAAAGAAAAGAAGGAGAGAGGGACGCAGCCCCAGCGAGAGCGATGCAGCATGAGAACACCGCCGCCAGACGGGAGAACGCTACCGCCAGACGGGGTTCCACTGCGAGAGGGGCCAGGAAGAGACCCGGGAAGAACAACAGCCAGCCACCTACCATGGAACTCCACAGGAGCGAAGACTGTGAGACCCCAGAGGAACGAAGATACCCAACACAGTGTGACCCCCCTGCAACCCACACCTGTGTGACCCTTAACACACAGGGTGCTGCTGCATAAACCCCCCAGCAGCGCTCAAGCCCCGCCCCCACATCTTGGTGATAGTTTCCAAGCCCTGCGCTCCTTACCCTCTAGTCCCTTGCTTTCCTCCCCTTCCCCCACCCCCCTTGCAGCTCCACAACCACACATCTCAACCCCCACCACAGCCCTGTGACCTCAGGGCACCA
>NW_006400081.1:1301987-1303810 GCF_000299155.1 Elephantulus edwardii | reverse complement strand
AAAAATAATTATAAATTTAAAGGAAAATTTACAAAGACTTTGGATTTCTATTCATTGTTGCCATTTTCTCCCTGTCCAACCCTCCCACCCCTCTTTTGCTCTTCTCTTTGAAAAGTAAAAGAAACATTCTTTCATTGTTATACAATCCTGCTGCCCAAATGCACTCCACTATGTAGCCTTTGTTTTGGACTTCTCTCATGACAATAATACCTAATCATATATCCTTTTCCTGTCAGAGTCAGCCACAGTTTATTATGATCCACACAGTCAAACACCTTTGCATAATCAGTGAAAAACAGGTAGATATTCCTATGGTATTCCATTCTTTCAGTTAAGATCCATCTAACATTAGCTACAGTAGCCCTAGTACTACAATCCCTTCTAAACACAGCCTGAACTTCTGGCAGTTTTCTACTGATGTTATTCTGTTCCAGTCGTTTTTGGCTAATCTTCACTAGAATCTTGCCTGTGTGTGAAATCAATGATATTGTTCTATAGTTTCCACACTCTGTTGGGTCACCCTTCTTTGGAATAGGAACAAATATAGATCTCTTCCACTCAGTTGGCCAAGTGGTTGTTCTCCAGATTTCTTGGCACAACTTAGTGAGCACATCCAGGGCAGCATCTGTTAGCTGAAATACGTCAGTTGGGATACCATATATTCCTGGGGCCTTATTTTTTGCTATTTCCTTCAAAGCAGCTTGGACTTCTTCCTTCATCACCATAGGCACTTGCTCACATATTGTTTCATGAAATTCTGTGTCTGCCAATTCCTTTTGATAGAGTGACTCAGTATATTCTTTCCATCTTCTTTTAATACTTCCTGGATCATTTAATATTCTGCCTAAAGTATCCTTGATTATAGCAACTCGAGGTTTGAATTTGTTCTTCAGTTCCCTGAGCTTAAGAAATGCTGAACAAGTTCAGCCCTTTTGATTTTCTGACTCCAGCTCCTTGAACTTTTCATTGTAATATTTTGCTTTGTCATCCTGTCCTGCCTTTTGGAATCTTCTGTTCAGCTTTTTAGTATCTTGAATTCTTCCTTGTGCTTTGGCTTCTCTGTGTTTCAGTGCAATATTCAGAGTTTTTTCTGACATCCATTTTGATCTTTTCTTCCTCCTCTGTCCTTGTACTATCGTTTGTACTCTTCCTGGATGATACCCTTGATATCCTTCCACAACTCATCTGGTCTTCGCTCACTAGTGTTCAAGGCCTCAAACCTGTTCGTGAAATTCAGGTGGGATAGACTCAAAGTCATATTTTGGTTTCCGTGGATTTGGTTTAATTTTCCTCAGCTTCAGCTTGAGCTTGCAAATGAGTAGTTGGTGGTCTGTTCCACAATCAGCTCCTGGCCTAGTTTTCACAGCTGATTTTGAGCTTCTCCAGCCTTTCTGCAGATGCAATGAATCTGATTCCTATGCTTGGACCAAGAAGCAATCATCAGAACAGAGCAGGCAAACACAGAGCAGGGAAACACTGTATGGTTCAAAATTGGGAAGGGCGTATGCCAAGGATGTGTCCTATCTCCATACTTTTTAACCTGTATGCAAAACAGATCATCCAGGAGGCTGGGATCTATAAAGAGAAATGCGGCATCAGGATTTGTGGAAGATCAACAGTCAGCGTTATGCAGATGACACAACCGTGCTTGCTGAAACTGAGGAGGACCTGAAGAGCTTGCTGCAGAGGGTCAAGGACTCCAGCCTTCGATATGGATTGAGGCTCAATGTCAAGAAGACAAAGATTCTCACCACTGGACCAATTGGCAGCATCAGGATAGATGGTGAAGAGATTGATATTGTTCACAGCTTTAGTTTGCTTGG
>NW_006400081.1:1293469-1301887 GCF_000299155.1 Elephantulus edwardii | reverse complement strand
CTAATAAAATTTAATAATTTAAAAGAAAAGGAAAAGAAAGTGCATGCTGAACAATAAAAATTGAGTAGCAAGTATTAGAAATATACTCTGATTAAATAGTACATAACCATAAAAACCTGTTTTATGTTGGAGCTGAGAATATTTACTTTTAATAAGTTTGTGTTAAAGCTAAAACTAAAATCATTAAGTATTTCATTGAAAAAAAAAGCAAAAAACAACATATGATGCTCATCTCAGTTCTTCCAATGTTGATCCTCTCTTATCCTGGTTTTATAGTTTTCGATGTCTGTACATTCTCTGCCATATTCTCCAACCCCAGCCCCTCAGTTACCTTCCTGTTTTCACATTAGCAGTTCTATGCAGTATTTGGCCTCATATGTGATTGAATTATTTCACTCAACATTCTCTCAACAGTGCTCTCTAGACTCTCCTAAGTTGTCATGTGTTTTGAGAATATCCCATTGTTCTTTAGTGATAAGTATTCTGTTGTGTGACTATAACAGCTTCTCTCTCCATTCGTGTGTTGATGGGCATTTAGACTGTTTGCAATTTATTTGCCACTGCTACGAACATAGGTGTACATGTAAGTGTACATATAGTACATATCGGTGAAAATAGTGTACATATAGGTGTACCTATAGGTGTCCCATCCCTGATTTCCTTGGGGTATATTCCTTACAGTGGAATAACCAGGAATAACCTTTTCAAGCTATATGCAGAACAGATCATTCAGGAAGCAGCGCTTTATGAGGAGGAATGTGGCATCAAGATTGGAAGAAGACTCTTCAGCAGCTTACAATATGCAGATGACACAAACTTGCTTGCTGAAAAATACCAGAAGCACTTGCGGCAGAAGGTTAAGGACTCTAGTCTTCAATATGGATTTTATCTCAACATCAAGAAGGCAAAGATCTTCACCATTGAATCAATAGACGGCATCATGATAGATGGAAAAGAGATTGAGGTTGTTAAGAATTACAGCTTGCTTGACTCCACAATCAGCACTCAACACCAGCAGTCAGGAAATCAAAAGACAAATTACATTGGGGAAAATCTGCTGTCGGGGACCTCTCCAGAGTGCTGAAAAGCAGAAATGACAGTCTAGAGACTAAGGGGTGCCTAATCTAAGCCGTGGTCTTCACAATTACTTGTTATACTTCAGAGAGCTGGACAATCATGAAAGATAACAGAAGAATTGTGTTTGAGTTGTGGTGCTGGGGAAGATTCTTGAACATACTATGGACTGCCAAGAAAACAAATGGATCTGTCTTGGAGAGGGTGAAACCAAGTTTCTCCTTGAATGCCAGAATCTTGAAGAACTGTTTCACATACTGTAGGCACATGGCCAGGAAAGACTGGTCCTTGAAGAAGGACATCATGCTTGGAGGGTGGTGGCATAGTGAAGGAGAGGAAGACCCCGGATGAGAAGGACTGATATAATAACTGGGGCAATAGGGGTGGGTGTGAAGGAATTAGTGAGACTCACTCAGAATGGGGAAGTGTTCAGACCTGTTGTACTTAGTGTTGCAAGTGACTCAATAGCATGTATAAAAACAATAAGATTTTTATGTTTACCTCTTGGAATAAATACCAAACTGCTTTCCAGGGTAGTTGTACCATTTTACAATCACACGAACAGTTCATCAGAGTTCCAATCTCTGCATCCTCTGAAGCATTTATCGTTTACTGTTTTGTTAAATTTTGTTATTGCTCCTGGGGTGAAATGGTATCTCGTTGTTTTCATTTCCATCTCTCTGATTGCCAGTAATTTTGAACATTTCCTCATAACATTGATTGACCATTGAATGTCCTCCTTTGTGAAGAGTCTTTTCATATCTTTTACCTATTTTGAAGTTACCACTCTTTTTCTTGTGGAGGCCCTGTAGTTTTCTGTAAATATTACTTATAAGACCTTAATCTGAAAAGTTGTTGCAAAATATTTTTTCTAGCCTCTGGTCTTTCTTTTCACTGAATTGAGAAAAATTGTTGACACTTACAGGGATTTGAATTTTAGAAGGTTCCATTCACTGATTTTACCTTCTCCGGGTTGTGTGCTTATTGCTCTGTGTGCGAGCCTATTCGTGCCATAGAGTAGAACTTCTAAATTTATTCCTCATTTTCCTCTAATGATTTTCATGGACTTTGGGTTTACTCCCTAGGTCTCTAATCCAAGTTGAATTGTTTTATTGTTTAGTTTTCTGCAGGTAGAAGTCCAGTTTTTCCAATACCATTTGTTGGTGAGGTTGTCCTTTCTCCATCTAATAGGCTTTGTTTCCTTGTCAAATATCAATTGGTCAAAGGGTAGGAGTTCATGTCTAGTTTCCCGATTCTATCCATTGGTCTGTATGTCTGCCATTGTACAAATATCATGCTGTTTTTGTTACTGAGAACTCCAGCTGAAAGCAGAGCATACCATAAGAATATGTATTTTGTTGACTAAGCAAAGGCATTTGACTGTGCCAATCTCAGTAAACTATGGCTAACTCTGAAAAGATTGAGAATCCCAGAACACTTAATTGTGCTCATGAGAAATCTATATTTAGATCAAGAAGGTGTTATGTGAATGGAGCAGGGGCACACTGCATGGTTTAAGATCAGAAAGTGTGTGCATCAGGGTTGTATCATTTCTACATATCTTTTGGTGGTAGTTGTAGTTTCAAACATTGTTGTTCATTGCCATGAAGAAGGTTCCATGTCCTGGGCCCAGTGTACACGGAATTAGCACTGTGTGGTCCACCTTCGTGATTGTTGCTGTGCTCTCATTCACTTTTATGAATGTTTTGAGTTCCATTGTATCTTTTGAGTTCCTTCTAGTCTTGGAAAGAGCTCTGGCAGCCTAATGGGATATGTTTTGTTGCTAACTGAGAAGTCAGCACTTGATTCCACCAGTTGCTCAGCTGGAGAACTATGAGCAGCTTCCTTCTATAAGATGTCCATCCTCAGAAAACCTCGAAAAACATCTGATGGAGGGTCGCCAAGAGGTAAAACTGATTTCACAGAATGGTTTTCATTTTTTGGTTATCGTTTGTTTTGGGGTTTCACCCAAACATTGTGGCTTATTTTCCACACTATATTAGACAACATGTAGACATGACTCCCAGAGATTTCATTGACTGATATTTGAAATTAGACCTTCTAGACTCAGTATGGAAACCCCACTGTAACATCCACTATGGGTGGTCGTACAGGAGTGTGAGATACTGGTGGCAAACTTCTAGTGTCTGTGTGCATACATGTGCACACCCTTTTCTACTTTTCCCTGTTTTACTTTCTTCTTCTATGGTTGTATATGTTGATTTCATTGAGGATGTTTATGTTTTCAAAACAAATGGAATATTTAATGAATGCAGTTGCTAATAAAAATCCTCCTTGATTTGATGCCATTTTGTAAATCCATTTCATAATTTTTTATGGACCTCAATTTTGATAATTTTTTCCCTTCCAGTCTTTATCATGACATTTTGTTTTCTTCATGAGTCATATATTTGATGTCATTCCACACTTCGGTCTTCAGTCATTATTGTTCAGTGGATTTCAGACTCTTTGGATCATTTATATAGATATTAAAATCTTAGCCAGTAACCCACCATTTATTTATAAATCAAATTAATTTTATTAATATAAATTAATTTATAGATAATAAATATATAATAAATATAATTTAATTGATAAGTGGCTGAGATTTCTTGGTAAGCATCATGGGAGATTAAGATAGAATCCACATACCTCCAGTCTGATTCCTTGTGTACATGACTCAATGGATGGGTTTAATTACATCCTCCACATACTTACTGTTTACAACTTTTGCTTTTGCATTTTAATAAATTAGAGTTTTAAAACACAAAGTTATGGCTGATCAAAATTTATTTACAAGAGCCTGTCCTCTGATGTAGACATCTATTTTTATTATGGTCCAAAATAAGCAACATGGATAAGTGTACATGTGAGAAAGTGCTATAGCCATGTTGGCAGAATTCACAAAATACCATAATCCTCACATTTCTGTAGTTCAGAACACAGATGTACCTGTCCTGTGTACTGCGCTGTGTTCATCAGTGAGACAGAATGATGACAGTCCTGAGGAGGGAGCAGCGCACACACATTGAGCAAAGTCACCATTTATGAGTACCCCACACATTATAATCTAGAAAAGATAGCAATTTCTGGAGGGAAATGAATCTATAAGACCTAAAATAAAAGTAGTTAACTGCACAAATAAATCAGATTATGTTAGGTATGATAACTTTAATATCTCATTCTTTTGTCTCCATGTTTTAAAAAAAATCCTAAAAATTGGAAAGTACAACTTTGTACACTGCAGGTTTATACAGTTTGTTTGAGGTATGATTGATGAATTATAAATTGCACAAGTTTAAGGTATATGTAACTGGTGGGCAAAAAATAATGTGTTTGTAGTTTTGAAGAGTTAACTTCTGAAACTATCAACACAAACAAGATAATAAACATGTCTTTTATTTTCTGTTCTTTTTTCATCCTCCACTCTCCACCTCTAACCCTGGCATCTACTGACACACTTTTTCTTCTGACTGAAAGTGGAGATTGTTGTGTTTACCGACTATACAAAGGAATTTGACCATGTGAATGGGAATTCCAGAACACTTAGTTATGTTTATGTGAACCCTGTATCTAACCAAGAACAGAGCAAGGTAATAGGAAAATATGCAAGGGCATATTTTAAATTAGGTAAGGTGTGCATGAGAGATATATCCTTCTCTATATATATTCAATCTGTGTACTAAGAAAATAATTCAAGAAGCTGGACTCTGTGAAGGAATGTGATGTCAGGATCTAAAGAAGACTCATCGATAGTCTGTGTTGTGCAGATGACAAAATCTTGCTTGCTGAAAATTAGGAGGAAATCTTTACCACTGGACTAATAAGCAACATTGTGATAGATGGAGAAAAGATTGAAATTGCCAATTTGATCTTACCTGGATCTTTGGCACCAGCATTCAGGAGATGTAGTGTACTGGGACATTCTGCTTTCAGGGTCCTCTCCAAATCACTGAGGACCTGTGATGTCAGTTTGAAGACTAAGCTGCACTTGATTCAAGCTATGATCTTTTCAGTCACTTACTATGCAACTGAAAGCTGGACACTGAAGAAGGATGACTTGATGTCTTTGAGCTACGCTCTTGGAGAAAAGTACAGACTATCCCTTGGACTGCCAAAAGAAGGAACAGATAAGGCGCAGCCAGTATGCTCCTTGGGGACAAGGTTGGTAAAAGTTTCGTCTCACATACTTTGCACATGTTGCTAGGGTATTCTATTCCTTGGAAAGGGACATACTGCTTGGAAATGTGGAGGGTCAGCTAAAGAAAGGAAGACTCCCAGTGATAAGGATTGACACATTGACCACAGCAATGGGCTCAAGTATATCAAAGGTGATGAGGACGACACAGGATAGGCCAGAGTTCAGACCTGTTTTTCATTGAGCTGTTGTGAGTCATATTCTACTCAATGGCAGCTAACAACCCCCACCACCTTCCTCCACCCTGACCCATAGCATCCACTGATGTGCTTTTCCTTAGTATAGGTTAGTTTGCATTTTCTAGAATTTATGTAAATTGAATGGGACAATATATATTCTTTTTAAAAAGATCTAGTTTCACTCCGTAATATGATTTGGAGATTTAGTCATACCACTGTGTGTATCATTAGTTTACTCCATTTATGGATTTTTTGCTTTACTTTTGTATTCATTATACAAATATGCCGCAATTGATTTATTACTTGTTGTGATGGCTATAGCTTATTTGTACTCTTAAAAATATTAAAGCTGCTATGAAGATTTGTTTATATGTCTTTGTGTGGGCAAATACTTTTCCTTTATTATGGATAAATACTATAGAATCGAATATCTGGTTCATGTGGTAGATACATGTCTAACTGTTAAGAACTACCAAACTGTTTTTTAGAATGATTGCAGCATTTTACATTCCTAGCCCTAGTGGTCTTAATTGTAAGTAACTATGCTGCACACCTGAAGCTGCAGGGCTCTAATCCACCAGCTGCTCTGGGGGAAGGATGAGCAGTTACCTCTTGTACAATTTACTGCCTCTGAAAACCTGCAGGAGGGTCAACTGTGGGTCGGTCTGATTCAGTGGCACACAGCTACAACAAGAACAGTGACACAGCATCAGTGTTCCAGTCTTCACTTGCCAACATTTTATATGGTCAGCCTTTTTAATGTAAGACACTCTAGTGGGTCGGGGTGAAGACAGTGGTAGCCCAGTGGTAGAGATCTCACCATCTAGGTGGAGACCCAGGCTTATTTTTTAGTTGGTATGTCCTGTGCACAGCCAGTGTTGCCTCTGAGTGAAGGCTTCTATATCACTATGATGATAAACAGGTTTGTTGGGGTTTTTTAAATTGAGATTTTAATGAAAGTTTATAGAGAACTTGGATTTCCATTCTTTCATTATTGCACATTTACCTCTCTGCCCCTCTGCCCCCCAGTTCACTTTTCTCTTTGGAAAAAAATTGTTTCATTATTATACAGTCCACCTTCCCCAGTCCACTTTTCTATGCAGCTCTTATTCTGGACTCTTGCCATGAAAATAATACCTAATCATATATTCCTTTTCTATAGTTCTCTTTCTTGTCTGTTTCAATGTCATGTACTTTATTTATCCCCTCTTTTCTTAGTTTCCCTCTAACCCCCATGTCAGTTCCGTTTTATACAGTGACATTATGCAGTATTTGTCCTTCTGTTACTGAGATATTTCACTCAGCATAATATCCTCCAGGGTCACCCATTTTTTGTAATATTTCATGAGTTCTTTTTTTCAGTGCTGCGTAATATTTCATTATGTGAATGTACCACACCTTCTCTATCTGTTCATTTGTTGATGGGCTCTTGCGTTGTTTATAATTCTTTGCTACTGTGAACAGAGCAGCAATAATCATGAGTGTGCATATATCTGCTTGGGTGGCAGTTCTGGTTTCTTTAGGGTATATTTCCTATAGAGCAATTGCTGGGTCAAATGCAGCTTTTTGAGAAAGCAACATACTGACTTCCATAGTGCTTACACCATTTTACACTCCCACCAACAGTGACTAAATGTTCCAGTTTCTCTACAACCTCACCAGTGTTTGTTGTTTGTTGCTCTGTTGAATTTTGCTATTCTTACTGGGGTGAGATGATATCTCATAGTTGTTTTGATTTGTATCTCTCTTAGAGCTAGGGTTTTTGAGCATTTCTTTATGGGTTTGTTTGCCATCTGAATGTGTTCTTTGATGAAGTGTCTGTTCATATCCTGTGCCCATTTTTCAATTGGGTTATTTGCCTTTATTTAACTACCCAAACTGACACAAACCAAAACTGAACACCTGAACAGACCCATTACAAAAAAAGAAATTGAAAAGGTAATAAAACAACTTCCAGCCAAAAAAAGCTCTGGAGTGGATGGTTTTACAAGTGAATTTTATCAAACATTCAGAGAAGAACTGAAACCAACTGACACCACCAAAATAAAAAACTTTAGGAACATAGATGCAAAACTTCTGAATAAAATCCTGGGCTATAGAATCCATTGATACATTAAAGAAAAATAATTCACCATGACCAAGTGGGATTGATAACAAGTATGCAAAGAGGGTCCAACATAAAAAAAACAATAAATGTAATTAATCACATTAACAAAGCAAAGAACAGGAACAGCATGATCCTATCAATTGATGCAGAAAAGGCATTTGACAAAATCCAACACCCTTTTCTGATTAAAACACTCAACAAACTAGGAATAAAAGTGAATTTCCCCAACACAGTAAAATGAATATATGCAAACCTGAGAGCCAACATTGTTCTCAATGGAGAAAGGTTAAAGGCATTTCCCTTTAGAACAGGAACTAGGCAAAGATGCCCACTATTACCTCTCTTATTCAATATTGTGTTAAAAGACTTAATGATCTTATTGCTATTGAGCAATAAGACAAGAGAAGGAAATAAGAAGTATCCAAATTGGCAAAGAGGAGGTAAAATTATCTCTATATGCAAATGATATGATAGTATACTTAGAAAATCCTAAAATTAAGCAAGAAAACTACTAGACATAGTTGACCAATTCAGCAAAGTAGCAGGATACAAGATCAATAAACAATTTTTTTGCAGAACTTGCAGACTAAGATAACGAAGGAAGAAAGGCCTGGATATCTACTTGTGAAAACTGTTGTTGTTATGTGCCGTCGAGTCGTTTCCGATTCATAGCGACCCTATGCACAACAGCCCTAAACCCTGCTCTGTCCTGTGCCAAACACACCGCCTCTGACACACCCATCCCGATTACCCCAGTCACCAAAACAATCCATCTCATGGAGGGTCTTCCCCTCCTGCGTTGTCCCTCAACCCTCCCAAGCATGATGTCCCTCTCCAAGGACCCGTCCCTCCTGGCAACA
>NW_006400081.1:1280696-1291649 GCF_000299155.1 Elephantulus edwardii | reverse complement strand
TATTTTGGCTCCTGTGGATTTGGTTTAATTTTCCTCAGCTTCAGCTTGAACTTGCATATGAGTAATTGGTGGTCTGTTCCACAATCAGCCCCGGCAATGAAAAACCCTATGGAATTTACAGTCCAACCTATGACATGAAGAGGATGGCAAGTATTGTGGGTCACTCTTGACTTTGTGGAATCTGATGATAATAGTGTACATGTGGAGGGTTTATTGTTGTGATTCACATTTTCCACCTGACTAATGATGTCTAATTGTCACCATCGTGATAGATGGAGAAGTAATTGAGATTGTTAGCACTTTCAGCTTGCTCGACACCACAATCAACATTTTTGGAACTAGCAGTCAGAAAATCGAAAGACAAATTGCATTAAGAAAATCTACTGTCAGGAACCTCTCCAAAGTGCTAAAGAGCAATGATTTCCGCCTAGAGACTAAGGTGTTTTCTTGACCCAGGAAATGGTCTTAGTAATTACTTGCTATGCATCAGAGAGCTGGACATTGACCAAGTATGGAAGAAGAAGAATCAACTCCTTTGAACTGTAGTACTGGAGAAGAGTATTGAATATACATACCATGGACCTCCAAGAGATTAAACAGTTTTGTCTTGGAGAGAGTGAAAGCAACTTTCTTCTTAAAGGCAAGGGTTTTTGTTTGTTTGTTTTGATTTTGTATGTTTGTTTATTTGTTTTAAATATTACCCTGATTTTGTTTTTCTCTTTAAAGAAAAAAAAATTGTTATACAGTCCTCCCTCCCCGTACTGGGGAGAGGGGTGAGCAGGGAGGAAGATGTGCAACAATGAGTGAATGGGGTGAAAAAAACAAATGGAAAGAATATGCTGTAAAAAGTATGTATATATGTTGCATTTAAAATAATTAATAAAACATTTTTAGAAGTTAATATTAAATGAAATATTGCTCTAATTTATTTGCTAAGTTTAAATATATTGTTTTTCACAAAAGATCCTTCCAATTTCCTTCACTCCACCCATTGAATTGTGCAGCTCTATGATAAACACTCTACACGCCCATCCTCCATCCTCACCCCTCTATTTCCACTCTCCCCCCACCTTGGATCCTCATACTCATTCTGCAGTAATGGTTTTATACTGTAAATAATGTTCTTTATCCAGTAATTGTGGGATTTAGTTTACTCAATATAATGCTCTCTAGTTCCTCCCAAGTTAGGTAGTAATTTATAAAATGATTGCTTCTGTGTGCTGTGTAATATTCTATTGTATGAACGTATCACAACTTCTCAATCCATTCATTTGTGGTTGGACATCTGGGCTGTTTCCATGTTCTTGTGATGGTGAATAATGCTGATATGAATATTGGTGTACAAGTTTCCCTTTGAGCCTCAGTTCTAATTTACTTGGGGTTTATTCCAATCAATGGAATAACTGGGTCGTATGGAATTTCTTCGTTCAGCTTTTTGAGGAAGAACTAAACTGCCTTCCAGAATGTTTGTATCATTGTACAAGCCCACCAGTGATGTAAAAGAGTTCCTATCTCACCACATCCTCTCCAACATGTATTATTTGTTGTCCTGTTAAACTTTGCCACTACTACTCTAGAGTGAGATGGTATCTCATTGTGGTTTTATTTTGCATCTCTCTTATTGCCAGTGATTTGGTGCATTTCTTCATATGTCTGTTAGCCATTTGAATATCTTCCTCTGTGAAAATTCTTTCCATATCTTTTGCCTGTTTTGTAATTGGGTTATCACACTTTCTCTTGGGAAGGCCCAGGACTATTCTATAAACTTTCATTATGAGACTCTTGTCTGAGATGTTATTGCCAAATTTTATTTCCAGTCAGTAGGTTTTCTTTTCACCCTTTTGCAAAAAGGTTTTGATGCAAACATGGATTTAATCTTTCTAAGGTCCCATACATCAGTTTTATCCTCTTCGTATTGCACATTTCTGGTGGTATTTGGCAGTAGAGGCAAGGGTTTTGAAGCTCTGTATCCTTAGAGAATGACATTAAACTTAGAAGAGTGAAGGAACGAACAATGCAGGAGAGGAAGACTCAAGATGAGATGGATTGACACAGTAATTGGGGTTGTAGGGGTAGGTGTGTTGAAGTCAAGATTAGCTCAGGATAGAGCAGATTTAAAAGCTATTGTATATAAATAGAGTTGTGGTGAGTTGCAAGCAACTCGAGGGAGCATAATAACAAAAATAACAATGGTGTCTAATATTTCTTTACATTTATTTGCCATAATTATTCACTGACATTTCTTTCAAATATTTATTCATATTTTGTATAGACTGGTTTGTCTTATAATTGAATTAAGAGTTCTTTATATATTTTAAGTGCAAGTCCTTTATATTGTGGTTGTTGTCATGTGCCGTTGAGTTGCCTGTGACTCATAGCGACACTGTGCAACAGCCCTAAACCCTGCTCTGTCCTGTGCCAATCTCACTGTCTCCAGCACACCCCCATGGTACTCCAGTCACTGAATCAATCTACTTCATAGAGAGTTTTCCTCTGCTGTGCTGTCCTTCCACTCTTCCAAGCATGACGACTGGTCCCTCCTTGCAACATGTCCAAAGTATGTCAGACATAAAAAATATTAGAAACTGAAACTTACTAATGGAATCCTGCTATTACAATTACCATTATAATAATACAGTTTCTCAAAAGAATATTTTATTCTTTTAAAAATTGAATTGAAAACCATGACCCCAAATCATTCTAGTGTTGAATGACTCTAATCATAAATCTGTTCTATCATTGATGTCTATCTTAAATATGCAACAAAAACCCCTCAGTTTGCTGTCTCTGGATCTGCTCCAACTTACAGCACCCCTCCGTCATTTTTCTGGGGTTGTAAATGTCTAGATGAACACACTTGTTCTTTCCACTGAAGAGTGGCTGGTGAATTTGAACCACTGACCCTTTGAGTTGTTGTTATGTACCATAGATTCAGAGTCGACCCACAGCTGATGTTCCATTTCGTTTTCAGCGGCACTTTAATTGCACAGGAGGAGACTACCCACCTTTTTTCCAGGCAGCAGTTGGTTGATTTGAACTGTGTGCCTATGAGATTGCAGCACAGCTCCTTAGCATGAAATCAGATCTGTTGAGTAGTAGACTAATAAGCAAAGTACGATGCTACCAAAGCTCTTTGTCTTAGTTATACAGAGCTGCTATAGCAGAAATAGCACAAGGGGCAGCTTGCATGGCTTTAACCAGCAGATACTTATTGCCTCACCTTGGTGGTGACTTGAGGTCTAATTTCTGGTTGCCAGCTAGTGGAAGACCTTCTCCCTCTGCTCCATCTCAGGGAACGGCTTTGACCCTCCAGCTTCTCTTCTTTGGCTCTTTGGTATTCTTCATGGGGTGTGGTATCTATTTTCCCCATTTCTGTATGCTCCCTAGATTATGTAATCTCTTTTAGATCTCAAAATATTTACCTGAAACACACCTTATACTAATATTGTCGTATTTTCATCACAAAGAAAATCCATTCCCAAATACATTACATACGCAGTTATAAATACAGAACAAAAACCACTGTCAGAGTTAGTTCTTTCTCAAAGAGGCCTCTATTGGCTTTCCTAGAAAATCTTTTGTGGGAGGAGTCAGCATCTTTCTCTTGAGGAATTTCTCATAGATTTGAACTAATGACCTTTTGATTGACAGTCAGATTCATTATACATTATATCACCTGTCTCTTACCTCTGTGGGTTAGAATTGAAAACATATTTAGGAGGACATTACTTAATTCAGAACAATGTCCTTATTCCAAGAATTATGTTGTAATTATTTATACCTCCTATTTTTTAATTGTTTTTCATTTATATATGTTGCCTTTCACACATTCCTTCATTCATGTTGTGCTTCATATCATCATTCCCATATGCTGTCTATTATAATGAATCAGCTTTGATCTATGTTCACTTTTACACTGTCTTTTTTTATATTCCCACTGGATCTTTCCTGATTTCTTCAAACCTCCCTCGCCTCTCAAACTCTATGACCCTGTGACCTTCTGCAGTAGATGTTTCAAGTCTACCTCAGTTTCAGTAAGCAAGATAGTGTTATCTGCCTAACACAAGTTGTTGATGAGTCTTCCCCCAGTCTTGATGCCACATTCCTCCTCATAAATCTCAGCCTCCTGAATGATCTATTTCACATATAGATTAATAAGATATAGCAGCAAGATGCATCCTTGATGTACGCCATGCAATTGAACAGCTAGGTATCATTTGGTTGTATTAAGCAACTTTATTAATCAGTATCAAACTACCATATGAGTTTTGTTTATTAAACAGCTAATTCTATAAACCAAGATTTATCAATCTGTTCTGAGTCTGACCAAGCACTGTGGTGATTTAAAACTTTTCCTTAAATCAGAAACTTTCTTTTCCCACTTTCAGTAAATTGCCTAATCTCCTCGACAGACAGATAAGAAAAAGCAATCAAACCCACAGATACACAGGAGCCACCAGTCCTATTCTTCACTGCCTGGCAACTTCATTCTCCATTAAGCATTGAAAATTGTGTGATGGGATGGGATATCATTCCAGAATTCCCAGAAACTGTGTTGCTTCTAGCTCCCCCTTCCCCGCCCTCCGGCTCATCCAGTCAGTATTGGTTACTGTTGAGTCAATTCTGACCGTGGCAACCCTCTCTAAGTAAGGAATCCTATGCTCCACAGAGTTTTCCACATCTGGATGGTTAGTCAGGTCTCACAAACCCTAGGTTGGATTTACCTACAACCACTTGGAAGCAGCCAAACCCGGTCACGTATAAGACTGTTGATCACTGCCTTGTATTTTGTGGGTCATGTCAGGTGAACTCACGGTATAGCAGTAAACAGTAACAGTGGCTAAGGGTCCCCCTGCTCTGGAACTCAAATGCCCAGCTCCAAATGCTGCCGCTTGCCACTGACTGTGTCATCCTGGGGAAACTATTTAACCGTTCCATACCTCAGTTTCCCTATCTGTATTACATGTTGTTCTTCTTTGCTGTTGATTCAGAACCAACCCATAGTGGATCTTCCAGCAGTTTTTGAGAGTCTGTAAATCACATAGGAATAGATTGCCCATATTTCTCTTGCGAAGCAGCTGGTGGATTCAAACTGCATACCTTAGGGTTGGAAGTACAGTTGTTTGCACTTAAGGATTAAGGGGATGATGCCAAAATCTGTCTTCCAGATTAGGTACTTGTTAACTGGCATGTATGATCACCATATTGAACTGGGTCTCCCATCACTCCAAGAAGACTGTTAGGTAATGAGCTGATGTGATGTTTCATGAAGCCAGGGGTTTGCTAAACCATGGCAAGGCTGCACAAAAAACGCCCACATTCAGGGTAATTGTTAGTTCTTTCTCTAAGCCTCTTCTGCTCTGTTATAGCTTATCTCTGAGCAGCAAAGAATGGCTTGGAACAGAACAGGCAATTTCCAAGCAACCAATTACTGAGTACACATATGTAAATAGAATTAAGACAATATACATCTTTAGTAACACTTAAATATAGGATTTGTAATCAGAAAAAAATGGGACTCACATGGCTCGTACATTTGAAAAGCTCACAATATGAAGTACTGTGAAGTAAAGTCATGCCGTGCTTCCTGCTACCAGCGAGCATTTGCCTTTGAGTTGACAAGTCCAACCCACAGTCACCCTGTAGGGTTTTTACTGGATAATTTTTCAACCTCGTTCATACATATGTATAAATGTTCCAACAGAAAAGGGACGCCAAAAAAGGGCAGGGAGGAAGATCACTAAGAGAGCAGAAGTCAGTGGGTGAATGAGGGCAGTAAAGGTATAGAAAGATGCAATGGGTATTTGAAGAGAACAGGTGATAAAAGGGCCTAGATCAATGGTAAATAATAGTAGTGTATCACCTACAGGGCTACCAACTGCCCTCAGGGAAAAAGATGGACAGTCTTTCTACCATAAGATTTACTCCTTAGGATACAGGAGGGTTTTTATTTTTTTTTCTTTACATTTATGAAAATTTAATAAAATTCTGTGTATGTACTTAAACAAAATATAATAACATTTATAGGGTAAGGAAGAACATGATTGTGTGCTAAAATGGTATCTATAGTTAAATGAGTTACCAGGTACAATGTAGGATACGTCTCATTCAGAACACACTTCTAATGTTTGTAACTTTAGACAAAGATTCTCACCACTGGACCAATTGGCAGCATCAGGATGGATGGTGAAGAGATTGAGATTATTCACAGCTTTAGTTAGCTTGACTCCACAGTCAGCACTCTTGGCACCAGTAGCCAGGAAATTAAAAGGCGCATTGCCATGGGAGTGTCTGCTGCTAGGGACTTCTCCAAAGTACTGAAGAGCAATGGTGTCTCTCTGGAGACTATGGTGCATCTAATACAGACCATGGTCTTCACAATCACTTGTTATGCATCAGAGAGTTGGACAGTGACCAAGGAGGATAGAAGGAGAATTGATGCCTTTGAGCTGTGGTGCTAGAGAAGAGTATTAAGAATACCATGGACTGCTAGGAAAACACAGATTTGTCCTGGAAAGGGTTAAACCGGGTGGCTCCTTGGAGGCAAGGATTCTGAAGCTCCGTCTAACATACTTTGGACATGTTGTGAGGAGAGAACGGTCCTTGGAGAAGGACATCATGCTTGGGAGGGTGGAGGGACGGCGCAGGAGGGGAAGGCCCTCCATGAGGTGGATTGATTCAGTGACTGGGATAATCGGGATTGGAGTGTCAGAGACAGTACAATTGGCACAGGACAGAGCAGAATTTAGGGCTGTTGTACATAGGGTCGCTGTGAGTCACAAGTGACTCAACGGCACATAACAACAACAACAACAACATGTCTCAGTATCATGATCTATCCTTATGCAGGATTTGTACTCATCAGATCAACTCAATGAGAAGTGGATCTGGATGTGGGTTTGGAGGAGTTTTTTTTAGACTCCCCAAGAACTTACTAAGCACAGTCACATGACATTTAAGGTCTGAAAGAAGCTCAAATGATAGCTGAGTCAAGAATGAAAGTGGAGTTAGAACTGTTAAAGACTTGGCCTTCTGCAAACCAAGTCCTTCAAAATTTAAGCTCTAAGGCAGCTGTACATTGCAGCCTCAACCCTTCTTGCTACTTACCAATTTTCTTTTAAAAAACAGACTTAATCGCTTAATTAAATGCTGTTGTGGTGGGTTTTTTGTATGTTTTAGGAAAGTATCAGAAACATTAAAAACCAAACTGTGTTCATTGTCCATGGTATTTTTAATACTCTTCTCCAGCATCATAACTCAAAGGCATCAATTATTATGTCATCTTTTGTCATTGTCCAGCTCTCTGATGTATAACAAGTAATTGTGAAGACTGTGACCTGGATTAGGCAGACCTTAGTCTCTAGATTGACATCGGGGCTCCTCAGCAATCTGGAGAGATACTTGACAGCAAATTTTCTTAATTCAATTTTGTCTTTTGATTTCATGACTGCTGGTGCCAAGAGTGTTGATTGTGGAACCAAGCAAGCAAATTGTTAACAATCTTAATCTCTTCTCCATTTATCAAGATGCTGCCATTTGGCCCAGTGATAAGAATTGTTGTTTTCTTGATGTTGACCTTCAATCTGTACTGTAGACAGTAGTCTTGACCCTCTGTGGCAAATGCTTCAGGTCTTCTCAGTTTCAGTTAGCAAGGTTGGGTCATCTGCATAACTCAAGTTGTTGATGAGTCTTCCTCTAATCCTGATGCCACACTCCTCAGGAAGTCCAGCCTCTCAAAATATCTGTTCCTCATACAGATTGAAATTATAGGGAGACACAATGCTTTTCTGATGTACTCCTTTCTTGATTTTGAAACATGCAGTGTTTCCTTGCTCTCTTCCAGCAACTGTCTCCTGGTCCAAATATAGGTTGAACATGAGCACAGTCAGGTGTTCTGTGATCCACACAGTCAAATGCCTTTGCATAGTAAATAAACACACATAGACATTCTGCTGGTGCTATCTGCTTTCAGCCAAGATTCTGACCTACTCAAGCCAACAAGCTGATATGGTAAACCTAGAACTTTATGTCTGTTAATAATACTTTGTGTACCATTTGTGTTTACAACATTACATACATTTATATATTTATGTAAATAAATGTTATTGTTGTTGTTGCTAGGTGCTGTTGAGTCAAGTACGACTCTTAGTAACCCACTGAACAGCAGATCTGAACCCTGTCCTATCTGTGCCATCCTCTCACTTCCTGAAACATTAGAGCCCATTACAGCAGTCATCTTGTCAATCCACCTGGTCGAGGGTCTTCCTCTCTTTCACCCACCCTCCATCCTTCTGAAAATCATGTCGTTCTCTAAGGAACAGCCTCTCCTAACAACATTTTTGAAGTATGTATGGTAACGCTTTATCATCTTTGCCTCCAGAGAGTATTCTGGCTGCACGCTCTCCAAGACATACCTATTTGGGTTTTGGGGTTTTTTGGGGTTTGTTTGTTTTTTTTTTGGTATTCTATGGGATGTTCAGCACTCTTTTTCCAACACCATAGCACAAAAGCGCCAATTCTTCTGTCATCTTTACTCATTGTTCATCTTTCAAGTGATCAAAAAGACTTTGGTCTGAATCAGATCTACATTGGTCCTCAAACTTATATCATTACTTCTCAATAATTTGGAGAGGTACCTAACTGCATACTTTCCCAATGCAGTACATCTCCTGATTTCCTGACTGCTGGTACCAAGGGTGTTAATTGTGGATCCAAGTGAGATGAAATTGTTGACAGTTTCAATCTTGTCTCCATCTAACATGATGCTGCCTATAGGTCCCCTAGTAAGAATCTTTGCTTACTTGACATAGAGATGCAGTCCATATTGAAGGCTGTATTCTTTGATTTTCTGCAATAAGTGCTTCAAGTCTTCCTCACTTTCAGCAAGCAAGGTTGTATCATCTGCATAATGCAGGCTATTGATGAGTCTCCTTTCTATCCTGATGGCTCATTCCTCTTTATAAAGTCTGGCTAGAAATAATAAAGATGTAAACATCATGTATTTTATGTAAATACATTTATTTATAATATGTATAGTAAATATATACTATATAATTATGTCTTATATTTTACATGACTGTATCTGTATATTTTGGCAATTGTGCTGTCATATACCTCTCCAAATTACTAAGGACCAATGATGTCAATTTGAAGACTAAAATGAGTCTGATTCAGGCTATGGTCTGATACATAGTCACTTGCTGTGTATCCGAGATACCTTTGACCTGTGATGTTGGAGAAGAGTGATGAGTATTACATGAACTGCCAAAAGAACAGATAGACAAAGTGCAGACAAAGTGCTCATGAGAGACAAAGATGACAGAGCTTCATCTCACATACTTTGGATATGTTGCTAGGAGAGACAGTTCCTTAGAAATGAGCATCATGCTTAGAAAGGTGGAAGGTCAGTAAAAGAGAAGAACACCCTCAGTGAGATGGTCTGACCCAGTGACTATAGCAATGCAGTCCGGTGTTTCAGGGATGATCTCAGATGTGTGTCCATTTGTCACTGTGATGTGTACTCTGATTCAGAGCACCTAACAACAATACAGTCTAGCTTTATAAAGGAGTTTTCACTGGCAAACCAAAACCATATGGTTCTAATCCATGAACTGCTCCATGGGAGAAAGATGGACAATTTTCTCCCGAGTGCTTTACTGCCTCTGGAATCCCCATAGAGGGTTAAGTCTTTCTGACTTGATGGTAGAAACAAAAACAACATATATTTAAAATATTGTTGTTAATGTGGCGTTGAGTCAACTGCAACTCATCCTGACCCTGTAAACAATAGCTCTGATCCTGACCCTATATTGAGCCAATGTCACTGTCTCCGACAGACTTAGCCCCGTTGCCACAGTCACTGTGTCCATGCATCTCATCCAAGGTCTTCCTTTCCTACACTAACTGTCCACCCTTCCAAGCATGATGTCCTTCTCCAAGGACTGGTCCCACAAGGCAACATACCCAAAGTATGTGAAACAGTGCTTCACAATTCTTGCCTCATAGAGCAACCTGGTTTCACTCTGTCCAGGACAGACCTGTTTGATCTCCTACGAGTCTGTGGTATGTACAGTACTCTTCTCCAGCACTACAACTCAAAGGCATCAGTTCTTGTTCTGTCATCTTTAGTCTTTGTCTAGCTCTCAGATTCTTAGCAAGTAATTGAGAAGACCATGGCTTGTATCAGGCACACCTTAATCTCTAGACTGATATCACCGCTCCTTAACACTCTGGAGAAGTCCCTGACAGCAGGCAGTTCAGTCTATCTTTTGATTTCCTGACTGTTGGTGCCAAGAGTGTTGATTGTGGACCGAAGCAAGCTAAAATTGTTAACAATCTCCATTTCATATGTACACTCACTCACACATACACACACGCGCGCGCGCACACACACATATATATGCACGGACATATCATACAAGCTTTGAGCCTAATGCTAAGAGATGCTTTTCCTTGGAAAGGGATAACATGCTTGGAAATGTGGAGGATCGTCAAAGAAAGAACAACCCTCAATGGCATGGATTGACACAGTGACTGCAACAGTGACTGCAGCACTGGACTCAACTATGTCAGAAATTGTGAGGATGGCACAGAATAGGACAAGATTCATATGTGTTGTTTATAGCATCACTAGAAATAGATGGTATAACAATTGACATATTTCAGGTAACAGATGCTGCCCTTGACGTGCTCACCAAGTTGTGCCAAGAAATCTGGAGATCAACCACTTGGCCAACTGACTGGAAGAGATCTATATTTGTTCCCATTCCGAAGAAGGGTGATGCAGCAGAGTGTGGAAACTATAGAACAATGTAATTGATTTCACGTACAAGCAAGATTCTACTGAAGATTATCCAAAAACGACTGGAACAGTACATCAACAGAGAACTGCCAGAAGTTCAGTCTCGGTTTAGAAGGGGTCGTGGTACTTGGGATATTGTAGCTGATGTTAGA
>NW_006400081.1:1272326-1279728 GCF_000299155.1 Elephantulus edwardii | reverse complement strand
GCACAGGAGGGGAAGGCCCTCTATGAACTGGATTGATTCAGTGACTGGGCTAATCAGGATGGGTGTGTTGGAGGAAGTGTGATTGGCACAAGACAGAGCAGAGTTTAGGGCTGTTGTACATAGGGTCACTGTGAGTCGCAAGTGACTCGACAGCACATAACAGCAACCACAACAATGCTATGAGTATATTCAACAGCACCCAACAACAACAATATGTGTGTGTGTGTGTGTGTGTGTATGTGTATCCATACACACATAGTAAATAATAGAAACTTTGAGATACTCTGTCATTATTTCCTCATTAAAGATGCAGATTTTAAATTAGGGTATCACTTAGAATGTCTCTGCTTTGAAGACCTAGGTGGTCCGGGAGTCCTCCAGGTAAGTTACTATCCTGCTGTCCAACAGTATGTGTTCATCATTTACTCACCAAAGGTCATTAGTTAAATTAGCAGGGGAAAAAATGCTGCTAACCCAGAACATTGTAACACTTCCTCTAAGATCTTTAACAAGAAAAGCTTGATGGGCTCTGATTAAGAACATTGTTTAAAGCACCAGCCGTATTCTGCTTCCTCAGATCAATTCTACGATAGGAATTGCCGAAATTCTAATTCATCACATCAAGACTGACCTTTCCAGATATTTAAGAGGTTGAAGTTTTTGCTAAATGCAGTTTCCGGACCTCATTAGATTTTCAAGAGTGTTGTGAATGTCATAGTAGCATTTCAAAGTGTGGTATTTGACAATACATATTTCTAAATATGTTGCTGAGTAGTTTTATATCCCAGATTGATTAGAATTTTAAGTTTTTGTTGTGCATCATGACATACAGTGCTTTCCTTTTAGGAAAGCTAAATATTTTTCATGAGAATATTGAGTCTATGAATTTTACAGGAGTATTTCTGTAGACTCAAGTGCAAATCCATATTCAAAGCAGGTTAGACTCTGTGAAATAACTTTTTCTTCCCTTCCCCCTGATCCCCGCCACACACACCTGGTACTGTCGTAAAGTGGAAGCTCCCATGGCCTAGTTTGCAGGGAATTGTACTCCTAACCCAGAAGCAGTGTTTCTCTGGTGGTTTGAATTTTGTCTCACGCGCTTTACAACTTCCGGAAACTCAATGGAGGGTCAACTAAGAGTCAGTTTTGCTTCCAAGGCATTGAGTTAGTGTGCTTTTGTAGGTGTTGAATTTTGTACAACCCATAGCGACCCTATGAACAACAACAGACCTGAGTACTGTCCTATCCTGGGCCCTCGTCATTATCTCTGATACACTTGAGCCCCTTGCTGCAGTCACTGTATCTGTCTATCTTGTTAGATGTCTTCCTCTCTTTTACTGACCTTCCTCCTTTTCAAGCCTGATGTCTTTTCCAAGGAGTAGCCTTTCCTTGCAACATGCCCAAATCCCAGGCTGTGACCTACAGTATTTACTCTAGATGCTTTAAGAAAATTTCATTTCATCAAACAATGGAAAACACTAACATCAGAATTTAATTGCCTTGAGGAAATTCATAATACATATCTCCTTCCTACATCCCATTTTTACTTGAGCACTAACACTATTTTTTAAGTACCATGTGTTTCCTGGGAATGGAATACAGCCTAGGGAATGTTCTAAACACTTGTACAGTGTCTTGTAATTACTTGCATTTACCTGCTCTAAACACATTTATCTTAGTCTTTGAACAAAACCCAGACAATACAGATGTCTCTACAATACAATGAAGAGGGAGTTTCTCTACAGTTGATTAAATATTATGTCGAAAATTTTTGAAGCTACAGGACGACATGAAAGCACATTCAGGGTTTTTTCAATACAAAGAATAATATGCAATAAAAGGAAAATATTGTAGTATTTTAATGTTGATCAGAGTGAAAAATCTACATACAGAGAAGATAGCCACTTTAATGGTCTTCTGGGGGTTCCTTACGTGCTTGTGCTTAATAACTTGTCATTCCTATTTATTGGTTCCCAGTTGTTGTTTCAGACCCTTATCCTCAAAGATCCCTCCTATTTCTGAATCACCTTATTCTTCCCTGAAAAATAAAAAGTAATATGACCTTTATATATAATGTAAATGTTATCTTTTATATATATGTGTATGTGTGTGTGTATGTAGATATATTATCATCTCTATTCCTAAGATGTTCAGCCTCATTTCACTACACTCTCTGATGTGCCTAGAATAAATATTTCTGCTCTTTTATCTGCCTGGGCAACACCATGGGTTTAAGAATGACTTTTTTTTTAGCCTAGTCCAACAGTGGTCTAGTAGAGAACATGCACACATAAATAGATAAGTGAGAGTAATCACAGGGCAACCTAAGCCATATGATGATCTGTAAAAACTGAGGAGTAGTGTGGAAAGAGATGGAGCTCAGCATAACTTAGGTAGAGAGGCATTCAGGCTGTATCTCAGAGGTGTTTTTAAGGACACTTTTATTTTAACCACTCAGCCTGTAATCTCACAAATGTTTGGTTCATTGCCCAGTGTGATGAGAGCCAGTAAAGACTCAGTGAGGTCAAGAGTGCAAAGCCTGGCTTTGTTGAGATCATGAATGAACTGGTGCAGAGAAGGTCTTACCTCAGAGTCAGTCTGAGACCAGATGCTTTCAAGAATTCATTAATAGTCCAAGGGCTACTTCATAATTATGTTCTATAAACTATTACTGATGACTACAAGTTAAGCAAATAATCCAAGAAACTGTATTTTGCAAAGAAGAATGTGCTATCAATATTGGAGGAAGACTCATCAACAACCGACTTTGTGCATATCCTACAACCTTGCTTGCAGAAAGTGGAGAAAACATGAAGCTTTAAAGGAAAATGAAAGACCTTAGTCTTCTGTGTATATAATAACATAACATCATGAAATATTCACAGCTGGACCAACAAGAAATATTATAATCAACTAAAATTGTCAGTGATTTTCTTTTACTCGGATTTATAGTAAAGCCCCATGACTGCATCAATCAAGAAATTAGATTATCATTGCATTGGGCAAATCTGCTGTCAAAGATTTCTTTTTAAAAAAAGATTTCTTTAACATGCTAAAAAACAAAGATGTCACTTTAAAGACTGAGATGTGCCTGACTTAATCCCATGTCTTTTTAGTGCTTTCATAGAACAGGTGCAAGTTGGTCAGTGACGAAGGAAGACTGAAGAAGCATTTATGCCTTTGATTTGTGCTGTTGATGAAGATTATTGAATATACTGTGAACTTACAAAAGAACAAATTAATGCCCTTTCAAACAAGGGAATCCAGATAGCTCCTTAAAAGGAGGAGTAAGCCCTGGAAGAGAACACCATGCTTGGAAAATTGGAGGGCTGTTTGCCCTCAAACCAGTTCAGATTTCTGTAATGCCATGTGCATCAGAGTATTAACTATGTCCCATAAAGTTTTTAATTGCTAATTTTTCAGAAATAGAACTCCAGCTCTAGTCTGTCCTTTCCTTTTTTAATTGTGATTTTAACAAAGTGTACAGAGCAGTCGGGTTTTCATTTATTCACTGTTGCATAGTTTCCTCCTCTCCCCTCCCTTCCCACTCCCCTGTCCACTTTGTTCCAGATTGTTGTCATACATATAATACCTAATAATATGTACTTCTTTGACAGTTCTTCCCTTAATGTGTACCAGTGTGGTCTTCATTATCTATCCACTTTTATCCTATTCTTCCCACTGCCCCCAATGTCAGTCCTAATTTATAACTTTGATGTTTTGCATTTGTCTTTTCTTTGGGTGAACTCAAAATTCCAGCCTGTTATAGCCAAGCACATTAACTGTGCAGCACGTGCATTGACATGTGTTTTGTGCCTATTAGAAACAAAAACACAACAAAAACAAACGCCTTGGAAAACAAGAATCCCAGAGAGAAAAAATATCATATACATTTCAGCATTTAAAGACGGCCACTTTAATGTTTATATGTAATATTTTCTTACTCTTTTTAAAAGATGTAATTATTTTGTTATCTCTGTAATGTAAATGGATAGCTAAGCCTTAAGATTGTCAATGCTAAACCAAAGCACAGCATAGACTCAAACGACTGCCAGAAGTCATCCGTACTGAGCTAGTGCTGACAATTCAGCGCGGTAATTTCCTATCATTGGTGGGAAAATGGTTAAGCATCCCAGCAGTGATTTGGACCCACCAAGAGCTCAGGATCTGAAGAAGTCACATGTGACAGTCTGCTCTGTAAAGATTACCTTCTAAGAAACCCATGGGGCAGTTGACTCAGAATTGACATAAGTGCACAGATCAGGAGCAACCACCACAATGACAGTGTAGTGAAGAGTGTGAAAAGTAAATAAACATTGTACAAGATAAAATTCTATTTAGAAATTAATCTCTATTATTATTATTATTATTAGGAATATATCTTTATGAATTGTAAAGTGAGCCAAAGAAATCACTGATTCTTCATCTGCTATTTCAATTATAGTTGGGAGAACACTTGTTTGATTACAAACAAGAAATGTTGGGACACATATTCCATAGATGTCTTTTAGAGAGATCTCTTGATTCCTGACTGAAACATTCAAAAGAATCTTTTTGAAAACCTAATTTCCAAATACTTTCATAATTTCTTTAAATTCCTTTAAATGTATTGATTACAGTTAATAATATCAATTGGCACTACAAGAAGTAACAATTGTGCAACAATGAATATTTAATAAAAAGTGAACTGTGAGAGGGGAAGGGGATGGAGGGGGTAAAATGTGCAACAATGAAGATATAACTTCTCTGTAAACATTTGTTACAATAACAATTAATATAAAATGTTATTTTAAAAAGAAGAAGAAGAAATACTTGTTCCTGATTTTCACATTCCTGTGATGATTTCCTCATTGTGAATAGGGAGCCCTATGGCATGGTCTGCAGAGATTTGTGCTGATAACCCAAAACCTTCACCTCTCTACTGGTTTCAATCCAAAAGGAACGGGTGAGTAAACTCCGGTGTGATTTATGGCTTGGAAACTACCAGAGGTTCAGCTATGAGTTGATTCCCACCCTATGACAAAAAGGGAGTATATCTGATGGGATAAGGAAGCAGGAGAGAGAGAGAGAAAGAAATCTAAGGACTATAATTACAAGCCACCTGAGTTGGAACTAGTATAAGGTTACATGACAAAATAAGTAATTAACATTTCCCAGCTGCTGATCTGAGCTGTCTCTGACTGAAATAATATTTTAAAGCTATAATATCATTATAAAATTAAGGTGATTCAAGACTATAATTCTTCCTTTGCTGTATATGTATATATTGAACTTTTAAAGATTACAAGAAACCATTTAGTGGGTAGACATTTTTTTTTAAAAATTACAATGTCACAGGAGAAGAATAACTTTTAGACCCAATATGTATTTCCATGTAGAGCAACTGAATGAATGATGGCTATTAGTTTTAACTTGGCACTATACAAGCCTTTAAAAATCTTTCTGTGAATAATAGTTATTTGAGATCTTTCCTAAGATGTGTCTATCTAAATAACTGCTCTGCTCAAAGTATTTTGCCACAGCATGAGAACATGAGGCAAAGATGTTACTCAGTCCTTACACAGACAAATCCTTCACTGAGATCTAACACATAATAACCATCTACTGCTGAGAAACAGAGCATACAGATATGTCTTTGAGAAGGTACAGCCAGAGTTTCCCTGGGAGGCAATGATGAAGCTTTATCTTACATGTTTGGACATGTTGCTTGGACAGATACACCATGCTTGGAAAAGTGAAGGGATGCTGAAGGAAAGGAACACTCTCAAGCAGGTAGATTGACACAGTGACTGCAACAATGGGCTCAAGGGTGTTGGAGATCATGAGAATGTCACGGGAAAGGACAGTGTTCAGATCTGTTGTTCATAGAGTTGCTATGGATTGTACTCTACTGACAATATCTAAGAACATGTAATAAAACATCGTTAGGGCATAAAAAGCAAGGAAGAAAATTACTATAACTTTTAAAGAAATCTCATAATATCTACTAAAATTTGAAATGTAAATAGGCTCTGATTCATAAATCATAGCCATAGGGAAAAGTTAATTACAAAAATTTATGTATCACAGGATTATAAATTTATGTATCACAGGATTATTATTGCTATGCTTAACACAGAGAAAAGGGAATCAACTTGAATACTCTAAGTAGTGAACATTAAATAAATTAGATTGTCTCCAGCTATGCTCATTTTGGATCACCTACAAAAAAAATCTGCTGTCATGGACCTCTCCAGAGTGCTGAACAGCAATGATGGCAGTCTAGATACAAAGGTGCACCAAATTCAGGCCATGATTTTCTCAATTATTTGTTATACTTCAGAAAGTTGGACAATGACTAAGGATGACAGAAAAATAGATGCCTTCGAGTTGTGGTGCTGGAGAAGAGTCTTGAACATATCATAGATTGTCAAGAAAACAAATAGGTCAGTTTTGGAGAAGGTGAAACCAAGTCTCTCCTTGGAGGATAGCATTTTGAAGCTCTGCCTCACCCTCACTTACTTTGGCCATGTGGCCAGGAGAGATCAGTCCTTGGAGAAGAACTTCATAATCGGAACGGTGGATGGACAGTGCAGGAGAGGAATACCGTGGATGAGATGGATTGATACAGTAACTAGGGCTTGTGGGGGTTAATGTGCCAGAATTAGTGAGATTGGCTCAGGACAGGGAAGGGTTCAGAGCTGCTGTACATAGGGTCGTTATGCATTGCAGGCAACACAACCAATAACATTCTATGACAGGTTTGGAAGCAGGAGTGACATCCACTTCCTAAATAACAAGCCTGTGGAAACCCTATGAACTTTGATAAATGCCAATAGTTGTAGAGGGGCTGCAGGCCTTTTGTTCATAAGTCGCTATAAGCCATGCTCAACTTGAAGCAATCAACAGCAACTCAACAACATTTGAATTGACAAGATGTGGTTCATTCTTTGTGGAGAAGAGCATATGTATACAGTAACACTAATAGTAGTCATATAATAATAAAGGAAATAAATGTTTGCT
Source organism: Elephantulus edwardii (assembly GCF_000299155.1). Classification (NCBI taxonomy): domain Eukaryota; kingdom Metazoa; phylum Chordata; class Mammalia; order Macroscelidea; family Macroscelididae; genus Elephantulus; species Elephantulus edwardii. Next base: position 1,272,726 of record NW_006400081.1, on the reverse strand, counting down.
GTTTTATTGTGGTAAAAGACATACACCACATTTTCCATTTGAACATTTTTTAACATGTACAATTCAGTGACAGTGATTGGGTTTATCAGGTTTACTGTCATCATCACCACCGATTTCTCTACCACTAATAAAAGAAGCTCAATTCCTGGAAATGAGTGCATGTGAATGGTAAAAGAAAACACATAAAAGAATAAACGTCACAATCAATATTCTATTGATAAATGTGGAGGTGAATGTGGAGAAAGAGAAAGATCCTCTATCTTCTTTGTGTATAGCTAGATATTATTTGGTTCACTGCACGGTTCAAAATTGGGAAGGGCGTACGCCAGGGATGCATCCTATCTCCATACCTTTTCAACCTATATGCAGAACAGATTATCTGGGAGGCTGGGCTCTATGA
>NW_006400081.1:1268545-1271611 GCF_000299155.1 Elephantulus edwardii | reverse complement strand
TTGGGATGGGAGTGTCAGAGACAGTGCGATTGGCACAGGACAGAGCGGAGTTTTAGGGCTGTTGTACATAGGGTCGCTATGAGTTGCAGGCGACTCGATGGCACATAACAACAACAACATGAAAACAAAGAGAAAATTATTTATTCTATATTTTTTTTATAGCTCAGTTATCAGTTGTGTTTTAATCTGTTTATCAGACATCGAATTGCCTAGAATCCCAATGGAAGCCTGAGAACAAATAGGTAGGAAAGAAATCAAGCTGCTCAGTGATCTCTTGCCCAACTGCATTTCGATACTGTTGTTGTTGCTATTGTGTACTATGGAGTCAGATCACACCCATAACTGACCTTCTGGTGGTTTTCAGGGCCAGTCAGTCACATTGGAGGAAATTACCCATCTTTCCCCCACAGAGCAGCTGGTGGATTTGAACCATATGCCTGTAGGTTGATAGTGCAGTTACCTACCACAAAGCCAGTTGAGCTACCTTAATGACCTTATGCTGTTGGAATTTCCACTATTTCTGTAGCCTTCTTGTAATTATATAAAAGTACATCTTCTAGGTTCACACAGGTATATTTGAACTCTTAAATTGCTCTTGTCCAATATAGATAAAAAGATAGGAATCATAATATTGCTTTATATATATTTTAAAAATATTGAAACTGTATAAAAAGTTTGCTTTGTCTAATTATCTCATTTTTAGTAGCAGTTTGAATCCACCAGCTTCTCTATGGGAAAAGAACAGGTCTTTTCTCATGTAAATAACTGTAACTAAATGCAACTCATGTAACTAAAATCCTGCTGGAAGACAGCTGTGGGTCAGTTCCAACTCAACAGTATACGTAACAACAGCTTATCAACTGTAGAAGTTTCAAGAATACTTTAATTAAAATATCGGTCCTGATGTGTGCTTAAGGGAGCTCTGGTGGTCTAGTGATAAGAAGTTGTGTTGCCAACACAAAGGCAAACAGTTTAAATACACCAGCTGCATTGTGATAGAAAAATGTGGAATCGACTCAATGTGGCACAAAACAACAACACCACCACTACCAATTTGCATTGCTGTGAATATCTTCAAATTTATTAGGATATAAAGGAGATAATGTTTACGTTTTTTTTGGAGGGTTTTGACTTTTGATGCTTGTAGTAAGAGATGTTAGTAAACAGGATGTGTTTTTTTTTATTATACTTAATTCTACATAAAGTTCAAATTTCAACTCAGATCCATCCAAAATAGAAATCTAACCAAAAGATAAAATTTAGATAAAGTAAAACTTCATCTCAGTAATTAAGTTCTTTATAACACCATCATTTAGCTTCAGTAACTTGATGCTTAATTTAAAAAAAATGTTTTTCGTCCCCTCCATTTGAGAAATGCAGAGTGAATTTTTCCCTTTTTATTCTCCAGTTCCAGCTCTCTGCACTTTCCATTTTAATACTGTACTGTGTCTTCTCAAGCTGCCCTTTGAAATCTGTTCACCTTTTATACTTGGGCATGTTTTCCCTTTGTTTTGGCTCCTTGACACACTAGTACAATTTTTAGAGTATATTCTGACACCAATTTTGGCTTTTTCTTTCTCCTCGATCTTTGTAATGACCTTTTGCTTTCTTCATGGATGATATCCTTGATAGCCTCCCATAGATCATCTGGTCTTTGATCATTGATGTCAGTGTCTTAAACTTATTTTTAAGATGATCTTGAAGTTCAGATGCAATAGATTCAAGATCATTAGTTCTTGTGGACTTTGTTTGATCTCAGTTTGAACATGCACATGAGGGATCGGATCCAAAATCTGTACCTGGCATAGTTTTGCCTGCTAATACTGAGATTCTTCAACGATTTGTCCCACAGATCTAGTCCTTCTGATTTCGATGCGCCGTATCAGATGAGGTCCATGTATAAAGTAATTGTGTCTTTAAAAACAAGTATTTGCAATGAATAAATCATTGAAAATACAAATTCGATATTTCTATTTTCAGCCTCATTTCTATCACCAAGTCTATATTTTTCAACTACTGTTCCTTTTCTTAGAAGCAAGAGTGGCATCCACTTTCTAAACAACTTGCCTCTGAAAACGCTATGAACTTTGATAAATGATGATAGTTATAGAAAGGCTTCAGGCCTTTTGTTCATAGGGTTACTATGAGTCGTGTCCAACTCGAAGGAAATCAGTGACAACATTCCTTCTTCACTGTTTTCAACTTTTGCATTCCAGCCACCAGTTATCACTAACACATCTTGATTGTGTGCTCGGTCAATTTCAGACTGCAAGATTTAATAAAAAGTTTCAACTTCTTCTTTGGCTCTAGAGCAGACAGGCTTAAATATGGATTAAATCTGTGTCAAGAAGACAAAGATTCCTACCACTGGACCAATAGGCAACATCATGAAGGTGGATAAAAGATTGAAACTGTCAATAACTTCATCTAACTTGGATTCACAATTAACACTCTTGGTACCAGCAGTCAGGGAATCAGGAGACATATAGCACTGAGGAATTCTGCACTTAGGAAACTCTAGAAATTATTAAGGAAGAAAGCCATTGCTAGATCCATCTCAAAGTACAGTATTGTGAGTGACAGGATAATATCCATACATATACAAGGAAGGCCAGTGAATACCACCATCATTCAGATATATGCACCAACAACCAGAGCCAAGGAAGAGGAAATAGAAGATTTTTACCAACGTTTACAATTGGAGATATATCAAACATGCAATCAAGATGCACTGATAGTAGTGGGTGACTGGAATGCAAAAGTTGGGAATAGAGAAGAAGATTCAGTAGTTGGAAAACATGGACTCAGTGACAGAAATGGAGGATGATAGAATTTTGCACAATTGATAACTTATTCATCACAAATACATTTTTAAGAGACATAAACCCATGTTATATACCTGGATTTCACCTGATGGTATGCATAGGAATCGATTGATTACATCTGTGGAAAGAACCGCTGGAGAAGTTCAATATCAGCTGTGAAAACTAGGCCAGGAGCTGATTGTGGAACAGACCACCAACTACTCATATGCAAGTTCAAGCTTAAGCTGAGGAAAATTAAACC
>NW_006400081.1:1248771-1268237 GCF_000299155.1 Elephantulus edwardii | reverse complement strand
AGGGGGAAGAATTTAAGATACTAAAGAGTTGAATAGATTTCAAAAGGCAATACGAGATGACAGAGTAAAATGTTACAATGAAATATGCAATGAGTTGGAATCAGAAAATCAAAAGGGCTGAACTCACTCAACATTTCTTAAGCTCAAGGAACTGAAGAACAAATTCAAACCTCGAGTTGCTATAATCAAGGATGCTTTAGGAAGAATGCTAAATTATCCAGGAACTATTAAAAGAAGATGGAAAGAATATACTGAGTCATTTCGGGAAGAATCAGCAGACATAGAAGAATTTCATGAAACAACATATGAGCAAGAGCCTATGGTGATGAAGGAAGAAGTTCAAGCTGCTTTGAAGAAAATAGAAAAAAGTAAGTCCCCAGGAATCGATGGTATACCAATTGACATATTTCAGCTAACAAATGTTGCCCTGGACGTGCTCACCAAGTTGTGCCAAGAAATTAGGAGAACAACCACTTGGCCAACTGACTGGAAAAGATCTATATTTGTTGCCATCCCAAAGAAGGGTGACCCAACAGAGTGTGGAAACTGTGCAACAATATCATTGATTTCACATGCAAGCAAGATTCTACTGAAGATTATCCAAAAACGACTGGAACAGCACATCAGCAGAGAACTGCCAGAAGTCCAGGCTGGGTTTAGAAGGGGTCGTGGTACTAGGGATATTGTAGTTGATGTTAGATGGATCTTGGCTGAAAGCGGGGAATACCAGGGGAATGTCTATCTGTGTTTCATTGACTATGCAAAGGCATTTGACTGTGTGGATCATAACAAACTGTGGCTGACTCTGAGAATAATGGGAATCCCAGAATACTTGATTGTTCTAAAGCGAAACCTATACTTGGACTAGAAGGCAGCCGTCAGAACAGATCAAGGGAACACTGCATGGTTCAAAATTGGTAAGGGCATATGCCAGGGATGCATCCTATCTCCATACCTTTTCAACCTGTATGCAGAACAGATAATCTGGGAGGCTGGGCTCTATGAGGAGAAATGCGGGGTCAAGATTGGTGGAAGATATATCAACAGTCTGTGTTATGCCGATTACAGAACCCTGCTTGGTGAAACTGAGGAGGACCTGAAGAGCTTGCTGCAGAGGGTCAAGGATTCCAGCCTTCAATATGGAGTGAGGCTCAAGACAAAGATTCTCACCACTGGACCAATTGGCAGCATCAGGATAGATGGTGAAGAGATTGAGATTGTTTACAGCTTCAGTTTGCTTGACTCCACTGTCAACACTCTCGGCACCAGTAGCCAGGAAACTAGAAGACTTATTGCCATGAGAAAGTCTGTTGTTATGGACCTCTCCAAAGAACAATGGTGTCTCTTTGGAGATTAAGGTGTGCCTGGTACAGGCCATGGTCTTTGCTATCACTTGTTATGCATCAGAGAGTTGGACAATGACTAAGGAGGGTAGGAGAATTGATGCCTTTGAGCTGTGGTGCTGGAGAAGAGTATTGAGGGTACCATGGACTACTAGGAAAACAAACAGATTCCTCCTGGAAAGGGTCAAACTGGGCTGCTCTTTGGAGGCAAGGATTCTAAGGCTTCGTCTGACATACTTTGAACATGTAGCAAGGAGGGATAAGTCCTTGGAGAGAGACATCATGCTTGGTAGGGTGGAGAGAGACATCATGCTTGGTAGGGTGGAGGGACAGAGCAGAAGGGGAAGCCCCCTATGAGGTGGATTGATTCAGTGATTGGCCAATTGGGATGGGTGTGTCGGAGACGGTGCGATTGGCACATTACAGAGTAGTTTAGGGCTGTTGTATATAGGGTCGCTATGAGTTGTAAGCGACTCGACGGCACATAACAACAACAGCAACAACAATGATGTTAGTTTGAAAACTAAGATGCTCAGACCATGGTCTTTCTGATCACTTGCTATGTATCTGAGAGCTGGACAAGAATAAATAAGAGTGACCAATGAAGAATTGATGCCTTTGAGCTGTAGTGTTGGAGAAGAACACTAAACATCCTATGGACTGCCAAAAGAACAAATATATCCTAGAAAGGGTGCAGCTGGTGTGCTCTTTGGAGGCAAAGATGATGAGGCTTTGCCTCCCGTATATCAGGAGGGCCCATTCCTTGAAGAAGGACATGATGCTTGGAAAGTTGGATGGTCAATGAAAGACTCTGAACCAAGTGAATCGACAAGGTAATTGCTTCAATGAGCTCTAGTGTGCCAGGAGGTGTGAGGATGGCATAGGGTAGACTGGGATTCTATTTCTCATCGTGTCGCTATGGATCGTACTCAACTTAATGGCACTTAACAACAATACCACCACCACAAATGAAAGCCAAAATTAAAGTTTAACTCAAAATATTCTTCAGAAGACTTTAATAAACATTCAAAAACTTGAACTCATTGCCCTCAAACCAGAGCCGAGTAATAGCTGATCTTCAAGTAGCTTTCTCCCTCACTCAGGCTAGTGGGTTCACACCACTAGCAAGATGCCTCCATGGGATTAGCAACTCAACTCCCTGTGAATGATGTCACCAGAGCTCCCTATTGTTCACATTACAATTGAAACAGAGGAGAGAACTGTATAAAGGTATATAATTAGATATTGTTAGCATGACGAGAGTCCAGAATAAGAGCTGCATAGTAAAGAGATCTTGGCTGGGGGGTGGTTTGCTGTATAACACTGGACCTCTTTTTCCAAAGAATAAGCAAACTGGGGTGGGGAAGGGGAGGACAGGAAGGAAAATGTGCAACAATGAATGAATGGAAATCTAAGTTCTTTATAAACTTTCTTTAAAATAGCAATAAAAAATAATAAAAACAAAACAATAATTGAATATAGATGGAATGGGGTGGAAATGAAGAGCTAGGAACTTACATGGTACTAACAGTGTGTGTATTTTATTTTATGCTCTTTCCCTTTCTACATTTTCACTACCTGCTTTAATAAATCCAATACAATGAAGTGACATTTAACTGCTCCAGCATATTGGCATAACCAGCAGTCTCATTTTAAAGTCCTGTCATTTAATGAAATTCTTAAAATCTTTGTATTTAATATTACATGTGACATATATGCAAATGTGTTTCTAAAGAGTGACATTTAATACTACTATACAATATGAAATTTTTTTCTTAAGCTCTTGAAACAGCTTGATGTTGAAATAACTGATTGAATCCCTGTTGGAGTTTCCATTTAAATAAAAAAATTGCAGTTGTAAAATAGTGAATTATTTTAAATAATTATGTGTTTTGATTTATATAAATTTGAAATAGTGAAAAAATGTGTAATTACAGAGCCAATCAGCAAACAATATTGTTGATGTTCATTTAGTCATGTGTCAGTCTACATAAAATGAACTATAAAATAAAATCTAACTCCAAATGGTGGGAATGAACTGAAATTTGCTTGCAGAAAGTGAAGAAGACTTGGATCAGTTATTGGAGAAGATCAAAGACAACAGTTTTCTAGATGAATTACATCTCAGCATCAAGAAAATCATCCTTACCTCTGCACCAATAGGCAACATCCTAATTGATGGAGGAAAAAAATGAGTTTTTTGCTGATCTCATTTTACTTGAGTCAATGATCAACATCATGGTAACAGTTACCAAGAAAACCACAGCTCATCCATGGCCAAAGACCTTTTTAGAGTGTTAAGAGTAAAGATGTCAAGTTAAAGACTGAAATGTGCCTGACCTATGCTGTTTTCATTTGCTTCTTATACCTATGAAAGTTGGACAGTTAACATGAGAGACCAAGAGAATTGATGTGTTTGAATTGTGGTGTTGACAGAGAGTTTTGAAATATTATGAACTGCCAAAAGGGAGAAAAATAAAATTCTGTCTTGGCGTATGTTCCTTAGAGGCATGGATAGTAAAACTTCATCTCACACACAATGAGCATGTTTAAGAAGGCACTAGGCCTTGGACAAAGACATACTGTTTCCCATATCAGAGGGTCAGTGAAAGAGAGAAAGGATTCCAGTGATAAACACTGACACAGTGACGCAACAACGAACTGAGTGTGGAAGACATAATGAGGATGGCTCAGGAAAAGGCAAGGTTTCAAACTGTTGTTCATAGTTACTGTGAACTGTAGTCAGTGACACCTAACAACAATTTCTGTTCATGTAATATAATAATTTCTTTAATAATACCCAATATAATAGGATCACTTCATGATGAACTAACTCTTCTCTGAGCAGCCTATCAGTTGAAAGGGAGTTTTATTAGGGATGGGCCTATATGGGTCCCTTACAAAGGTCTTCTTGGTTTTTATTCAGTCTGAGTTAATCATCTGCCTAGTTACCATTTAATCCTCAATTCTCTGAAATTAAGTCAGTAGTCTGCTATTTTGTCTGGAAATCTTGAATTGGTCAGTCTTGGAACCCAGTAGCCTCATCTCTTCACCATTCAATCTTGAGTTCAGTAAGCCACTCCCTTGTCTTCTCTGTTGCACATATTTTGTTCATTAGTCAGCATCTAAGGAAACTCTGCTTTAAAATTTGTATCTGTTGTTGTTAATGTGCCCTGCCGTTGGAACCAACCCATAGCTGACCGTCCAGTGGGTTTTCAGATGCTGTAAATAGCACAGGAGGAAATTGCCTATGTATCTCCCAGTGGAGCAGCTGGTGAGCTTGAACCACCTGCCATTGTGTTGACAGCACAATTTCTTACTCACAAGGCCACCCGAACTCCCATTTGTCTTTGTCCACTAAAACAAATAACAGTGTCAGTGTTCAAAATGATGCTTAAAAAGGAGATATTCTTGGCGAGCTCTGGTGGCCTAGTGCCAAGAAGCTGCACTGCAATCTTAGAGGTATGGAGTTCGAATCCACCAGATGCTCTGCTGGAGAAGGAGGGATAATCTCCTCTTGTACCAGTCAGATCCGATTTGACAGTATACACACACACACACACACACATACAAAAAAATAAAAATAAAAAAATTTAAAAAAGGAGATATTGTTTAAAATATTATTGCATTCATATATGATAATTAAACTGTGGAGAAATTAAGCCAGTGGAATTATTAAAAGACTACTTCCCATACCTCCTTTCAGAAGTAATGGGTTTGAAAAAGAATGCTACCTATCACTAAAAATGTACCACTTCCTTTTTTTTCTTATTTAATGCCTCTTTTTTGAGTGTGTGGCTGGAAGTTAAGGAAGTATCAGGATCAATGCCTTTAAGGCTCATATAAAGAATGTTTTGTAGGAAGTTAACCAGTCAGTTTCTGTCCTCTTGTCTTTTCTGACCCTCATCTGTAACAAGAGAAGTTAAAGCACCATGTTCTATGGCATACCCTTCTGTAAATTTTCTTGGCTTAACTCAGTAGAAACTTCTCCTTGCCCTTGAGTAGAAATCTACTCATAGCTGATCCTCTAGTGGATTGTCAGAAGCTATATAAATTGCATGGGAGAAGATTGCCCGTTTCTCCCACAGAATGGCTGGTGGATTTGAACTGTGTGCCTTAGGGTTGTCAGCGCAACTCTCTACCCATTCTGTCAAATACTTTTACGTGTCTCTTTTCCTGAGTCCTAGGTTTTATGTTAATATCATTTTCTTTTCTTTTCCAGCACCTGCATTCTGATTAGCAGCCAAATATATGACATGCAGATTTTCAGCTAAGGTACTGTAAGTTAAGTTGGTTTTTCTGGTTAAATAATTTGCTTTTAATAAGAAGCTTGATGACTTTACCGTTGAAGGCAGATATGTGAGATTAAAAATTTATAAATTGATATTATGCAAGAAACTAAATTTCTGTGACCATTTTAATACAAGTATGAAGCTATGATCTCATTTACATATTTCTCAGTAAATAATGTACCCATTTGTTCTTCAGATTCTAAATTATAATGGGCTCTGTTGATACAGTAGTGTCCTACATGTTGAGCTGTGGTAGGTTACAGAAAGTGTATAGTTCAAATCTAGCAGCTGCTCTATGGGAGAAAGATGGACAGTGTCCTCTTAGGGAGTTTCTGGTAACCCAGTGGAGGGATACTGTGGGTCAAAATTGACCCGACAAAATGCTTTTGGTTTTTATTTATTGAACCTTATAGCTTATTCTTCTTTTTGCTGTGTACTATCAAGTCAGAACCATCCCATAGTTGACCCTTCAGTGTGTTGTCAGAGGTAAATCACGAGAGGAGGTTGCCCATCCTTCTCCCACAGCTTACTCTTGTTGTTGTTATGTGCCGTTGAGTCGCCTGTGACTCACAGCAACTCTCCGTACAACAGCCCTAAACTCTGCCCTATCCTGTGACAATCTCACCATCTCCTACACACCTACCCCCATTACCCCAGTCACTGAATCAATCCATCTCATTGAGGGTTAGACTTCTATAAGTTGCGTGCAGAGCACAGCTTATTCTTTGAAGTTTAATTTTTTAAAAAAAAATAATTACCTTTTGATTCATATTCTTTTTATTCAGAATTTTATTGTGAATACAAATGGTACCATTGTGAAAAGGCTCAAACTTTTAAAACTTTATCATGATGATTCTTTCTTTATTCAGTGGACACTGAACATCAACATGAAAATATTTTTACCTTCTTCCCTCCTTCCTTCCTCACAAAACCCTGATATTTTAAAGAACAGTGATGTGCTCAGTTTTAAAGAATAATCCTCATTTCCCCAGACTCCTTCACTGTGGCCAAGGGATGTAGTTCTGGCCAGCAGGCTCTTCCCTAGGTGAAGAGGCCTAAGGAGGGCCTCTCTGAAATAATAATTCTCTTTCCAAGTTACAAGTGCAGAGCCTCAAGAGGAGAATTCTTTTTGGAACTTTATTCTTTGTTTTTCCAATCTGGAAAGCTTGATCTCATTGTGCACGCATGTGAATGGAAGCCATAGCGCAGGGGATGTGACAAGAAGAGAAATGACGATATTTCTGATTTCTGGCATGCCTGTTATCAAATGTCTCATTGCATGAGATGAAGGATACAGACTTAAGCAGCATGTTCATTCTGTCACAAAGAACTAGACATAGTCTTAGCTGGTTCAGTAAGTTCATGATCTAGGTATATTGATGGACATGTTTATGCATTTTACCAGATCTTTCTTCCCCTCCCATGATAGAAATCAAATGGGAAAGATTTTCATTCCTGTGGTGAGTAGTATTATCATCCCCATTTTATAGGTGAGGTGTCTGGTGCTGGGAGAAGTGACAGAAGCAAGGTTTGAACTTGTATATATCAGGGACACTTCTCTAGACTTGTATCCCTGCTGTTACTCATTATAGCCTAATGCCAGCTTGAGCTATTTTTTAAAAATATTTTATTCCAAGTCAGTGAGTCATCTCGGCTCAGTAGCCCTTTGAATACTAATTAATAATGCAGAATTTCCCCTTAATTATTTAATATCATAAATGAACTTAAGTTAGTTCATGTATGAAAAAAATGGCAAGAGAATACTTTTAAGGAAGTTGAAATTAATTTGTATTGCCTGTATAAGCATGTGAAGCAAATACTCATTTTTAATTTCTATTGTTTATTTGTTCTTTTGAAATGAGTGGTTTCAACATGCTTATCAAAGGCTTCCTTGGAAAGGATAGTCTTGCTTTTAAAATGAAAACCATTTTTTCTTTTTTTTTTTTCGCGTCACTTTTTTTAATTTTAATTTAGTTTGTTTATTTTTCATTTCAGTGAACATCTACAGAGATTTTGGAATTCCATTCATTCATTGTTGCACCCTTCTCCCCGCTCAAACCCCTCCCCCCTTGCCCCCCCCTTTGCTCCTCTCCTTGAAAAGCAAAAGAAAAACTCCCTCATTGGTACACAATCCCCTCGCACCTCCCCAAACCATGTTTATCGCGGCTTTGTTTGCAATAGCAAGGAGTTGGAAAACCATTTTTTCTAATGGTCTCCATTACATCATTTTTTAAGTTCAGAAAGGAAAAAGCAGCGTAGGTAAAGGTTATATAATGGGATTAATTTCCAGAGAAAGCAGTGAGTCAGGTTGTGAGTTGAGTCAGGCGAGTGGAAGGAGGTGCTAGATAAAGGAAACACTGTGGGCTAGAGAGGAAGAGACTGCAAGTGTGGGGACAGCTCAGCTCTTTTGTGGCTTAAAATGCCATTTCATCTCTCTGGACCTTCGTTCTTTATTTGTAAATTGAGGGTGAAACTCTGAACCGCAGCTTGCACACCTCATGTTCTGTTATTATCAGATGAGCTCTTGCTTCCTTGTGTCTCCTTGGCTGGCATGGTGAAATAATCTGATTTCCATCTAAGGCAGGTTGTTCTTTAACCTCAGAGTTATCTATTATTTTCCTTGTCTCTCAATTTCTTTCAGAATATATTCCTTATCTCTTTCTATCTTTCTGTCTCTCTTGCCAGGACATCCTTTTTACCACCTCAGTGCCCTCCTGATTTCGTTTCTTACCACATCAAAATCTGTTCTGTACACAGCTGGTACCATCATTGAAGAAGAAGCCTTGTGATGCAGTGGTTAAGCATTAAGATCCAAACTTCGCAGCTAGAGGTTAGAATCACTGACTCCTCTGTGGGTGAAAGACGTGGCAGTGTGCTGTGGTCAGAGTTATAATCTTGGAAACTCTGTGGGTATAAACACCTGCCTTTTGGTTAACAAATGGATGCTTTAACTAGTGTGTTCCTGTGTGGAAAAGAAAGAATATAGAATGAAAAAATAGTAAATATTTTGTTATGTAGATGTAAAAGCAATAAACAGTGGCTCAAAGAGTTCAGTGAATTCTTAGGAGGTCCACTTTGGCTATTTTTCCTTCGTGGCACTTCTCATCTGAGATGACAGTTGATAGGAAACAGTTGTTTGGCTGACAATGGCATACAGGCAATGAGAAATGTTCATTGAATGGAAACTCACCCTCATTCAGTAATAAATTATGAAGTGCTATGAGCAAATTTTCTGTTCTTAGCCCTCGTTTTATTTTTTAATTTCTTGCAATTAATTTTTTTTAACTTTTACACTGCTTTACCTAAAAAGTTTGTATACTTTGCCCCTCACACCAGATCTCCTTACCTCCCCAATCCACCCCTCTCCTCCCATTACACCATGCAACCCTATGATTAGCCCCCCCCCACCCCCCCCCCTCTACTCCCCCTCCTCCCCGCAGATCCTCATTCATTTTACTAGTTATCTATTTCTATAATACTGGTCTCATACACTATTTGTCCTTATGAGACTGAGTTAGTTCACTTAGCATAATACTCTCCTAGGTTAGGTAGTGATTTACAAAAATATTGCTCCTGCATACTGCCTAGTATCCCATCATGTGAAAGTACCATAATTTCTCAATCCATTTGATTGTAGTTGGACATGTGGGCTGTTTCTATGTTCTTGCAATGGTGAATAACACTGCTATGAACATTGATGTACAAGTCTGCATGTGAGTCTCAGCTCTCATTTTCCCAGCAGTGGAATAGCTGGGTCACTAGCCCTTGTTTTTAACAAACTTGACAGTCTAGTGAGTGTGAAAATGTTCTGTGCAATGCAGTTGTGGTATTGCACTTTGCATCTCTCTTAGACTCTTCACAGGAGCTATCCACAATGATGTACTGTGCCAATGGAATAAAGATGCAGACAGGAAAATGAGGACTAAAAAATATCTGTCAATTAAATGACTATTAGATTGTAGCGATTTGAGGGCTTTTTGTTTTCTGCCAATTGAGATTTGACAGCTGTTTATAAAATATTTACATTCTGATATCTGTCACATTGACAGCACTTTTGGGTCTTTTGAAGATGATAATTACAGACTAGGAGAATGTTCAAAAATTTTAGGCGAATGTGTTGATTCATGCTGAAAAGGGAAGAGGACATGAAGCACTTACTAAAGATGATCAAAGAATATATCCTTTAGTATGAATTGCCTACTTCTATTACATCTCAACATAAAGAAAACAAAAATCTTCATAACTAAACCAACTGGCAATATCAGATAAATAGAGAATATACTGAAGTTATCAAGGGTGTCATTTTACGTGGATCTGCAGTTGGCAGCCATGCTAGTTGGAGTCAAGGACTCAAGCGACATACAAGAATGCCAATATAAGAATAAGATGGGCCTTGAGAGCTTGTTTGTAGACTCTAGCAGGGAGCACAGCTACTCATATCCCTTGATTGAAGAATGGTCTTCCTTAAATTGGGGATGGTCATCCTCTTCAGCTGAGCACAGAGCTTTGGGAGGGATGCACAAGGAGTGGACAGGGAGGAAGCGAACACCCCCCCCTAGCCAGCCAGATCAATCACATCAACCCTGGTGCTCCGTGGGGTGACAGATATCACAGCCAGATCATCCAGCGGCTCTGGAAAGATGTGGTAATGATGGGCATAGTTCAATGATGATGAATTTTTAAAACATAATGAATGGGATTGATTGTATGAAATACAATGTGGATGAAGGGTGGTGTGAAACAGCGTATACAAACTTTGTAAGCAAACCAATATAAAATTAATAACAGTAAGATGGGCTTGACTCAAGCCAGGGTATTTTTGGTTGCTCCCTGTCCATGTGAAAGTTGGGACAGTGGGTAAAGAAGATTGTGAAAGAATTGATGCCTCTGAACTGTGGTATCGGTAGAGATGATTGAACAGCCAGCCATAAAAATGAGCAGATCCATCTTGGATGAAGTCCAGTCAGGGTGCTCCGCAGAAGCAAGCATAAGGAGAATCTGTCTTCCGTGATTTGAGCATATTGTGAAGGGAGGGCAGTCCTTATAAAAGGAACAGGGAAGGGGATTAAGAAGGGGAAGGGTGGAAATCACTAGAATAACAGGTCAGTGGGTGGATGGGGGCAAAGGAATAAAAGACTGAATGTTGTTGTTGTTGTTGTTGTTGTTGTTGTTGTTGTTGTTGTTGTTATGTGCTGTTGAGTCACTTGTTACTCATAGCGACCCTATGTACAACAAACCTAAACTCTGCTCTGTCCTGTGACAATCGCACCCTCTCTGACACTCCCATCCCGATTATCCCAGTCACTGAATCAGTCCACCTCATAGGGGGCCTTCTCCTCCTGTGCTGTCCCTCCACCCTCCCAAACATGTTGTCCCTCTCCAAGGACCAGTCCCTCCTTATAACATGTCCAAAGTATGTTAGACGGAGCCTTAGAATCCTTGCCTCCAGGGAACAGCCCGGTTTGACCCTTTCCAGGATGAATAGGGACTTAAAATTACAGGTTCTTCATAGGTGTTGTTGTTGTTGTTGGGTGCTATTGAGTAATCACAGCAACCATATGAACAGCCATCCTGAAAGCTGCTCTGTCCTGGGCCATCATCAGCATCTACTAGAACCCATTGCTGAAGCTGTCATGTCAGCCCATCTCATTATGGGTCTTCCTCTCCTTCACTGACCCTCCTTCTTGCCAAGCATGGTGTGCCTTTCCAAAGAACATCCTCAGTAGTAATTCATTTTAGACAGTACAGTGTATATGAATGATTATATGATACATAATGTGACTGAAAGTTTATATAAAACACAATATATATAAATGACACACAATATATAAGCTTTCCAGAAGGAAGGCTGCGTAGTGGACTTGGGGGGAGGGATTTTATAACAATGAAAGAATTTTTCTTTTACTTTTCAAAGAGAAGAAGGAACTGAAGGGGAGGGGAGGTTGGGCAGGGAGAAAAGTGAAACAATGAATGAGTGGAAATCCAAACTCTCTGTAAATTTTCATTAAAATTAGTAATAATAAAAAAAATTAAAAAATATATACAGATCACTGTAAGCAAACCAGTAAAAATATATAAAGTACCTTTTTAAAAAAGAACATCATGACTGATGAAAGGAGAAGGAAAACTTCCATGAGAAGGATTGTCTAGTGACTGCAACTGTGGCTTACATTTGGAAGAGATTTTGAGGATGGTGCGTAATCAGCCATTTCATTCTGTTGTGTAGACGGATTCATTATGAGTTTGAACTGACTCAGTGGCTCCTAACCAAACTATGCTGAGGCAAAAATCTCTTTAAAAAAAAAGCTGAAAAGAAAAGATATCTTATTCAAGGATTTGCTTCTTATGAAGTTGGGGATAATACAAGTGTATGATGCAAACATGTTTATTTCCTATGTGGAGAAATGAAACCAAGTCAGTTGCCATCAGTGATATCAGAAGAGACCCATGTTCCAAGGGTTTTCTTGGCTTGCATCTTTATGGAAAGCATTCATTAATCTTGACTTCAGTGGTGTTACAGTATGAGTTTGAGCCACTAGCCATGGCAGTGGGCTCCTCATACCAACAAAGGTGAGACTACCCTTTTATTCATCATGGGCTGGAGCTAACCCAGCATCACTAAGAACATTGACAGCAATTTGTAGAAAGTTCATCATACTTGTATAAGCGTTACTGCGAAAACATAGTTGGGACCCCATCTGACACATGATATTAATCAGCAAACATTGACTCAGACCTCAAAGCCCTGGACAACAAGAAGAAAAATGAGTCCTTTGACCCACTTTCCCTCCCCACTCCACATCTGACCCACACTTTTAGGAGCCCAGTCAGACACCGTGGCATTTAAGAAATGAATGGGTATGCAATTCCTTGTTCAAGTACAGAGTCTCATTCTGAAGGGCTGAGGCTGAGCCTGGTTTTATAGTTCTGGTAAGCTCTCAGACAAGGCTGATTCTGATGAACCCTGAGCTAACACCTGTGGTTCATAGGGGACCAGGCTGGTGAGAGATTGGGCAGAAGTACCTACTTTAATGATGACAGTGGAGTGGGCTGCTGTCTAGAGCTTGGTTCACCAGGAGCCCCTCGTATGACCTTCCCACTCCTTCTTCCTGCTTCTGTACCAAGTACAGTGGAGTGCCAGGTGCTGGGTGCCCCACCACCTTGGCGGCCTAATAGAAGGGGGGGTAGCCTAGGATTTCAGTTAGCCCATGCCTCCCACGTAGGACAGGTGGGTCACATTGATCTTTGAGAATGTTGACATCTCACTTTAATAATTGTAAAATCTTGGCACAACGTGTGGGACATCCTAATCAGATGCATAAAGCACATTAATCATGAGTTCAGTTCTAACACATGGTCACTCCATGTGCTTTGAGGTCAACTGTGTTCCATAATGTCTAGGCCTTTCTTCCTGTCGGTGAACTTGAACCTCCAACCTTTTTGTCAATAGCTAAGGAAAGTTAAATACTTACACCACACAATGATTCCCCCAGGCACAGTAGGCAGAAATAATCAATTTGTTCTCTCATAATACTGGAATATATTACATGACAATAGAGTAACAGATTTAAAAAGCAAATTAAATGGTTCAGAAATAGTCAACAGGAAAATACTACATATGTTAAAGAAACCATGCTCAAATTGTTGGGAGAGTATGTGAACTGAAAGGGAAAGAAGATTGAAACTGGAAATGCAAAGCTCAAACAAACAAATCACCTGAATAGAATTGTTGATGAAAACTCCTCTATTCACAGCACCTATCTCTAGGTTTTCATAGCAGACACCCTGGTTATCTGCTCCTATAAAGATTACAAACTAGAATATTCTATGGGGCAGTTTCACTCTGTCACCAGATGTCACCAATGGGTTCAAAATCAACAAAAGTGCATAGTGTTTTTTTAAAAAACAAAAATAGTATTACGATCTTCACTTTATAAACAGAAGTATCATAGAGAATAACTATAAAAAGTTGGAGGGTAAGTTTGTTTTGTTTTTAATATTGGGTTTTGTTTGGGATAAACTCCAATTCAAAATGGACCCCCTCCGCTCTTCCACTTGTCTCTGCCTCACCATGGAAGCCCCAGATCCACCCTGCTGGTACATCTCAAAAATGCCACATGTCCCTGTGTCTTGTGAAAGTGAAAATAATGCCAAGTTCAAAGCTACTTCCTCACTGTGTGATCTATCTCTAGCAAGCACTAAACTTTTAGGGCTCTCAATATTGTCATCTGTAAATTGGGAAAAATAAGACTACCTATCTTGAAGAAACATTGACCTATCTTGAAGAAACATTGTAAAGGTTATCATTAAAACATTTAAGGCATCAGTAAAAGTTAATGACTTTGATATTTGAAATAATCAGATTCCTTTCTGCCTTAAAACCAAAATAAACCAAAGTCCCGCCTAGTTTCCTTCATAAGACACACGATCCCCTTTTCTTTCCCTTTTGCCCCTCTTCTTAGATGTTATCTTTTGCATGTATTAGCTTGCACCCTATCATCAATCATTACAGGGCTTCTTGATGCCATATTCCACTTTCCACCCCACACTTGGTAGTACACCTTCCTAACATTCCGTCACGACTTAGTCTTGATAATTTCCAATAATCCTCCAAAGAGTATATGGCATAGTTTTTCTCTTTTCTCCTCAAGCCTGAAGTATTTTTCCTTCTGTGTTCTCTGAGGGTACCTCTGATGGCATAGTGGTGAGGAGTTGTGCTGCCAACTCCAAGGCTTGTCTTTTGAACCTACTGGCTGCACAATGGGAGATCATTAGCTGAGAGATGGTTCATGCTGCAGTGGCATTGTCTCTGCTTCTTTTTCTGTCTTTCTCTACTAGAAATCCTTGACAGTAGAGGATGCACTATTTATCTTTAAGTGGCAATGATTCTGAGAGAAGTTTTAACTATCTAGTTTGGACAACAAAAGAAAATAAGCAGTAAGAGAAGACCAAATGGTCCAGAAAGTAGAAGTGAGCCATTCCTGTCTGCCCTCTGTTTTGTCTGGGACAAATGAAGAAAATGTAATCTCAAGAGGAATGTGTTGATAACAAGGAAGAGATGAACACTGGTTAAAACCAAGATGTGAGTAAAAAATGGAAGCCTCATGGTGGATTGTTCAGAGTTGCTTGATTAACGTGTCCATAAGGTCAACTGGAAGGGCTTATAGCACAGGAATAGACACAAAAGAGCAAAGTTCCTGCTCATTTAATTATGAAATGGTATCTGGAAGAAGGCTATAAAAGGAGTGCATTCAGTTTTAAGAATGGATGAAGCTTAAAATAATATGTAAGTCAGTAACATCTGAGAATTGAAATCACATTACACACTTACATATACACAGTCTTTCAATTTAGTAATGAGAACCATTTCACAAGAATAAAAAGATATTATGTACTTTCTTAATACTGTGAACATATATTCTAAAAGGAGTAAAAATAAATTGTATGCTAAATACTTAATAGTGAAAATACTTTCTGGTATATTTTTCCATAGCAGAGCTATACTAAATGTATTACAGCAGCCCGATACACTAAGGAATATATTTAAGATAATTTTAAGAAATTATGTTCTCTTTTTGTGTGTGTGTTTCTGTGTTGCCATATACAGTGATAGATGATATGAGTCCCGTTGTTGTTGTTGTTGTTGTGAAGTAGTTTAGAGCTCATTCTGATTCAGCCATACAGTTTGGCACAATGGAAACTGATACTTAGATACTTCCTGATCTGTATCTATAAAATCTTTGCTGTGCTTGAGTCTTTGGTTGTTGCTAATGTATTATCCATCCCACTGAGGATCTTCCTCTTTTGAGCTAACTTTGCACTTTTACCAGAATGATGTCTTTCTCCAAGAACTGGACCCTCCTGATAACCTGTGTCAGACTAATCTAGCTATTTTTACTTCAAAAAAGCATTCTTGTTGTATTTCTTGGAAGGGAATATCATGCTTGAAAAGGTGGAGGCACAGAAAAAGAGAGGAAGACCCTGGACCAGGTGGATTGACACAGTGACTGCAGCAATGGTCTCATGTGGGTCAGAGATGGTTAATTGTGCAGGATGGGACAGGGTTCAGATCTGTTGTTCATAGGGTCACTATGAGTCGTACTTGGCTCAACAGCACCTAAAAACAACAACAGTGACATAACTTCTGGCAACATAGCAACACACAAACCACCACAGTAAAATAGCTAGAGAGAGTAAAGTTTAACACTTGTTATTTATGCTAAGTATTAGTTTTTAACTGGAAAATGGGACAGTAGTATACCTGCAACATATAGTTGATGTTGAAATAAAAAAAGAAGTTGCACCTGTTTTCTAGTATAGAGCAGCAACTCAACTCACTGCTGCCAAGTCAGAGCTAACCCTCCATTGGGTTCCCAAGGCTAAAAATTGCATGAGAAGAAATTGCCTCTCTATCTCTGAGGGAGCTGATGGTGAATTTGAACTGCCAGAAAAAGCATGGCCTGTGGATTATCAGCATGGCTCCCTACAGACAAGCCAACAGAGTTCTTTGGCAGAGAGCCAGTAAAGGTAAAGGGAGGGGGAGTGCAAGTATTGGAATGGCTTTCCTGTGCAGTCTTAGAAATCAATATGTGTCCAAAGAAAATTGCAAAAGAGAGAATAATTTCTAATTCAAAACCAACATTTAAAAAACTTAATTTGCCTGATGACTGAGTATTTCCTTTGAAGCTAATGAATATAATAAAAATGAATTAATTTTCACTCACTAAAGGTGACCGGAGATTTATCATATGCATGAACACATTTTATTTGGAATGAATATCTAGAGTCACTAACTTAATACAGTGAGATTTTTGTTTTGGAAAGTGACATAAAATGCCATGGTATAGTGGAAGGCCATGAAACACAGTTAAAACTAAGCAAACTGAATTCTTCCATTGAATTAACTGTTGTGATTCATAGTACAGTATTCTTACTATCCTGGTGCTATTGTAACAGCAAATTGTCTTCCTGTCAAACATTCTTCTAGGTGGTATAGCACTGGTCTGTGCGTTGCTGTACAGAGGTAACTCGTGGTTGCTGTGATGCTGAAGCCTGTGACAGTGATGTGCCAATTGTAGTAATGGGCACCCATGGTGGACAGTGTTGGCTGGAGCTTCCCGACTAAATCAAGCCTGGAAGCAGGAGTGGCATCCACTTCCAAAATGGCTTGCCTCTGGAAACTCGATGTACGAACAGTGCTCAAGGGTCGCTATGAGTCGTCTAGGACTTGACTGCATTAAACAGCAACAACATTGTAACAGCAATACCACAAGGGAGTGGCTTTGACAAACAAAGTTCTTTCCCCTCACTTTGCATTCAGATGTAGGCTGCTGGGGAACTCACTCCCACTGTTGGCTCTGGGAGAAGGTCCTTTTCTCATTTTCAGGTCTATTCCTTTGTTCCTGGTTCACATGGTCTGGTATCTATCATCTCCCATATACACTAATTTTCTGTGCTCAGTCTGCTCTTTTTACATCTCAAAGATAGTTAGTGTAAAGCTCAGTCTATATTGATATGACCTCATTGGCATAACAAAGAAATTTGTATTCCCAAATGTTGTTGCATCGATAGGTATACCGTTGTTGTGTACCATCAAGTCCGAACTGATTCATAGCTGACCCTCCAGTGGGTTTTCAGAGGCAATTAATCACACTGAAGAAGATTACCCTTATGGAGAAACTGGTAGATTTTAACTATCTGCCTTTGGTTGGCAGCAAAATTCCTAACCACTACCAAGCCAAAGGTGGGTGACTCTAATCGGCAGCCCTCAGGCCTGTTTTTAATTGTTTTTGGTGAAACATTCTTGTAGGTCATATGGCCCTGATCTGTCCACTTGCTGTACAGAGGTAACTCATGGTTGCTGTGATCCTAAACACTGTGACACTGATGTGTCAACTGTGACAATGGTTACCCATGGTGGACAGTGTTTGGTGGAGCTCCCCGATTAAAACAAGCTTGGAAGCAGGAGCGGCATCCACTTCCAAAATAGCTTGCCTCTGGAAACCCTATGAAACTGGAGAAAGGAAGGATGAAAGTTATACAAGCGTTCAGATCTTTCCTTCATAGGGTCACTATTAGTCGCCTAAGCGTTCAGGTCTTTCCTTCATAGGGTCACTATTAGTTGCCTACGACAAGAGGACACTTAACAACAAACAACAACATGGTGGCCTAGTGGCAGGAAGCTGCATTGCTATCCCAAAGGCACAAGGTTCTAGTCCACCAGCTACTCTGAGAGAGAAGGATAGGTGGTCTCCTCCCATGTGATTAACTGCCTCTGAAAACCCGCCGGAGGGTCAGCCAAGGGTCAGTGCTGACTCGATGATCCACAACAACAGCAGCAAGCCATCAGAGCTAAAGTTTACGATTAGCAACACTTATTTTTGTGTTCAATTTTTAACTTGGATATCATGTAAAATATAAACAAATTAAGTAAGTGTATCTCTTTATATGTTATTGTTGTGTGCTGCATAGTCGAAATTGACCCATAACTGCTCCCCCCCACCCCCCGGTGTGTTTTCAGAGGCAGTTAGTCAAATGGGAGGAGATTGCCCATCCTTCTCCTGTGGAGCAGCTGGTGGTATTGAACTGAATGCCTTCGGGATTGCAGTGCAGCTTCTTATCACTAGGCTACCAGAGCTCCCTTTGTCTTTATGTATGTGTACATGTTTACACACACACACAAAGATGGCCATTGTCCTCCAGTGAAGATTTATGACTTTGGAATACAATGGAAGATCACCATAAAGTGGAAGCAACTTAATGTCAGTGAATTTAGTTATTTTTAGCTATTTTATTATCTTAATGCTATAAGTCGGCCCTAGTGACATAGTGTATAATAAGTCTAACTGCCCAAACTGCTCATTGAAAGGGCGCATTTCTGATCTCCCAGGCACTGGGTGAGAGAATGTCTCCTCCTTAAGATTTGCATCCTCAAAAATCTGACAGATCGGTGCTGTCTTCAGCAGCTGACTCAAAGGCAGTGTGTGTACAAGTGTTTCAATGTATGGAGAAAACATACCCAGGTGGTGCAAATGGTTACACATTCTCTTGCCAACCAAAAGGCTGATGGTTCAAAATCACCTAGTAACTCTGCTGTGGAAAGATCTACCCGCCTAGAAAACCCTGGGAGGCAATTCTACTGTCCCTGTACCTAACATATTGCTCTGCTAACTCAAAAGTCTGTGCTTCAAACCCACCACCTCCTCCTTAGGAGAAATATGCTCAATTTCCTCATAAATATTTATCGTTTCAGAACTATTAAAATTGTTTCCTGCAAGAGAAGGATGAGCAGTCTCCTCCCACGTGATTAACTGCCTCTGAAAACCAACCAGAGGGACAGCCACGGGTCAGTTTCAACTTGACAATACACGACGACGAAAACAACAACAACAACAACAATTAGTCAAAATGTCTCCTAGGCTCTCATGTCATTGTTGTGTTTTATCGAATCAGAACTGACCCATAGCTGTCCCTCCAGCAGGTGTTCAGAGGCTGCACATCACATTGAAGGAGATTAGTCATCTTTCTTCTAGAGGATTAGAGAAATGTGTAGAGCGTCTGGTGGACTCAGATTGTGTGCCTTCAGGTGGACAATCCAACTCCCTTCCACTACGCTACCAGGATTACCTTCTTTTTTTTTTAATTAAATTTTATTAGATTTAATGAACATTTACAGAGATTTTGGGTTTTCATTCACTCATTGTTGCACTGTTTTCTCCACCCTCATCCCCAGTTCTTTCTTCTTCCCCCCCCATTGTCTGTTTTAATTGTCCAATTGCCACAGTGCTTGTCAAAGCCAGTTCTGATTAATCTCCTTTGTCAGTGTGTCCCT
>NW_006400081.1:1237656-1247886 GCF_000299155.1 Elephantulus edwardii | reverse complement strand
ATGGGCACTTAGGTTGTTTCCAACTCCTTGCTATTGTGAACAAAGCTGCAATAAACATGGGTGTGCATATATCTGCTTGGGTGTCAGTTATGGTCTCTTCAGGGTATATTCCCAGTAGTGGTATTGCGGGGTCAAATGCTAAGCAAAACTACTGGACAGGCTTCCCAAGGTTGTAAATCTTTCTCCCATAGAAAGTTGGTGGGTCCAGATTAACCACTGTGTTACCAAATCAAAACACACTGCAGTGGGGTTGTTTGATACATGGGAACCCTCCATGGATTCCCAGGACTTTAAACCTCCAGAAAATCAGGCTGCCTCATTTTCCCCTGTGGAATGACTGTGTGTTTGAACTCTTGACCTTTTGGTACGCAATCACACACTTTAACCACTGTACCACCAGGATGCCATCTATATATTGTGTATTGTATATCTCTCCTTTCAAAATAAATGTATGGTTGGGGAAATAAAGAAAAAAGACATGGCTTACCGAGGCAAGCCTAGAAAAGTACCTGGTACACGGTCGAATTTAGATACTGATGGAAATTCAATAGTGAATATAAACACAGACAAGATTGTTCTAGGCAGGAAAGGGAGTTAACAGTACAAAATCATACCATTAAATAGGATCTAAAATGAAGTTGCAGTTTGATGGGGGAGGGAAGGCATAAAGGAGTTAGGAAAGATCCAGCAGCGACCTGAAAAAGCAGAGTAATGGTTGGGCATAGGTCAATAGTGATTAATTTTTATAAACACAGTATAGGGGAATGGACCATATGCCACACAGTGTGAAAAGAGGAATGTGTGAAACACAAGGTATATGAACAAACCACAATATATATAAATTTTGTATGCAAACTAATAGGAAATAAAAATAATTTACAAAAACAAAGTAAATCAAGAAAAGAAATTAAATCTACTTATTAAAGAATAAGGAAGGATTTAGAGCTGGCAGTAGTCAAGCCTTGCATGGGGGTTTGGGCAGAGGTGGGTGCATAGACTTTGCCCAAGAAACATCAAGGAACCTCTGTCCTTGCTTCTTTCTCTGCTTAGACTTGTTCTTAGAATTAAAATTCAAGTTGTTTCAGTTAATCCAGAACTTCATAAGGGGCAGCATAGAGAAACTAGAACTATTACACCTACAATCCAGAATTATCAATAAAAATAGTCTACAAGAGGATGCATAGACTGACGGTTAAGATGAGTAGACAAATGAAATTACACTCAAGCAAATAGATTTGTTAGACCATATTTCTAGGTGCACATTTCAGTGTGCTATAAACAGATCTATCTATGTAAGTAAGCAAATTATGATAACTTCCTAACCATAACCTGACACCTTAAGAAAATGAATAAGTATGATAGAAGAAATGATGCCTTTGTGTTGTGGTGCTGGAGAAGAGTACTGAATATCCCATAGACTGATAAAAAACAGATATGGCTTTGGGAAAAGTACAGCCAGAATGCTCCATGGACTTAAGAATGACAAAGCTTCATCTTTCATACTTTGGATATGTAGCTAGGTGAGGCTATTCCTTGGAAAGGGACATCATTCATAGAAAAAGATAAAGCATCAGTGAAGGAGAGAAAGGCCCCTGACAATATGAATTGACCCAGTGGTGTCAGCAGTGGGCTTTAGTGTGTCAGAGTTGATGAAGAAGACACAGAATAGGGCAGGGTTCAGCATGATTGTTCATAGGATCACTAGGAGATGTATTTGACTCAACAACACCTGAATAAGTGGAATCACTGAGAATATTTTTCTTTTCAACTTGGAACTGAAGTCACCTCCATAACTCAACTTTCAGCCAAATAAATAGTAGACAGGGCTTGGTGACCAGTAACCCCAGAGAAGGATGATAGCTCTATAAGATTAAAGGGACACATTTTTCCAGAATTAAAACTCAGAAAGAGGAAGAGATAGGCATATGGAGAAGCCCATGGAAGAAGTGTGAAAAGGACTGTTACAATGTGGAGTTTGTAACCAGTGCCATCAAACTTAGTGTGTATGGTGTCTTGAATGGAAAACCAATATGCTGTGTTTATTTTTACTTCAGTCACCAAAAAAGGAAAAAGGGGGGCGGGGGAGAAACTAGAACTGAAAATCTCATCCAAAGACTAACAGTATTAACATCATATGAGCATTTACTATAAAGGCACAAGCTACTGAATTATAACCCTAATTTAACAAGTTCTCCATGTAATGTCCAGGCTAATGCTCATCTGAAAAACAATGAAATAGAAATTTAAAATGTGGGCTTTATAGCAAGTGAATCTGACATGAAATCTCCACTTTAACCTTAGGCAAGTTGATTTTTCTGTTATCAATTCCTCATCAATCTTCTGTATTTAGGTATTTCTGTTAAATATTATTATGAAAGATTCACCACCTCATTAGCACTGAGTCAGTTCCCCTCATGGTGTAACTTCTTACTGGATTTCCAAGCCCGCAAAGGCATTTGACTGTGTGGATCATAACAAACTGTGGCTGACTCTGAGAAGAATGGGAATCCCAGAACATTTAATTGTGCTAATGCGAAACCTGTACTTGGATCAAGAGGCAGTAGTCAGAACCGAGCAGGGTAACACTGCATGGTTCAAAATTGGGAAGGGTGTATGCCAGGGATGCATCCTGTCTCCATACCTTTTCAACATGTATGCAGAGCAGATTATCCGAGAATCTGGGCGCTATGAGGAGAATTGTGGCATCAGGATTGGTGGAAGGTCTATTAACAATCTGCATTATGCAGATGACACAACCCGGCTTGCTAAAACTGAGGAGGACCTCATGCACTTGCTGCGAAGGGTCAGGGACTACAGCCTTCAGTATGGACTGAGGCTCAATGTCAAGAAGACAAAGATTCTCACCACTGGACCAATTGGCAGCATCAGGATGGATGGCGAAGAGATTGAGATTGTTCACAGCTTCAGTTTGCTCGGCTCCACAGTCAACACTCTTGGCACCAGCAGTCAGGAAATAAAAAAGCGTATCACGATGGGAAAGTCTGCTGTTAGGGACCTCTCTAAAGTACTCAGGTACAACGGTGTCTCTCTGGAGACTAAGGTGCGCCTGATACAGGCCATGGTATTTGCAATCGCTTGTTATGCATCAAGAGTTGGACAATGACTAGGGAGGACAGAAGGAGAGTGGATGCTTTTGAGCTGTGGTGCTGGAGAAGAGTACTGAATGTACCATGGACTGCCAGGAAAACAAACAGATTCATCTTGGAGAGGATTAAACCAAGCTACGCCTTGGAGGCAAGGATTCTGGGGCTTCGTCTGACATACTTTGGACATGTTGCCAGGAGGGACGGGTCCTTGGAGAGGGACATCATGCTTGGGAGGGTGGAGGGACAGCGCAAGAGGGGAAGACCCTCTATGAGATGGATTGATTTGGTGACTGGGGTAATCGGGATTGGTGTGTGAGAGGCAATGCGGTTGGCACAGGATAGAGCAGGGTTTAAGGGCTGTTGTGCATAGGGTCGCTATGAGTCGAAAACGACTCGACGGCACATAACAACAACAACAACAACTTTTCTCATAGAAGGAGGCTGTCCATTTTCTGCGCACAGGGCCTGCTGATGGATTTGAACCACCAAAGAAGAGGAACACAACTCTCAACAGATTACATAAACAGAGGTCCCTATGAAAGATTAGATTAGCATAAAATTATATGTAGTGAGAAAAACAATTTTGTCCCTCTCATGTTAACAAATGCCGAAAGGAATTGTGAGGAAGAATTGCTCACAGTGTAATATTTTTCCCCACTTTATAAACGTGACCATCTTTCTGAAAGAAGATAATACTGTCTTTCAGGGAAAGAACTTACAAGGAGAGGTGATAATGTTTGTTCTTTGTTTTGGAGTTGGTTTTGCCCCATCCTTTTCTCTCTGTCCCTAAAGGTAATTTCCACTTGTATTATTATGAAAGCATTACTTACTGGTCCTGAGTCTCATTTCTCTCTGCAGTAGAACACGATGGTAACATCAGTTGATCTTGCAGAGTTAAGAAATCAAGTGATGTGGCCTATCAGCATTTAGTTCATTGTACAAATCAGTTTTGAAGAAATTCACATTACAGATTACACAATTAGTAATACTCACCTTAAGATATGAGCCCGAATCATATAAAATGTAGTTCAGTGTCCTTCATGGTTACAGCCATAGTGCTGGAAAGATACCCTGGTTCCACAACAGTTTTGACTGCTAACTGAAAAGTTGGTAATTCATCCCACCAGCTGCTCCGCAAGAGAAAGATTTAGCTATCTACTCCCTTTAAGATTACAGCCTAGAAAACCCTCTGGAGCTGTCGTCCCTGTCATGTGTAGCCATTATGAATCAAAATCTATTTGACAGCACCTAATAACAACAACTTGTTACTTAAAGATGAGCACTCTAGGCTTAAAGGGACTTGACATAAATGAAAGTTTCAACCACCAGTGATCAGGAAGATAATGTAGCAATGGACAGTAGTTTGTCCTTTTGACATTGGAGTGCCATGAGTTAAAGTTAACTTGGAAGACACTCACAGTAGCAAATACACCAAAGGGAGGGGGAGAGAGCTAGTTGCCTTTTGGGAGATGATGTTATGTGCTGTCAAGTCAGCTGCAACTCCTAAGATCCTTGACCTAACCGTATGATCTTCTATATGCTCGATCCCCTTTTAAATGCACTATCTTAATCCATCATGTTGTAGATCTTCCTCTCTCTGCCTTTCCCAGCCTAACATATTTTTTCCAAGAACTAGCCCCTCTTGACAGCATGTTCAAAGTATATAAGATGAAATTTTATCTTCCTCCAGAGATTGTTGTTATTGTTGCTGTTAGGTCCCCAACCCTATGAACAACAGATCTGCACTCTGTCCTATCCTGTGTCATCTTCATAATCTCTGACATCTTTGAGCCCATTGCTGCAGTCACTGTGTCAATCCACTTGGTTGAAGCTCTTCCTCTCCTTCATTATCCCTCCACCTTTCCAAGCATGATCTCCCTTGCCAAGGAAGATGTTGCTTTTAGCAACATGCCCAGAGTATGTGAGATGAAGCTTCATCATCTTTGCTTCCAAGGATCACTCTGGTTTCACATTCTACAAGACATATCTGTTCTTTTAGCAGTATGCTAGATGTTCAGTACTCTTCTCTTACACCACAACTAAAAGGCATCAATTCTTCTTCAGTCATCCTCAGTCCATCTCTCAAACGCACAGCAAGTTCCATCAGAGGTAATCCTCTGTATATAATCCCCATACAGCCCATTTTTTTTAACATCAACTGACTTGAGACAAGGAGTATCAGAGTATTTTTCTCTTCATCTTATCCAGTGTCAGGAAATGAAATACATGCACAGACAAAGCATGATATAGAGGAAAGACACATCTGAAGTAGAAATGATTGCATCATTTTGGGCTTTTAAGAGGTTTTTAGGATTGCAGCAGAAGTAGACTGAGAACAAATCTGAAAGGTCTTCACTGCTCCTTTCCTAACTTCTCTGTGATGGTTAGTCATGCGCTGTTTTTGTGAGTTGGAGATGACACGCTCAGAACAGTGATTTGAGAGCATTTCTCTATAGCTTCCAGATGTGGGAGGGATGAAAGTTGGAACAAAATAGGGAGTGAAGTCATGAGAAAAGATGTGTCAGTGGCCTAGGAAAGGTAATGAGGTCCGGAGCAGGGAATGGAAAGAATGTTTTGGAACAAATGTCTTTTTAACAGGTTCACATGAAAGGCCAACTCTTTCATGTCAGTAAGAAGCCTCAATATTACAGGAACATAAAATCATGTCCCTCATACTGGGCATTGCTTTTGCTAAACTCCATCTATAGATACTTTTTTTTTTAAGTTGGTGTGAGCAGAAGTGCAAATATACTAGTTGCTTGTTCTATTTTTACATCCATGTGCAGGAAAAAGAAGGAAAGTAAGAGTTTTATTCATGTGTCATACCCTGAGACTTATGGTGGTTTGCTAATTATAAGTTCTATTGTCTTAGTATCAAAAGGAATTCAAGAGCTGAACCAAGTATAGTAAAGGGCTTGCAGACCCCAGTGATTACACAGCTGCAAAATTTGTAACCAAAATGTCAGCCTGCCTTAGTATTTTTGCAGGCCAAAAAGCCAAGAAAAGTCAAACATTTCTTGTTGCTTGTAAGAATCTGCAACATCTAACAATAGCACCCAAGACTGAACCAGAAACTTTAGTCTCGTTTTTGTTCTGCTGGGCTATTGGTGGATCCTGTTATTCTCCATGTGTTGATGGCGGGTAATCATGCTTCCATATGTCCTTGTTATCCTAACAAAAGTTTTCTGAGGTTCCTGATTGAAAATTGATTTCCTCTTAGTGTACATAATTAAACTTACTTAGTATGTTCTCTTCCACATAGCTCCAGGTCAGGCTTTCTATCTTTGTCAAATTCTTTAGGTTAAACATTAGTCTGTTTTTAAGCTCACTTTTGTACCCAAATGATTTCCTGTACCTGAATTTAATTCGTTAACCTGTACATTGAGGCATAATATTAATGTAATTTTAGGAAATCTTCTCTGGGTGGACAGTTTTTCTAACATCTTCCAAGGTAATAGCAAATCAAACAATTGAATTGATGTAATCTATCTTCAAAAAAATAAATTCCCTTTTTCCCCTTATACTTTTCTCTTTTTTCATTGTAATTTGAGTTGAAGTTTACAAAGAAATTAGCTTTTCATTTACCAATTTATACAGATTGATTTATCCCTCCTTCCCTACCACTTCATTCCTAATTCATGTCCTGTCCTATCTCCCCATCTTTTCAATCTATATATGGAACAGTTTATTCAGGATGCTGAGTTCTATGAGAAGTGTGGCATCAGGATTGGAGGTAGACTCATCAACCATCTGCATTATGCAGGTGACACAGCCCTGTTTGCTGAAACTGAGAAGGACCTGAAGCGCTTGTGGCAGAAAGTCAAATACTGCAGCCTTCAATATGGATTAGAAATTAAGAATCAGTGACAAAAGCAACTATGTATGCTCAACTGTCAATATTTTTAATAGCAAGCAAATATTACTCTGGTACAGAGAATGGGTGGAGCTGAACCGTGACCCCTCCCTGCGATCTGTGAATGTTAGCTGATGTGGCAAGGTATTAATTTTGTTTTTAATTATAGTTTGTGTAGAAATTTACATAACCAAGTCTGTTCAGTAGTTTCCCACTCAACAGTTTATACACATTTTGTTTCATAGCATCAGTTTTAATTCCTTCAGCGCTCTTCCAAATTCTTCCTTGGTTTCCATTTCCATATCTACTCATGCTTCTATCCTACCCCTTTCTGCCTTCTGAATTTTGTTTTGGGGTCTGTATTGCTTGTTCTGGTATGATGATTTTTCTTAGGAGCACCGGCCTCCCAAGTGTTATTGTCACTTCACGGACTAGTCTGTTGTTTGATTAAAAGATGATTCCAGAGTTGTAGGTCAGGATGCAGATCTGAAGGGTGGGTATTTAAGGTCATAATCCAGGGATTCCACCTATATCTGGTGGAGCACCAAGTATGGTCTATTTTATGACTTTTGTGGTAAAGTATGTGCTGTAGTTAAGGAACTTGAAATAAGATTATCCTGGTGGGTCTTATATGTCACCATGTGTGTCCTTATAAAAATGAGAGACAGAAGAGCATTAGACAAAAAGACTGTGTGAGCAAGGATAGTGATTTTGTCACCGAACCCTTAACAAATCTAAGCCAAAACACTGCTGTCTAATCAATTCCATCAAGTTCTCAAGGCTGTGAATTTTTATTGGAGGAAACTGTCCCTCCTTACCGTGTAAAGCAACTGACAGGGATTTGAAGCACCAACTTTTAGCTATTGTTATGTGCCATCGAGTTGCTTGCGACTCATAGCGACCCTATGTACAAGAGCTCTAAATGCTGTTCTATCCTGTGCTAACCTAGCCATCTCAAATGCACTTATTCCCACCACTCCAGTCACAGAATCGAGCAGCACAATATGTAACATCCTATGCCACCAGGACTCCTTTGAGGCATATTAACATGTTTTAGTTTACATTCCAAAAGATATATCAAATGTCTTTTGATCTAGTCAAAGGTAAAGCAAAGGAATAATTCTCTTTTGGAGTCCAGTATGACCCAGTTAGCTGCTTGATTTTGGACTTCAGACCTCCAGAAATGTGAACAAAGTAGATTTCTATGCTTTTACATTTTAAGTTTGTGGTAATTTGTCACATCCTTCCCTAACAAGCTAACATCATACTGAATCTCACTGTAAAAAAAAGAAAAAAAAAAACAACACCTGGTTTTCACAGGAAGACCAAAAGGCAGGTTTGCGCAAACATACTTCTGTGGTATATCCATATGTGTATACAGGCTTCCTCTGCTATCAGAAAGTTGATTATTCATATAGAACTTTCTCAGATCAAAATGAAATTAATCAAAAAAGCAATTAACTTTCATTTCTATAGGAAACATGTTTGAGCTTTCCTAGCCCTAACCCCATTCCAATTACCTAACATATTTTGCCAGAAATACCATTATGGTAGTGTGTCCACAGGCAGTAGAAAGGTATGGTTACTTGACATAGAGATAGATGCTGAATGTCATTGCTAGATCTGGGTGACCCTGCTTTTGCTGTTCTGGGTGTTCAGTGACTCCCTAATGGCACACTACGAGAAAAACACTGAATGTTGGTCTCACATTTTACTTTATTTTCCCCTTAAAAGCAAAAATCCTCTTAGAATTTCATGGGGTTTGGAAAAAACAGGTACTAATGTAAGCCTTTCATAAAAATGGTATAAAGCTGCAGAGGATCAAGGACTGCAGCCACCAATATGGATTGAGGCTCAATGTCAAGAAGACAAAGATTCTCACCACTGGACCAATTGGCAGCATCAGGATGGATGGTGAAGAGATTAAGATTGTTCACAGCTTTAGTTTGCTTGGCTCCATAGTCAACACTGTTGGCACCAGTAGCCAGAAAATTAAAAGGTGTATTGTGATGGGGGGAAAAAAAAATGGTATAAAGCAAATTTTGAAAAGCAGAGGATACATGTATGCCATTTCTCACCCAATAAAATTCTATTTTATGATACTGTATTGTACATAGCTCTATATTAGAGGTCTGGTGGCCTAGTAGTAAGAAAACTGAGCTGCAATCCCAAAGGCACAGTCTGAATCTACCAGCTGCTCATGGTAGAAGGATGGTTTACTGCCTCTGAAAACCTGGCGGATCAACTATGGGTCAGTTTCAACTTCACAGAACAAAATAACAAATATAGCATATAATTATGTAGGTGACAGTGATCTTACAGTAGACTTGAACAAGGGACAGAATACTTAAGATATATCAATTCTATGTTTCACTTCTATTATAAAAGTATTCAACATTCTGTAGCTTCACTAGAGAGCTCTGGTAACTTAGTGGTAAGGAATTGGGTTACCAACCCGAAGGTATGAGGTTTGAATCCCCCAAGCTGCTCCATAAGAGAAAGATGGACAATCTTTTCCGTTTTGATTTATAACCTCTGAAAACCCACTATAGGGTTAACTATGAATCTGTTTTGACTTGATGGTACAAAACAATAACATTTAAAAAATATTAAGTATTACAAACCATATTGAGAATGTTTATGAGCAATATATTGAATGATATAGGAAGCATCAAAAGAAGATGAAATACAGAGATGGGGAAAGAAAATGGAAAAGATACGACCTGGAAAAACAGGGTAATGGTGGACATAGCTCAAGGTTGATTAGTTTTATCAAATAGAATGAATGTGAAGAATTCTATGAAGCACAATGTGAATGAAGAATAGAGTAAAACACAATGCATACAAACTTTGTAAGCAAACCAAAAGAAAATGTTTTAAATTAAATACAGACAGAATGAAAAGTAAAGTAAAAAATAATTAAAAAAGAAGAAGATGGAACACACAATGCAACATACTGTTGCAGAAAGAATTTGTTGACTCTCAGCCATTCCAGAAGATAGCATTGATCAAAAACTAATGATGCTGAAGGAGGAAATCCACATAGGATTAAAAGCATTGGCAGAAAAATTGGCTCTGGAAGTTCACAGATTATCAAATGTTTTAACCAACAAATGCAACACTGAGATTGCTCACTGTGCCAAAGAATTTGGAAACAGATAAAGAAAAAATGTGATCCATTGGGTTGAAGAAATTAGAGATCAATGGCATTACTATCATATGTTGTTGTTATGTGCCGTCGAGTCATTTGCGACTCATAGCGACCCTATG
>NW_006400081.1:1229455-1236051 GCF_000299155.1 Elephantulus edwardii | reverse complement strand
CTTTTGGAATCTTCTGTTCAGCTCTTTAGTGTCTTGGATTCTTCCTTGTGCTTCTGAATGTGATTCAGAGATTATTGCAGTGGTAATATAAAAAACACAGGAAAATTCTAGAAATTCAATTTAGACTTGGAAGAGAAAGTGGAATTAAGGATATTATTGCAGATGTCAGATGAATTTTGACTGAAAATAGAGGTGTTTTCCTGAATTTTATTGGCTATGCAAAAGTATCTGTGTGAATAATAATAAATTATGTACAATGTGAAGCATGTCAATTCCAGAGCACTTAACTGTGCTTTATATAAACTAAAAGGTGATTATTTTAGCAGAACTAGGGGCTCTTATATAGTTTAAGATCAGAAAAGTTATGTATCATGGTCGTATCTTTCTATCATACCTATTTACTCTGTATTCTGAGCAAATAATGGGAACCTGGAATTATAGAAATGTATGTGGCTTCATGATTGGATAGTTAGCAGCCTGTATGCAGATGGCACTACCTTGCTTCATCAGCGTTGATAGCACATGAAGCTCTTACTGATGAAGCTCAAAGACTACAGACTTAAGTATGCACAGCACTTATTAAGGGAAAGAAAATTGATCATAACTGGACCAATAAGTAACCTCGTGATAAACATCAGGGAAAGATGCTGACACTGTTATTAGAATACTTTCATTTCTAACTAAAATACTTTTCATCTGTAGTCACTCCCATGAAAGTAGCAGTCAGAAATGAAAATGACTTATTAAACTTGGAAAATCTTATTAAAAAACTTAATAAATTAGAAAAGACTTCTCTAAAGTGTTAAAAAAACAAAGATTCTTGAGAACTAAAGTGAGCCTGACTCAGCCATCTGAGGTTTTTAACATTATGAGAATGCTAGCTAGTAAATAAGGAAGACCAAAAAGGAACTTTGGCCTGTACATAACAATTTTACCAAAGAATATTAAATGTGCATGCCGTGGACTGATAGAAGAGTTAGCAAACCTGTCTTTGAAGAAGTACAGCCAGGATGTTCCTTTGGAAACAAGGATAATGAGACTTCATCTCACATGTGTTGGACAGGTTATCAGGAGGGACAGGTTCCTGGAGAAGTAGATCATGTTTTCTAAAGCAGATAGTGAAAAAATGAAGACCCTCCATGAGGAAAACTGATACAGTGACCACAACAGTGGGTTCAAAGAAAGCAGTGGTTGTGAGGATGACCCAGGATCAGATTGTATTTCCTTCTCTTGAACTTAAGTTACTATGAGTTGAGAATTACTTCATAGCTGCTAGAATCAATCATAAGATAAATCTGTAATTTTACCATGTTCCTCTTGGTTATGACTCATTGTACATTAATATCATTTGTGCCAGATTTGTACAATTTTTTTTACTTCGTATACTAATAGAATTGTGAATGTTCTGTTGTTAAATATCTAGAGCATTTATTTATTTTAACTTTAGTTTGCATACAGAGTATCAAGAACATTGTGTTTCACTCTATCCTTTATTCATATTGCATTTCATACATTCTCATTCATTATGTTTTATACAGTCAATCACCATTGGACCTTATTCATCCTTACCCTGTCTTTCCAGATCCACATTAGATTTTTCTAATTTCTTTTTCCACTTCCTCCACCCACCAAACTGTGTGATCCTATGATATACCCACCCACTCACCCTTTCCTCTATTCCCACCTTTCCCCTCCTTGGATATCCATACATATTTTACTAGTTATCCTTCTAGGCTTACAAAAATAGTCTTATACAGTAATTATCCTTATGACACTGAGTTAATTCACTCAGCATAATACCTGAGGAATTTTCTGATTCAACTGGAAGAAAAGGCAATTGAATTATGTCGCCATAAAGGGATGAGAGTCAAGAGATACAGCCTGACTAAAAGAGTGTTAGTATCTCTAAATAATATGTTTACTATGTAGCCTGTCAGTTAATACCTAGTTATATTTTATTTAAGTCTAGACTTTCCATTTTGATTATAAATTTACCCAAGTACTTTGCATGTTGTGTTTGTGGACTTTCAATCTATTTCTGATTTATAGTGACAAAGTAGGCAGAGTAGAATGGCCCCATTAAGTTTCCTTCTTCATAATATAGAATAATCAATAATAATCAGTGTTGTTGTTATGTGCTGTCAAGTCACCTGCGATTCATAGCAACCCTACATACAACAGCACTAAACCCCGCTCTATCCTGTGCCAATCTCACCATCTCCAACACACCTATCTCCATTACCCCAGTCACTGAATCAGTCCATCTCATTGAGGATCTTCCTTTCCTGCACTGTCGCTCCACCCTCCCAAGCATGAAGTTCCTTCTCCAAGGGCTGGTCCCTCTTTGCAACATCTCCAAAATATGTCAGATGAAGCTTCAGAATCCTTGCCTCCAAGGAGCAGCCTGATAGTAGTATTAGTAGAATATTATTTGTTTTAGCATATTATATTCTATATAGTTCTTTGCATGCTTCATTTATTTCTCAGAAATAGTTAATGAGACATTTTAATAGCATATAAATTCTGTAAATGAAGAAAGGTCTTGAGTGTGCATTGCCACACTTGTCAGTGCCTCATGCATCAGTTGTAACTAAGGGATAGAGAGAGAGAAACAACGAGAGAGAGAGAGAGAGAGAGAGAGAGAGAGAGAGAGAGAGAGAGAGATATTGAGATTCAGTTAGTGATATAGTCAGGGAAATGGCTCCTGTGCTTAACTACTACTGCTGCTGCTGCTGCTGCTATACTACTCGTTGGCATAAAATGAGAACCTACTCATAGCTGACCCTCCAGTGAGTTTCTGGGAATGTAAAGTAATATGGGAAGAGATTGTCCATCTCCCACAGAACCTCTGGTGAATTCTAACTTGCAAAGATGTGTGGCCACTGAGTTACCAGTGCAGCTATCCATGGCCACATCACCAGAGCTCCCTGCTTTTATACAGTCTGTCAAGTCTGTTTATCATGGATGAGAAGTCAAGGTAAAAATGTTTCCTGACTACTGTAGCTGTGAGGCCTTAAGAATTCAAGATTGCAAGCTAAGACAGCAGGCTGCTGGCTGCAGAGACTGATGAACCCAAGACCAAGAGATAAGACAGCAGCATGTAAAGGTAGACAAGTCCAAGGCTGGCAAGCAGTATGATAGAACTGAAGAGCCAGAGGTCAGATGGTGATGGCTCACATGCAGGATCCAGACTGAGCAAAATAGAAAGAAAAATTTAAAAATGCAAGACTATCCGTGCATATTTAATGCAGGTCACAATTCAGAGGGCACTCCCTTTCAACTGTCTGGCTGCTATTAAAAGACCTGATAATGGAGATGATTGTATCATATCAGACACCACTAAGTGGATGACTGCATCTGCCCGATCTTATCCAGAGAATGACCACATCATAACTGCCAAGCCACAAGGTCTTGGCAGTCAAGCTAACACACAACCTTAACCATTACATGGGGAAAATAGCAAAATTAACCCAAATAAGGTAGATGATAATATAATTTTTCTCTTTATTGAAAATTCTCTGGTATTGAACAGAATGTAATTTTAAGTAACTGTATTGGTTTTAGTATTTTAATATTTCATATTTAATGACATCCTATTCAGAATTTGGCAAAATATGGTCACTTGTTTTCTGTTTGTATTTTGGTTTTGTTTTGTTTTTTTTAATCAGCCAGCCATCCATGTTGTGTATTGTTTTAGGAATGAGCTGTGTTCATTCAGTTCTGACTTTTATCTATCAGCCTTGCTGTAGTAGGTATTCAGTGGGATCTGAATGAACCTTTCATCAAGAAGAAATACAAATGGCTAACATACATATAAAGTTGTTCAACTCCTTAGCTATGAAAGTAAGACACCTCGTATAAATTGTTGTTGTTATGTGCCGTCGAGTCACCTGCGACTCATAGCGACCCTGTGTACAACAGCCCTAAACTCCGCTCTGTCCTGTGCCAATCGCACTGTCTCTGACACTCCCATCCCAATTATCCCAGTCACTGAATCAATCCACCTCATAGAGGGCCTTCCTCTCCTGCACCGTCTTAATTCATGGCAATCCCACATCAGATTTGTGAGCCTGTAAGTCATTATGGAAGTGACTGCCCATCTTTCTCCTTTACAGTAAGTCTGACTGGTGGAGTCAAACTTGCACCTTAGTGATTAGCAGTCCATTGCATAACTCACTGAACCATCAGGGCTTCTTGTTGTGCTGTTATTGTTTACCATTGAGTCAGAACTGAACTATAGCTGACCCGAAGGTTTTCAGAGACGATAAATTGCACAGAAGGAGATTGTCCATCCTTCTTTTGTGGAGAACCTGGTGGATTTGAGTCTTGTGCCCGTGTGACTATAGCACAACTTCTTATCACTCGGCCACCAGATCTCCCTGTTAGTCACTCGTCGTCCTCATTGTCGTTAAGTGCCATCGAGTTGCAGGTAACTCATAGAGACCCTATGAAGGAGAGTCCTCAATGCTTGTGTGACTCTCATCCTTTCTCCAGGTTCATAGGGTTTCCAGAGGAAGCTATTACGAAGTGGATGCCACTCCTCCTTCCAAGCTTGCTTTAATCAAGGAGTTGATTCTGACTCATTGGTGCACAGTAACTGTGAGTTTTCAGAGGCTGTAAACTCCACAGGAAGATATTGCCCTTTTTTCTCCCATGGAACAGCCCAGGGATGAGAAAAGAATTAAAGTCAGCACCAGAGGCTCTGTGGATACTTTGTGGTTACTTTGACACATGTGTAAAGCAAGCAGGTTGAACTGTGCTGTCTATTTTAAAGAGGAATGACTATAACTAAAGCTTTGAAAATTGGACAGTGGATAAGGATGACAGAAGAATTGATGCCTTTGAGTTGTGGTGTTCAAGAAGAGAACTGGATATCTCATGGACTTCCAAAAGAACAAATAAATATGTCTTGGAAGAAATGCGACCAGTGTGCTTCTTAGAGACAAGGATAGTGAAACTTTGTCTCACTTATTTTGGACTTGCCATCAGGGGACCAGTACCTTGAGAAAAATTTCATGCTTGGAAAAGTGGAAGGTCAGTGAAGAAGACTCAACAGGAAGGATAAATATAGTGTAATAATGGACTTAAGTGTATCGAATGTGGTAAGAATAGTGCAGGATAGGGCAGGATTCAGATCCATTGTCCATAGACTAACGATGAGCCATACTTGGCTCACTAACACATAACAACAGCAGCAGCAGTAAAGTGTTGCCATTCCACTCTTGAATTTTATACAGTGTTAATAAAAAATATGCTTACTTTACTCTTAAATATATTCAGTCTTTACCATTAGTGTGGTAGGTAGGTGGCACAAATAGTTAAACATTCAATTACTAACCAGAGGCTGGAATTTATAATTCACCCAGATGACTCACACGGTAAGGCTCTAAACATTTTCTACATTGAATTCCTTTTTTAATTATTCTTTTAGTAACTGGTGGCTTAGTTCATAGAGCAGGGATTTTCCCTGTTAGCCCAAAGGCGGCACCTCTCAGGTTCGAATCCACCAGCTGCTCAGTAGGAGAAAGATGGAAAATGTACTCCTTTGTAATTTACAGCCTCAGGACTCCCATTAACATAATCAAAAAGTAACTTAGAGTTTTAGCCCCTAAGTTTTAGCATTGTTGCTATAAGTAAATTGGATTTACCAAAAAAAAAAGTTTCTATTGTTACTGTATTAGTTAACCAACTAAGGAAATATAATTATATAAAAATGTAATGAAATTCCATATGACCCAGCTGTTCTACTGCTTGACAGTATACCCTGAGAAAACGAGAACTGAGGCACAAATGGAGACTTGTACGTCATTGTGCATAGCACCATTGTTCATCATCTCAAGAAAATGAAAACAGCCAAAATGGCCAGCCACAATTAAATGGTAAATTCACACAATGGAATACTACACAGTGTTAGGTAAAAAATCAAAATGGACGTTGAAGATCAACTCAGAAATCCCTAAGTAAGGACATCTTCCGAAACCAGAACTCAGAAATCCTATGTCAGGACATTTTTCTGGAATAGAACTCAGTTATATCAGGACATTTTTCTGAAACCAGAACTCAGAAAGCCTATGTCAGAACATTCTGAAACCAGTACTCAGAAAATTCTCTGAGAAATGTTCCTACCTCAGCATGGTTGCTGGCTTAGAGCTGAAACCTTTCACACAGCACACAGGAACAATTATTTTGTAAAGTACTGCCTAACTTTGTAGGGATTGGAGAGCCTTATCCTAAATGAACAAATTCAGTCCTAAAGACAAATACTATATAAGGCCATTATTGTAGAAGTAGATAACTAGTAAAACGTGCATGAAGATCTAAAGGGGACGAGAGAGGGAGCAGAAAGGTGAGGAAAGATGGGGAGCGTAATCATAGGGTCGCACAATTTGATGGGTGGAGGGAGGAGTTGTTGTTGTTATGTGCCGTAGAGTCATTTTGCGACACATAGCGACCCTATGTACAACAGCCCTAAACCCTGCGCTATCCTGTGCCTCTGACACACCCATTCCGATTACCCCAGTCACTGAATCAATCCATCTCATAGAGGGTCTTCCCCTCCTGCGCTGTCCCTCCACCCTACCAAGCATGATGTCCCT
>NW_006400081.1:1226890-1227914 GCF_000299155.1 Elephantulus edwardii | reverse complement strand
TAATATTTTGCTTTATCATTCTGTGCTGCCTTTTGGAATCTTCTGTTCAGCTCTTTAGTATCTTGAATTCTTCCTTGTGCTTTGGCTTCTCTATGCTCCAGTGCAATATTCAGTTTCTTCTGACATCCATTTTGGTCTTTTCTTCATCTTCTGTCTTTGTAATGACCGTTTGCACTCTTTCTTGATGACATATTTGACATTCTCCCACAACTCATCTGGTCTTTTCTCATTACTGTTCAAGGCCTCAAACCTGTTCCTGAGATGATTCTGAAATTCAGGTGGGAGGGAGGAGTAGGGTAAGGAAATGGGAAAGATCTGATGTGAAGAACATTGTATACAAGCTTTGTAAGGAAACCAGTATAAAGTTAAAAGTTTATATTAATAAAAATGTAAGTAATTTCTGATAAAACAGTATAGAAAATATTTATACGTATTATAACCTGTCATCTTCTCTGTTAATGTCACCCAGTGAGGTGAGACCATCTCCCCTCCCAAGCCTGCCAGACAACACTGGCATAAAGTGCTTTTTCCAGTGGTGAAGCCAAAAGATTCTTCTCCTTCATTCCAATAATTATATACATCCCCCCCCACCTTCAAACCACTCCTTTCGTGGCCGTGACCTCATAATTGGATTTTCTGAGAAACCAGAGCTCCCATGTATGCACTCACTCTTCGCTCTTCATTGTGTGTCTCTGTTCTCTCCATTTCATCATTCCTTCTGTCTCTGCTGTTCCCACCTGGGCACTCCATTCTGTTTCTCCTATCTACAGCAGCTCACCTCTCAGGTGCTCACTGGCTTCCACCTTTGTATCTCAGATATAGAACAATGGACTTGCTCAACAAAAAGGAATTTAAAGGGACAAATGCTATATGGTGCCACTGTTGTAGAATGAGGCTGACATCAGGGTGGGGGTCATAAGACTGAGAAAAACTGGATGAAATATGTTTACGGCATTGAAGTCTATGGGGGAGAGAATAGTTTAAAAGTATTATATTTTAGGGCATTATGTTTATCGTAAGAGTA
>NW_006400081.1:1199016-1219514 GCF_000299155.1 Elephantulus edwardii | reverse complement strand
TAATTCATCACATCAGCAAGGCAAAGAACAAGAACCATATGGTCCTATCAATTGATGCAGAAAAAGCCTTTGATAAAATCCAACACCCTTTCCTGATTAAAGCACTCAACAAAATAGGATTAGAGGGGAATTTCTTCAACATAGGCACGCAGTTTGAACCTACCAGCTGCTCTGCTTGCCGAGAAATGGATGGTCAGTCTCCTTCTGTGTGATTAAGTGCCTCTGAAAACCCTCCAGAGGGTCAGCTCTGACTGACAGTACACAACAACAAGAACAGTAACAATTTTCTTAAAATAACAGTATCAAAAGGTTTTTTTGGTTTTGTGGCTTTTTGTTTGTTTTTCATTAACTCTTCTTACTGCTGACCTTAGTTTTTCTATTTGAAAGTGTCTTACAATTGAGGCCAGAGTTGAAATCTTTAGGAATTTGTGTCTGTTGCTGTTAATATACTGGTGTTCTTCCCCTCCCCCCCCCATTGTTTATTCTTACCATCATTCATTTTTATACAGTCATTCATGTACATGTACATTGTTTCATTCATGAACATGTTGTCTAATACAGTAATTTTTATACATTCATTAAAATGTATTGATGCATGATTCTATGAAGACTGTTCTATAGCTTCATAAATGTGTTTTACCTTTTTCTTTATATCCTGTTTATTTAATTGTTGAGAGTATATACAACAAAATAGATACTAATTAGTAGTTTCTGCATCTCTGATTTAGTGGCACTGGTTACATTCTTTGAGCTGTACAGACATTACCCATTTCCTCTGGTTAGTTGTTTCTTCTTCATTAACATTAACTCACTGCCCCTTCGGGTACCTATGTAACCTGTTGAGTTACTATTGTAAATTTGATTTCATATAGATAGTTCTTAAAAGAGCATAATGCTCAAGGCAGAACTCTTTAACTAGTTAACTCTGTTGTTCATTTTGAAGATGACTTCAGAGAATATTTTTGGTTTAAATTTTGAAGATTATCTCAGAGCAATGATTTAAGGAACTAATCTACTTTCCATGGCTTCAGAGTCTAGAGTACAATTTTGTATACTGTGTTTTGTATAATTAATGACTACTGATTTGTTCCTTTTATCTCCCTATCTCTTCAGCTCCCCTTTGTATCTTACATATTTCCTCACCCCTACTGATCTCTATGTCCTAGTAATTTTCTCTTCTTCCACACCCCTTGTCCTCTTTCGTTTTAAACAGTTATAGATATCTTGTTCCTCTTTGCCAGTTGTTGTAGTTGTATTGTCTTTATTTCGATACTCCC
Source organism: Elephantulus edwardii (assembly GCF_000299155.1). Taxonomy (NCBI): domain Eukaryota; kingdom Metazoa; phylum Chordata; class Mammalia; order Macroscelidea; family Macroscelididae; genus Elephantulus; species Elephantulus edwardii. The sequence goes on along the minus strand of NW_006400081.1, from coordinate 1,218,237 downwards.
CAGGTTGGTCCTTCCTTATCTTGGTGCTTGTAGTGTTTTTTGTATACTCATTATATTTCTATTCTTCTATTCCCTCTCAACCCCCTGCAATTCTTAATTACTCTCCTGTTAGCACAGTAGCAGCCACACATAGTGTTAGTCCTTTTGTAACTGAGTTATTTCGTTCTACATCATGAGTTCCAGACTCTTCCATGTTGAACACACTGGTCTTCTAACCTAAACTTTGGAGGTGTGGATTTAAACCAGAAGAGAGACCTGGTTATATACCCTAAAATAATGAAATTAATTAATTAATTATTTCAGCCATTGAACTCCATGCAGAACTGTGTTCTGTCCAGAGCCTGCTGCTTGAGAGTAGGTAGCTACTGGTTACTGTTGGTGTTAGACGTTACTTATTCATTGGCATTACTTCACTGCCCTTCCCAGAATGTGTTCTTCTACTTCTTTTGTTTTGTATGGCTTTGGCTATTATACTCTACTTGTATCCTGAAATACTTATTCTATAAGATACAGAACTCTATTCTAATCTTTCTATCTTGTTCTACATCCCTCTATGCATAGCATTGTCTTGAATGTGGTATAATCTGTGTATTTTCATCTTTAAAATCACTTTTGTTCCAAAGCTGCTTTTATGTGTTACTAATAATTTCTATCTCTGACTGAAGGTCAATTCTTACAAATAAACTCAGCATCTCTTAGACACAGATCTGTTCATAATCTGTTGGAAAATATACACATACACATTTCCCTTTTTTTGTTTATCTCAGAAAAATTACTGTTTTAGTGGTGTCCTAGCCCAATAAAAATATGTGTTTGATATCCTTTTTTATATATCTTGTAAGTCAATACAGAGAAGTCAAGTAGTCTAGTTAGTTGTTTTCTTTAATAATACCCTTTTCTTCCCTGCCTCCTCCATCTGGTATGTTGCTATGTCCGTAGACTCCTGCAGACTTCTCCCAATCACATTAAGTCCTTGTCTTTGCTTATGATTCCTTTAAAGAATTTACCTCCAGGATTTCCCTTTCTCCCTACTTTCAGATCCAACATGAGTTTCACTCTACACTGATCAGTGTGTGGATATAAACAAAGAAATTGGCATTATTGTTCCTAGTGGCCAACTATTCAGAGTCTTATCTCATATACAACAGAAAGAAACACTACCATGCCCTTCCCCAGTGTCATGGGCATGGTTGCCATGAGCCCATTGCTGTAACCATTGTATCAGTCCATTTGATTGAGGATTCCCTTTTGTCTTCACTCAGCCATACAAATGGTCCCTTTATAGTAATTGGCTCTTTCTTCAGGTCCAAAGTATGTGAGTTGATGAACTGGACATTTTTTCTGTGCTTCATCAAGTGTTCAATGGCTAATAATTCTAAATTGAATATCAAATCTTTCTTCTTAGTCTGTCCTAACATGGAAACTCTTGATTTTTTTTTTGTTTTAAGCACACAGGTCACCCCAATATGACCAGCTTTAGATTGTGTCAAAAAAATGTTGTTGTGTACCATGTTGTTGGAACTGTCCCACAGCTGACTCTCACAGTGGGTTTCAGAGACAGTTAATCGTATGAAAGGAGAGTGTCCATACCCGTCCCAGGGTGAAATTGGTGGATTCAAAATACAAGCCTTTGGAATTAGACACAGCTTCTTACCACCAACCAGAGTTCCCTAAAAACCTGTTGTTGTTGTTGTGTGCTATCGAATCACCTGTGACTCATAGCAACCCTAAGTACGTTAGATCTGAATGCTGCCGTATTCTGTGCCAGTCTCATTAAGTCCATGACACCTACTCCCATTACCCTAGTTACTGTATCAATCCATCTCATCCAGGATCTTCCTCTCCTGTGCTATCCCTCCACCCTTCCAAACATGGCCTCCTGGCCATGAACCCAAAGTATGTGAGACAGAGCTTCAAAACCCTAACTTCCAAAGAGAAACTTGGTTGCATCCTCTTCAGGACAGACCTATTTGTTTTCTTGGCAGTCCATGGTATGTTCAAGACTGTTCTTCAGCACCACATCTCAAAGGCTTCGATTATTCTTCTGTCATCCTTAATCATTAGCCAGCTCTCTGATGCATAACAAGCAGTTGCTAAGACCATGGATGGGATTAGGCACACCTTAGTCTCTAGACTGACATTGTTGTTTCTATGTACTCTGGAAAGGTCCATGAAAGCAGATTTACCCAGTGAAATTTGTCTTTTGATTTCCTGACTGTTGGTGCCAAAAATGTTGATTGTGGAACCAAGGAAGCTGTAACTGTTAACAGCCTCAATCTCTTCTCCATCCATCATGGTGCTGTCAGTTGGCCCATTGGTGAAAAACTTTCTTTTCACCTTCTGCAACAAGGGCTTCAGGTCCTCCTCACAGTTTCAGCTGTGTACTGTCAAGTTGGAACTGACCCCCAGCCAACCCTCTGGAGTTTTCAGAGTCAGTAAATAACATGGGAGGAGAGTGCCCATTCTGCTTGCTTTTGTTGTTGTTATTGATTGCTGTTGAGAATGACTCACAACCCTATGAACAAAAGACCTAATGCCTTTCTATAACTATTGTCTTTCTATAAGTTCCTAGAGTTTCCAGAGGTATGTGGTTTAGGAATTGGATGCCACTCCTGTTTCCAAACCTGTCTTAAACTGAGAACTCCACCAAACACTGTGTACCAAAGGCAGCTGTTATGGCATTTGTTCATCTTAGATTCCCATAAAACACTTAGGTCAAAGGACAGAGGTAGATTTCTCAATGAAATGCCTTTTTTTTGTTTCTCTTGTGACATGTTCCACCTCCTGTAAGATTATATTCACCATTCAGATGGCCTGAGTATGTTCTCTGCTGCTGCCCTCTGTACTTTTCCCGTGTCTGCATCTCTGTGCCTGATTCACATTAATAATCTGTTTCTTCCCAAAACACTGCACCACTATTTGGAATGCAATCGAAACCCAGCTCTTTCAGGAACACCTTTTGTTATCATCCACTTCTGCTGAGACCTGAGCTCATCCTTCTCTCTGTTTTTATAGCTCTGCCATTCTTCGAATCATAATTTCCATTCTTTTAGAGTTTAGATCATTATGCATTCAGTGTTCTGTGTTGAATTACTTTGAGATCTGGGATTGCTGCAGACTCTGCGCCACCTAATGAGTGCTTCAGTATTACATAGAAATGGTCTTGATTCATCAGTACAGGTTAGTGCATTTTTCAATTTGCATTGTTCTCCTTTGTTTTGTTTTTTCATTCTTTACTTTTCAGTCTTGTCTCTGCATCACTTCAGGCTAACTTCTATACACTCTTTATTACTCCAGTCTTCTACTCTGACATTTTTCAGTGGCCCTGCACTGTGCTCATCATTATGGCACATATTCCTGAACATATAAGTAGGACTGAAACACCCAGGCTGGCTCCCTACCAGTGTTCTAACTCAGCCTGGTGTTACCCTTTTTCGGTGTTTCTGTGCATCATCTTCAGTCTACATTCTTAGACTTACTTTTTGTTGCCATCACCTCTGAGGCACTTCTATCCTTATTAATCTATAAATTATATTTCAAAGTCAAGTTTACCTCCCACATAGCATTCCTTTTAATTTTGTGCTATAAGAATATGTGCCATGCACCTTTCTTAGACCTTTGTAGCACTACACACTCAGCAGCACATTTGTGTATAAGTACAAACATCCATACAAAGAGATAATCTGAGTCATGGAAACCCCTGCTTGTCAGATTAGAACTTTACTTTATCAGGTTTTTTATGACCAGTTTGATATTAATTATATAAAATATAATGTTCCGAAAGGCACATATGAGAATTCACACATTTTTGTGCCTCACAGGATACTAAATTATTGCACAATCCAAGTTCTCTTGGAATAGAACATCTCAGTTGTTTTGTTTTTTAAGTACTACTGCATTCTCTATTTTTCTGACTTTGTTCTCTAGTTTTTGTTGTTGTTGTTATGATTATGTGCCATCAAGTCATGTGCAATTCATAGCTACTCTGTGCATAATAGCTCTGAACCCACTCTGTCCTGAGATAGTCTCACTGTCTCCACCACACCCACCCCCATCACCCCAGTTATTGTGTCAACCCATCTTCTCCTGAGTCTTCTTCTCTTGCCCTGTCCCTCCACGCTTCTAAGCATGATGTCCTTCTCCAAGAACTGGTCCCTCCTGATCATGTGCCCAAAGAATGTGAGATGGAGCTTCAAAATCCTCATCTCCAAAGAGAAATTTTATTTCACCCTCTCCAAGACAGACCTGTTTGTTCTCTTGGCAGTCCCTGGGATGTTTAATAATTTCCTCTGGTACTACAACTCAAAGACATCAATTTTTCTTTTATCATCCTTAGTCCTTGTCCAGCTCTCTGATGCATAAAAAGTAATTATGAAGACCATGACCTCAGTCAGACACACCTTAGTCTCTAGACTGACACCATTGTTCTTTGTTGTTGTTGTTGTTGTTATGTGCCATCAAGTCACTTGCAACTCATAGAGACCCTATGTATGAGAGCCCTAAATGCCATTCTATCCTGTGCCAACCTCACTGTCTCAAACACACTCATTCCCACCACTCCAGTCACAGAATCAATCCATCTCACTAAAGGTCTTCCTCTCCATCGCTGCCCCTCCACTTTCCCAAATATGATGTCCCTCTCTAAGGACCAGTCCCTCCTTGCAACATTCCCAAAGTATATCAGACCAAGCTTCAGAATCCTTGACTCCAAGGAACATTCCAGCTTCACCTGGACAAACCTGTTTGTTCTCCTAGCAGTCCATGGTATATTTAACACTCTTCTCCAGCACCACAGATCAAAGGCATCAATTCTCTTTCTATCATCCCTAGTCACTGTCCAACTCTCTGATGCATAGCACGTAATTACAAAGACTATAGCCTGGATCAGGCACACCTTAGTCTTCAGCCTGATGTCATTGCTCTTCAGTACTCTTGAGAGGTCCTTCACAGCTGACTTTCCCAATGCAGTTTGTCTCTTGATTTCCTGACTGCTGTTACCGAGAGTGTTGACTGTGGAGCCAAGCAAACGAAAACTGCTAACTATTTCAGTCTCTTCACCATCCATACTGATGCTGTCAGTTGGCCCAGTGGTGAGAATGTTTGTTTTCTTGATGTTGAGCTCTTTAGCACTTTAAAATGTATACCATTCTATGGCAGATACAGTTAAAAATGTAAAGGAGTTGTATCAGAATTTTTTTTAAAAGTTTGTTTTTTAATGGGAGTATGTATTATCTCTCTACAGCCTGGAATTTTTAGGTCATCTACCATTTAAACAGTTCTGGATTAACATTAAAAAGCATTCTCGTTTCTTAACTTGTTGGTTTTTTGAGAGCTACATTCTCATTTTATTCAACAAAATGTGATTTCAGACACTTGTGTTCTCAGTTGATTTTTAGTACATGCTTCATGGCCCTCTTGTTAGTTAGAAAGACAGTTTAAGGACTTAGTCCCTAACAAATGAATAGAACAAGAGATAATGGGATCAGGCCAGGTAGGAGGGTGGAATGGAGGATTCCACAACCCATTTATGCAGACAGAAAACTGTGTAGACAGTAGATAGGAGAGGACAGCCTTGTATATGCCAAATTATTTTCTACATTGTTGTCATCCTTAGTTAGGATCAATCTCACAAAAAACTTCAGGAGGCACAGTCAGCAGAGACCTCACTCATTCACACTCAGCGCCAAAGCTTCTGGATCCTGTCAGGTTAGGGTGCAGGACTCCCACCCGAAAGCTCCGAGCCTGGGAGCTGGGACCAGCTTTGCCCAGTGTTGGGGTGAGGATTACAATATCTTTAAAGGGAAATAAATACAGATGAGAATAAATGATTGCTTTTTCTATCTGTCTCTTTCTTCCTGCTCAGTGTGTCTAATTGCTTTATTTGTTCTGTTTCCAAAGACATGTTAATTTGAGCCGATATCTTATTCACTCCAGTTAATGAAAAGGCACCCTGAGTGTCAACTTCTTTACAACTTTATTTGCATTGCTAGATAAAAAATCTTCAGCAGCATCAAAATGTTATTGTATTTACAAGGTACAGGTTCTACCACATTTTTCTTAAATAATCTTAAAACAGTTGTGGTTGTTAGATGCCGTTGAATTGAATACAACTCATAGCAACCGTAATGAAAACAGACTTAAACCCTGTGCTATCTGATGACATCCTAATCACTTGAGCCCATTGATGCAGTCATTGTGTCAATCCGTCTCATCAAGGACCTTCCTTTCTTTCACTCGCCCTCTAGCTTTCTAAGCATGATATGTCCTCCTCCAAGGTATATCCTTTCCTAACAATATGCCCAAAGTGTAAGAGATAAAGCGTCACCATCCTTTTCTCCAAGAAGCACTCCAGCGGAACTGTTTCCAAGATGTATCTGTTTGTTCTTTGGAAATCTATGGGATATTCAGTACTCTTGTCCAACACCGCAACTCAGAAGCATCAGTTCTTCTTCTGTAACACTTATTCAGCATCCAGCTCTAGCATCATCTAGCGTAGCAAGAAATTAAAATGACCATGACCTGAATCATAAACACTGTAATCTTCATACTGATATCATTGCTCTTCAGTATTTTGGAGATGTCCCTTACAGCAGACTTACCCAAAGCAAAGCATCTCTGATCTCTTGACTTCTGTTGCCAAGGGTGTTGATTGTGCATCCAAGTAATATGAAATTATAGATAGTTTCAATCTTTTGGCATAGTGGTAAATACCTTTGTTTTCTTGATGTTGAAATATAATCCATATTGAAGGCAATAGCCCTTGATCAGCAAACATTTCAAGCTCCTAACTTACACCAAGCAAAGTGTATTATCTGCACAGCACAGGCTGTTGATGAGCCTCCTTCTGACCCTGATTCTTTATTCTTATTAGAATCCAACATCCTGAATTACTTGGTAAACATACAGATTGAAAAAGATTGAAAAAGTGTGGAGCAATGAAACAGCCTTAATATACACCTTCCCTACATTTAAACCATGCAGTGATACCATGTTCCATTCAAACAATTGCTTGGTGGTCTTGGTATAGTTTTTGTATTATCTTCTATATAACATGCAAATTGATTCTAATATGGATGCTCCTGGTGTCTGTTATTGGTTATAGGATGTGTCAGCCCATCTCGTTGAAGGTCTTTATTTCACTGACTCTCCACCCATTCAAACGTGATGACCCTTTCCAAGGAATAAGATTACCTTACAATAAATTCAAAGTATGTGCTTCATCCTCCTTACCTTCCAGGAACATTCTTGCTGCACTTTTTCTAAGACCTACCTGTCTATTCTTTTGGCAGTCCATGTCCAGTCCAATTTAACACTCTACTCTGACACCACAGTTCAAAGGCATCAATTCTTCTTATGCCATCTTCATTTACTGTCTAGCTTTCAGATGCATAGAAAGTGACTGTACATAGAAAGACCACGGCTTGAATCAGGTGTACCTTGGTCTTCAAACTAATCTCACGCCACAGTTCAGAGACATTGATTATTCTTATGTCATCCTTATTCATTATGCATTTTAAAATTTTGCATAGAAGAGTTTTAAACAATTTAATAGGTCATATTTTTAAAATATTTCCATTAGTAAATTATTTAAAATTTTTGTTGTTGTGTTTTGTCACATCAGAATCAACCCATAGCTGACCCTTCAGCAGGTTTTCAGAGGCAGTAAATTGCACAGAAGATTGTCCCTCTTTATCTTAGATCAGCTGTAGAATTACACATCTGTTTTAACAAACATTTCTTTTCCTTTGTGATCTTGTTTTCATGTGAACTCTGGTAGTCAAAGGGTAGAAGGAGAACGTGAAAGGATTGAATAGACAAAATGAAAAGATCTTTCAAGAATTTACACAGAGACAGGATCATGAGGGAAGGGAGACACTTGTTAAAACAGATACCTAATCCTAAGTAATATTCTGATGGTAATACTTTTATTTTGATAATGTGATCTTTTAAATTGATTAAAACTCTTTTATACAGAATTTTAAATGTAATCAAAAGTAGGCTTTTAAAATCAACTTATCTATACTCATCACCAAATTCTGTAATTAGCAACATATAGCAAAATTTCTGCTTTTTGCCTTCCAGTAACACCAGATTATTTTGAAGCAGGCATCAGATATTATATAATTTTACTTATAACTGTATCTGTATCTACAGTTAGGCCAATATTAACAAAGTAAATAGATATGAATATTCATATACAAGCTTTTATGTAAACAGGTCTTTTTAGCTCTGCATAAATAACTGGTAATGTAATTACTATTGTAACTTGTAGTGTAATGACTGTTCTTCTCTGTGACATATGAGTCAGACATAACTCATGACACCTAGTTGGTTTTGGTTGGTGTCATTGATAGGGCAGGTAGAGGTGAGATGCCATAATGTAGGTATACATAGTTCAGTAAGAAGCTAGGGCTAAAGTTTAAGTACACATACAGACCTAAAAAGGGCTGCATTGTCAGGAGGAGGTAAGATAAGGCTAAGCTTAACAGAACTGCACTAAGCCGTAAGCTGCACTAAGCTAGGAAAAGTAGATGGCACACACAAGACTTGACTTCAGTGCCAGAAGGGTTGGACACACACAAAAGCTGCTCCATTGCTGCTCAGCATGTCAGCTGAGGACATAGAAAAGAGGGAGAGAGATAGACATACAGACTGAGATGTTTCTGTTCATGAGTTCCTGTAAGCCATGACTCTTTCCACTGGGAGAGGAGGACAATTTAACTGATCAAGTTTGATTCATCTCTGAGTTATGTTTGTGATTGGGCTTTTCTTTTTCAGTGTGCATGAACAGACATCATGGAGGAAATAGAGGAAGGATGAAGTTTTATAAATTTCTGACAATTTTTAAGTTTATAAACAGTTGTAAGACTTGTTGGTCTATGAAAGGGAAATTGTCAAGTTTATTTGGAGAAGAAAGACACACTGAATAAGCAAAGCACTTCTGAGAAACAAAAATGAAGTGGGAGGCATACAATCACACACTCACTTTTATTGTTGTTTACCAAGAATGGATTTTCTTCTGAAGAGGTAAATTTATATCACAGATATATTGCTGCTTGCCTCTTGTATTTATGAAGTTCATTCTTACATTTTTATTTAAGGGCCTCTTGAATGAAGTCTTCATTTTTCTGTGTTAATTGAACATATATTAATTGAAATATGAATTGTTCTCATGTTTTTTAATTTAGGAAGTTAAAAATAGGAACTCTACAACTCTACAAAGGTGAAATATAGAAAGCAGGCATGATATTCTTCTACATTTGGCTAAAATTCTTCTAAAATAAATGTGTTCTATTTGCAATCTATAGTTATATGGTGACTCATTAATTTTAACTAATACAATTCAAAGGCACCATGTTGTTCAGGCAACAAAATATGCCATCCATGAATCCTTTGGGAGCTTTGTGGCTTAGTGGTAAGAAATTACAGTGCCAACCTAAAGACTTGTGGCTTAAATCCACCACATGACAGAAAGATGGACAGTCTCCACCCGTGTGATTTACTGCCTCTAAAAACCCACTGGAGGGTCAGCTATGAGTTGGTTCTGACTCAAGGGTACATAGCAACAACGTGAATCCTTAGGTCTGTTTAGCCTGTGAGTCTACCCGATATCCCGATGTGCTTCTACATGATATTTGTCTGGGGTGCACTTTCCTGGCTAATGCCTACTAAGCTACCCTTACATGGACCTTTCCCAGGGCTGTGCTTCATGTTCCCCAGTGGAATTCAGCTCATCCACCATCTTTGTTTCCCAGAGTCCATTATTCTTATCTACATCTGCATTTATCATTCTATATTATAATTTCTTAATCTCTCACTGTTTGCCTTCAGACTTTGATTTTCTTAAGGACTGGCTTCTCATATTCTTTAGAGTATTATCAACTGTAAGTGCAGAGTGGCACTAAACAGATGGTTTATTGTTAAGTAAATCCCAGTGAAGAGATTGAGATTGTTCAGTTTTGGTTTGCTTGGATCCACAGTCAACACTCTTGGCACCAGCCACCAGGAAATGAAAAGATGCATTGCAATGAGAAAGTGGGAAAGTCTGTGGTTAGAGACCTCTCTAAAGTGCTGAAGTGCAAAGATGTCAGTCTGGAGACTAAGGTGCGCCTGATACATTCCATGGTCTTTGCAATCGCTTGCTATGTGCCAGAGAGCTGAACAATAACTAGGGATGATAGGACACTTGATGCCTTTGATCTGTGGTGTTGGAGAAGAGTATTGAATATACCGTGAACTGCTAGGAAAACAAAAAGGTTTGTCCTTGAGAGGGTGAAGCTGGGCTGCTCCTTGGAGGCAAGGATTCTGAAGCTTCGTCTGACATACTTTGGACATGTTGCAAGGAGGGACCAGTCCTTGGAGAATGACGTCATGCTTGGGAGAGTGGAGGGACAGCACAGGAAAGGAAGACCCTCGATAAGATGGATTGGTTAAGTGACTGGGGTAATGAGGGTAGGTGTGTCACAGATGGTGATACTGGCACAGAATAGGGCAGAGTTTAGGGCTGTTGTACATACGGTCGCTGTGAGTCACAGATGACTCTACAGCACATAACAACACCCCAAAATCCCAGTGATCCAATTTGAGTGCCATCAGGATCACTAATTTGCTAATAATTATAAAGAATCCAAAATGATTATCAATGAATATCACTAACTCAATGAGTCACCTACGACTCGACGGCACTTAACAGCACACAGAGAGAGACCAGTTGGCCTCGTGGACCGAAAGCGATGCTACCAAGCCAAGGGTGGTTGACTCTAATCCGCGGTCCTAAGGCCTGTTTTTAGTGAAACATTCTTCTAGGTCATATAGCCCTGGTGTGTCCACTGTACAAAGGTAACTTGGGGTTGCTCTGACGCTGAACACTGTGACACTGATGTGTCAAATGTAATAACAGTTACCCATGGTGGACAGTGTTTGATGGTGCTCCCCGCGTGAAACAAGCTTGGAAGCAGGAGTGGCGTCCACTTCCATAAAAATAGATTGCCTCTGGAAACCCTATGAACCTGGAGAAAGAATGAAAGTCGTGCACACAAGTGTTGAGGACTTTTGTTCATAGGGTCGCTATGAGTCACCTACAATTTGACAGCACTTAACAACAACATCACTAACTCTGTTGTTACTCCTACCCCTTTAAAATTTGGAATAGAAGTTCAAATAGATAAATATGTGAGGTAGTCAGCTCTTATAAATATAACACTTATAGCAAGAAAGTTATCAATGTTTCCTATTTTGTTAAAGTTGCTAATATAAAATCTAAGATTCTATGTTGTTGTTGTTATATACCATCAAGTTGACTGTGACCCATAGCAATCCTATGTACAATAGCTCTGAAGTCTGCCCTGTTCTGAGCCAGTCTCACTGGCTGGGACATACCTACTCCCATTGCACTAGTCACTGAATCAAATACTATGATAATGCTACCTGATTGACTCAGTGAATGGGGTAATGAAGTTGGTTTAGGATAGAGCAATATTCAGAGCTGTTGTACACAGAGTCACTATAAGTCACAAGTGACTTGACAGCACTTAAGAACAATAGCAACATCCAGAATGAAGGTTGCATAGTGGAGTGTTCTGGGGTGGGAGGGAGATTGTATACCAGTGAAGGACTTTTACTTTTCAAAGAGAAGAGTGAACTGTGGAGGAGGGGTGGACAGGGAGAAAAAAAGTGCAACAGTGAATGAATGGAAATCCAGAATCTCTGCAAATGTTCATTAAAATTAATAAAATAATTTTAAAAAAGAACAATAGCAACAAAAACAAATGCCATCTCTTCATTCAATAGCTTTGTTCTGGTTTCCTGGAATGTGTCAGTTTGTCTGGAATAGTATTAAATTACTGATACTGTATTTCTGTAGTATTTTGACTTGAAAATTATCTAAATGTGTCCTCTAATTACAGTGAATTAATCTATTTTTACTTAAAAATAAGTTTATAGTTGACCTGTGACCATAAATTTGTCAGTCTTTTGTGATTTGAGTGAAAATTTACAAAGCATATTGTTTTTCAATCATTCATGCACAATTTTTCCATGACATTAATTATAGTAACCAACCAATCTGATCATCTATTCTCTGTATTGTCTTTCCTTCACCATCTTAATAAATATCACTATTTTCTATTTCTCCTATCCCTTCTCCTCTCTGCTAAGCAAACTACACTAATTCTCTATGTATATAACACCTTTCTTAAAGTAAGCTCTTTTTGATGGAAGCTGCTGATATCTGTGTGACCCTGGGTCTAGGCTCAGAGACTGTTCATAGTTTTGTGTTATGAGAAAGAAGGTCATCCATCATGTGATCAGTCTTTCTGAAGAAAGTGGCTTTTGTTGATAATGCGGAAGTATGGAAATGTGACAGTTTTAATACGGTCCTATATTGTATCTGTTCTATACATTGCAATATTTTTATTCATCTAGTAGCAATTAAGGAAAATCAATATATTCCAATTACTTAAAAATAAGTAAAAAGAGAAAAAAAATCAGCAGTATTTCTTGTAGGCTTTTCACACCCAAAGGGGTTTACTATACTGGTTTTCAAAAGATATTTAATATATTATATAATGTCAAACTGTATCACTCAATATAATACTGAATATTTTTAACATTTTATATCTTTGCATTCAGTTTTTCAAGCCTCTTAACATGATGTATAATGTTTACACAACTCTGTTTTCCTTTAAAAATAATACCTTGTTGTTGTTCAATACCACCAAGTCTCCTGTGACTTATAACAACCCTATGTACAATATCTCTGAACACAGCCTTATCCTGAGCCAATCTCACTGACTCCAACACACCTACACCCATTACCCAAGTTACTGTGTCAATCCATCTCATCCAGAATCTTCCTCTCCTGCACTGCCCTTCCATCCGTCCGTGTATGATGTCCTTCTCCAAGAACCTAGTCACATGCCCATGCCCATTCCTCATGCTCAAAGTATATAATGTTGTTGTTGTTATGTGCCGTTGAGTGGCTTGCCACTCATAGCAACCCTATGTACAACAGCCCTAAACTCTGCTTTGTCCTGTGCCAATCGTACTGTCTCCGATACACCCATCCTGATTACCCAAGTCACTGAATCAATCCACCTCATAGAGGACCTGACCCTTCTGCACTGTCCCTCCACCCTCCCGAGAATAATGTCTCTCTCCAAGGACCAGTCCCTCTATACAACATGTCCAAGCATGTCAGACAAAGCCTCAGAATCCTTGCCTCCAAGGAGTACCCTGGTTTAACCTTCTCCAGGATGAATCTGTTTGTTTTCTTGGCAGCCCATGGTACCCTCAATATTCTTCTCCAACACCAAAGCTCAAAGACATCAATTCTCCTTCTATCCTCCCTAGTCATTGTCCAACTCTCTGAGGCATAACAAGTGATTGCAAAGACCATGGCCTGTATCAGACACACCTTAGTCTCCAGAGAGACACCATTGCTCTTCAGTACTTTGGAGAGGTCCCTAACAGCAGACTTTCCCATGGCAATGCGCCTTTTAATTTCCTGGCTGCTGGTGCCAAGAGTGTTGACTGTGGAGCCAAGCAAACTAAAGTTGTGAACAATCTCAATCTCTTCACCATCCATCCTGATGCTGTCAATTGGTCCAGTGGTGAGACTCTTTGTCTTCTTGTTATTGAGCCTCAATCCATATTGAAGGCTGCACTCCTTGACCCTCTGCAGCAGGTGCTTCAGGTCTTCCTCAGTTTCAGCAAGCAGGGTTGTGTCATCTACATTGCACATATTGTTGATAGATATTCCACCAATCCTGACATCACATTTCTTGTCATAGAGCCCAGCCTTTGGATAATCTGTTCTGCATACAGGTTGAAAAGGTATGGAGACAAGACACATCCCTGACATACACCCTTATGATTATATATTTATAGTTAAAATATTTCTCTGTAAAAGTAGTAGTATGGTGATAATTGCTATTAGATGTCATTAAATTGATTGCAACTCACAGTGATCCTATCTACATCAGAAGGAAGCCCTGTACGTCCTGTGCCATCCCAAATTTCTGCTTTCCTTAAGCCCACTCTTGCAGTATCTGGTTCAGTCTATCTCCTTGAAGGTCATCTTCTTTTCTCTAACCTTCTGCTTTTCCAAATATGATACACTTCACTAGGGATTTGCCCCTCCTAGTAATATGCCCAGGATGTGTGAGACCAAGTTTTACTGTACTTATTTTTATGAAGTTGTAAAAGGAACAGTGGTAACATGGGGATGGCTTAGTGTGACTTCTGCCTGTTACATAAAGGAGAATTTTCCCCATTAATAACAACCATGCTACCAGATAAATAGATATACAGTCAAACGTGCCACTCCACATGCTCATTCAACTATTTCTACCAAACACTGAAGCCAATATTTGTTGTAACTTGACTAACAGACTGACTTACAGTTGAGAGTTTATTAGGGAAATAGGTTGGATAGTGGGGGAGGCAAAGGATATCACACAATGCAAGTCCAGGTTTGGTCCAGAAGTCCCAAGACAGCTTAACAAGGCACAATTCCTCAATTAATTCAGAAAGCTTTTGAGTCTACAATTAAAAACAACAACAATTAAAAAAAAAACAAACAAAAAACCCCACCACAATTAAAAGTCTAGGTTAAGTTCAACAGCACAAGTACCCATCTGGTTTCCTCAGTTGTCCCGCAAACTTTATATCAGAACAGTTACTAGTCAGCTTGTCCCTCAATCATCCAGCAAAAAAACCTTTAAACTGTGGCTTATCTCCCAAGTTCCTCTGTTTACACCTACCACAGCCGCTTCCACAGCAGTTCCACAGTCTCTTCACACCCTCTCCTCCACCATCTTTCATAGAGCGGAAAGTGCTCTCTTATGTTGATCTCATAGCTGTTGATGATTTGCAAGGCCAGTGTCCACAATTAAGGTACCTGAACATCATGCCCCCAGTGGGGCTAACACAATAGATGTTGTTCATTGCTGATTGCCGTCTAATGGAGCACATCTCATAGAGCGTCCCTATGAACAAAAGGCCAGAAGCCTTTCTATAGCTACTGTCTTTCTCTAAGTTCACAGAGTTTCCAGAGGCATGTGGTTTAGGAAGTGATGCCACTCCTGCTTCCAAACCTGAATCATTCTGGGAACTCCACCAAACACTGCCCACGATGGGTAACCATTATACTGTTTTGCACACCTTTGGCACAGTTGTTCTATTATGGCGTTTGAGACTCCAATGGTAAACGGTTAAGTGTCCCAACAAAACCAGATTACCTCAGCACAGCAAACTGACCAGATTGCTGTATGACATAGTTGAGAGTTCCTCCAACACAGGAGGGACTAAAATAACAAGGGATTAAAATATAATAGATAGAAAAGCCTGTTTAAGTTTTCTAGTACAACAGAAACCTTCTGGCTGAACTTCTTCTAAGAGAGATGTATTAGTCCTGTGGACATTCTATGACATAGCCAGTATTATTCACCAACACAATTCAAGGCCATCAGTTCTTCATTCTTCTCTATCCATTCATTGTCCAACATTCTCATGCATATGCATATAAAGCAATTGAAAAATATTTTGTCTTGGGTCTGGCATGCCTTACTCTTTAAACTGACATCCTTAGTCTTTAGCATTTTAAAGAAGCCCTGCATAGCAGATTTTCCCAATGTAATACATAGTTTGATTTCTTTATTGCTGCTTTTATTGGTGTTGATTATGGTTCCATGCAAAAGAGAATCCTTTAAATTGGCGTTAGAATGAAACTATCACTTTAGTCCTACTATGATTATAAATCGACATTTGGGTAAGTCACAGGTAAAGGTAACAATTCAATTACAAGGTTGGAGGCAATATTTTATATTATTCTGCAATATTCTCTCTCTATATATATCGTGTGAGTTGTTTAATTGATTATAAGTCATAGTTGTTATTGATTGCCTTTGAGTCACGCATGACTCATAGTGACCCTATGAACAAAAGGCCTGAAGCCCCTCTACAACTACCAAAATTTATCAAATTTCATAGTTTCTGGAGGCATGTTATCTAGGAAGTGGATGCAGCTCTTGCTTCCAAACCTGTCACAGTATGTTATTCTTGTTATGTGCCATTGAGTCATCTGCGGTGTACAGCAGCTCTGAACTCTTCCCTGTCCTGAGCCAATCTCCCTAATTCCAATACACCATTACCTCAGTTACTGCATCAATCCATTTCATCCGGGGTCTCCCTCTTCTGTGCTGTCCATGCACCCTTCTGAGCATGATATCCTTCTCCAAGGACTGATCTCTTCTGGCCACATGCCCAAAGTAAGTGAGGTGGAGCTTCAAAATCCTAGCCTCCAAAGAAGGACTTAGTTTCACCCTCTCTAAGACAGACCCAAAATGAGGCTGGGGATAGAATGATAGAATTCTGTACAATCAATTAATTGTTCATAGAAAATACCTTTTATAATAAATGTGCATTTCACCTGATGCACAGTAATCAGATTGATTATGTCTGCGGAAGGAACCATTGGACAAGTTCAATATCAGCAGTAAAATCTAGGCCAGGTGCTTATTGTGGAACAGAACATCAACTGCTCATATGCAGGTTCAAGTTAAAACTAAAGAAGGCTAAATTATATCCACAGGAATTAAAATTTGGCCTTGAGTCTATCTCCCATGAGTTTAAAAACCAACTCAGGAATAGTTTTGAGGCATTGAGCACTATTGAACAAAGACCAGATAAGCTGTGGGAAGATATCAAGAATATCGTTCATAAAGAATGCAAGAGGTCATTACTAAGAAGGAAGAAGAAGAAAAAAAAACCAAAATGTATATCAGAAGAGATTCTTTATTTTTAATTATTATTAAATTTTATTCGTTTTAATGAACATTTACAGAGATTTTGGGTTCTCATTCATTCATTGTTGCACTGTTTTCTCTACCCTCCTTCCCAGTTCGTTCTTCTTCCCCCGCCCCCATGTCTGTTTTAATTGTCCAATTGCCATAGTGCTTGTCAAAGCCAGTTCTGATTAATCTCCTTTGTCAGTGTTTCCTTTGCCATTCCCTATCACTCCTCCCTGAGAGAGACTTCACCCTGATTCATAAGGAAAAGGGGATGACATATTCTCTTGGCTACTTCCTGCTGAAAAGGGACGCTGTGGGTTTCAGGGTGAAGATCTTCTCTCACTACTCTAAAGGGCCCCTTTGGCAGTAGGAAACACATAGACTATTATGGAGATTGATTTTGGAATTTAGATGCACTGTTATTAATTGTGCTTAGCCGTGCATGTTCATATCCTTGAAGATGTATCATGGGGGTGTTGCAACCTAGAAGACACAAATTTAACTAACAAGTTTAAAGTACATGGGTCAAAAATTAAGAAGCAATAATATTCTGAGTAGAGGTTCTAGTAGTGGCACAAATCAAGTTACAGAGGGAAGGTGGTTCTTACAATAAAAGGCCTATAGACTAGCACTTTGTCTATTACAGGGTACAGGTTAGGAACCACAAAATGTAGAGGCTCAGCTATGTCATTTATGCTTCTTAAGTCCTGGAGCAAATTCCATCTACCACTGGGCTGTTTTACAACTCAGAAGTTCACATGCAAGGTAGAGGTGAAGTAAGGAACTGCTTATGAGGTTTTCCATCTATTGCAAAGAGATAGTGAGAAGAGTTAGGACCTCAGAAGGCTTTTAGGACCAATTAGTAGGCTCTGTGTCCAGGAGAAAATGAATATACTTACCAGTAATGTTAATGCTCATCCACAGCTCTTCTGGGAGGATCTAAATTGTTGAAGCATCCTCCTTTGTTTCCAGCTGGGAGCTGGGGCCTGTCAGTCCTGTCTGCCACGAGGACCTGATGTGGGCCACCTTGGCCAAGTGTCCTTCCCACAGTTAAAGCAAGTGAGTGGGAGCTTCCTCATCAGAAGAGATTCTGAATATTGCACTAGAGTGCTGAGAAGCCAAAGCAAAGGGAAGAAATCAAGAAGTTAAGGAGCTGAATAGAAGATTTTAAAGGGCTGCTCGGGAAGACAAGGCAAAATGTTATAATGTAATGTGCAAGAAGCAGGAGTCGCAAAAAGAGCCGAACTTGCTCAGCATTTCTTAAGCTGAAAATACTAAAGAATAAATTCAAGCCACAATTTGCAGTACTTAAGGATGCTATGGACAAAATATTTAATGATTCAAGAAGCATTAAAAGCAGATGGAAGGAGTATACAAAGTCATTGTTTCAACAAGAGTTGGCTGACATAGAAGAATTTAAAGAAACAACATATCAGCAAGAAGCGATGGTGATAAAGGAGGAAGTGCAGGCTGCTCTGAAGGACTTGGCAAAAAAATAAAGCCCCGGGAATTCATAGTAGTGAGCCTTAGTTCAAACTTTAAAATTTTAAGCTTTTTAGTTTAGACTTTTACTGGTACTATCTTGTCCTCACAGTCTCCTCTGTGCTTAAGCTGTGTGTGTGTGTGTGTGTGTGTGTGTATAAATAAAATCTCACACTGTGTAAATTTATATATGTATGGGGTGGGAGTATGTGCATTTGCAAATATAGTTGGAGAGATAAAGGTAGAGAAATATTTTTGCTGTTTTTGTATACCGTCGAGTTGAAACCGAACTATAGTTGACCCTCCAGCAGGTTTTCAGAGGCAGTTAATCACATGGGAGGAGATTGTCCATCCTTCTCCCACAAAGCAGCTGGTGGCCTTGAACCATGTGCCTTCAGGATTGCAGTGCAGCTTCTTGCCCCTAGGCCACCAGTGCTCCCTATATCTTTGCTGTATGTAATTTAAAATAATGTAAAACTCTCTGATTCTTCTGATGCAAGTTTGTAATTAGCAATAGGGTTTGCTCAGATATTGGGGGGCGGGGGATGAAATGATGTTTTCTTCATTTTCCCCTCAAAGGAAGATTCTGTAACAAAATTTAAAATACAGGGAGAATGATGTGTACCACAGCAATATTGAGAAACCAGCTATTGTCTTGGCTTTAAAGATATCTTTTGTATACAGAAAAATGTTCAGTTTGGATTGTTGTTGTTGTTGTAGTTATGTGCTGTCGAGTCATTTGTGACTCATAGCGACAACAGCCCTAAACCCTGCTCTATCCTGCGCCAATCGCATTGCCTCTGACACACCCATCCCGATTACCCCATTCACTGAATCAATCCACCTCAAACAGGGTCGTCCCCTCCTGCGCTGTCCCTCTACCCTACCAAGCATGATGTCCTTCTCCAAAGACCTGTCTCTCCTTACAACATGTCCAAAGTATGTCAGA
>NW_006400081.1:1193630-1195874 GCF_000299155.1 Elephantulus edwardii | reverse complement strand
AACAGCAGACTTTCCCATCGCAATAAGTTTTTTTATTTCCTGGATTAGTGTAGGTAAATGTGTCCATAAAAAGATGGAAAGAACACAAACACAAGTGGAGAGTGAATGAACGAACCCCTGAAACCATTGCCTTGAGATAATCTTTAAACCTTAACTAAAAAATGTCCCCTGAAGTCTTCTTAAAACCAAACACATTTTTAGTTTTGTTAGTAAAGAATGTCAGCTTTGAGCATTGTGCTCATTTATGATCTATCTCTGTGGCATCAGATTGACAGAAGCAACTCAAAAGGATTGCACAGGAAGCATGGGGCAGAGAGTTTAAATTAATGAAGGAAGAGATGCATAATTTGAAGATTGCAATCATTGTCATGAACTATACATGTAGAAATTGTGAAATGGTATTTATCTTCTGGGTATGTTCTCAGCAACAAAAATTAATATAAATGACAAAAACAGAGTGAATATTGCTCTGAGTAGCATGTTTTTGAAAGTGCAACAAATTTTAAAATAGCCTGGATTATGCATTGCATTTTTTATGATACTGCACATTAAAAATTTTAAAAACACGATATTGTGTCCCAAATACAGTAAAACTATGTTGTGAGAGGATTTTCCTATTCTTAGTAAACCTTGCACTCTTATCTTCAAAGGACGTCTGTTTCTTTTTTCTGAGAAATCATAAAACTAGTAATTGGCCCCATGCTCTACAGTAGCCATTCATGTAGGCACTGCAATCACAATAGAATGTTTGTATCAGCATAGCAGTTACATTCTGATAGAGGGAGAAAGAAAGCACAGAGATACACATTTTATACAGGATCTGATGTATGAGACTTCTTATGTTATTAAGGAAAAATAATGCTGGTAATTCATATGCATTTCTACCAAATGCTCAAGTAAGTCTTTTCTACTAAGTTCATATTGAGTAAAGACTCTAAGGAAAGGGGTCTAGGCAGGGGAGGCTGAAACTACAAAATCATTAATGTGGGAACCTGCTGGAATGTTGAAGGAATCATGAGAAGGACCGTTGATCCTGATTTAGAGAGAGTATGAGTGAATGAAAGAGATTGGCGAACAGCAGTATACTGTCAGGGCAAGTGGATGTTGACCTCTGTATTATGTAACATGAGACACCATCAGGGGACTTTAAACAAAGGTGTGCCTCTGCTAAGGATGTTTCACCACTGTCAGTACTGGCTGTCATCAAGACAATGTCGTATTAGTCATACGAGGATCACACTACAGGAGGTTTTCACTGATCAGTTATTAATTCTGAAGTAGATTTTGGGTCTTACTTTGGAGGAACCTTTCTCTGAACAGGAACTATGAATGTTTAAAAAAAAAGTAAAAGTCTTGTGCTTCATGAGAAAATCCACTTTACAAAATGTTTCCCCAGCTGTAATTCATTCACAAGCTTTTCATGACATTAGTTTCAGTACATTAAATTAATTACCAGCCTCCTCATTTCCTGTATTATTCTTACCACTGGACTAATAGGCAACATCATGATGAATGGAAAAGAGATTGAAACTGTTAACAACTTGATCTTACTTAGATCCACAATTAACACCTTTGGCAATCAGGAAATAAGGAGACACATTTCACTAGGAAAATCTACAGTTAGGGACAGCTCCAAATTATTGAGGAGCAATGATATCAGTCAGTTTGAGGACTACGGTGCATCTGATTCAGGCCTTGGTCTTTCCAATCACTTGCTGTCCATCAGAGAGCTGGACTATGAATAAGGATATGCAATAAGAACTGATTATCTTTGAGCTACAGTATGGGAGCCAAGTGCTGAGCGTCCTATGGACTACCAAAAGAATAAACAAATATGTCTTGGAGAGGATGTAGCCAGAATACTCTTTGGAGGAAAGAATGATGAAGCTTTACTTCACATACTTTGGACATGTTGCTAGGAGAGGCTGTACTTTGGAGGTGATGCTTGGAAATTTCTTGGGTCAGCAAAGGAAAGGAAGAACCTAGATCAGTTGGATTGACATGGTGACTGTTCCAATGGGCTCTGTTGTTGTTGTTGTTATGTGCCGTCGAGTCATTTCCAACTCATAGCGACCCTATGCACAACAGCCCTAAACCCTGCTCTATCCTGCGTCAATTGCACCGCCTCTGACACACCCATCCCGATTACCCCAGTCACCGAATCAATCCATCTCATCGAGGGTCTTCCCCTCCTGCGCTGTCCCTCCACCCTCCCAAGCATGATGTCCCTCTCCAAGGACCCGT
>NW_006400081.1:1174594-1191382 GCF_000299155.1 Elephantulus edwardii | reverse complement strand
TGGAGAACAACCACTTGGCCAACTGACTGGAAGAGATCTATATTTGTTCCTATTCCAAAGAAAGGTGACCCAACTGAGTGTGGAAACTACAGAACAGTGTCATTGATTTCACATGCAAGCAATGAATGGGCTCTAGTGTGTCAAGAACTGTGAAAATGGCGTAGGATAGGACAGGGTTCGAATTAATTGTGCATAAAGTTACTATGAGTCATATTTGCCTCAACAGCATCTAACAGTAACAGCAGCGACATTTCCTTTCTGAGTTCATTATTTCCACTAAGTCTGGTTTCTCTGTCTCTACTCATCATCTGGTGAACTCTGGTAGTTTAGTGGTAAAAAGTTGCACCAGCAACTCAAACGCCCAGGTTTCAAGTTTATCAGTTTTTCTGCAGAGAAAAAATATCAGTCTCCTCCCTTGCAACTTACTTCCTCTGAAAAGCCACTGAAGGATCAGTGAGTTGGTTGCCACTTGACTATCCACAGTAGCCTGTAGTGTCTTCTTTTCTTTGGTAAGGATTCTGAGGCTCTGTCTAACATACTTTGGACATCTTGTGAGGAGAGACCGGTCCTTAGAGAGGGACATCATGCTTGGAAGGGTGGAGGGACAGCGCAGGAGAGGAAGGCCCTCTATGAGGTGGATTGATTGAGTGTCTGCGATAATTGGGATGGGAGTGTCAGAGACAGTGCGATTGGCACAGGACAGAGCGGAGTTTAGGGCTGTTGTACATAGGGTGCTATGAGTTGCAGGCAACTCGACGGCACATAACAACAACAACAACAACAACATCAACATGGTAAATGTTGCCCATTGATCTTCTTGAGGTGATAGTTCTAGCGAACATACTCTTCTCAGGTGTTATTGTGTATTTTTAAACCTGTTATTTGACTGAAAGTTAGTCTCTTTGATAATTTTTTAATTCAAGTTAGAAAATTGTCTTAGGTTAATTGTCTCTGTTGTCCTGATTTAGTTCTCTAGCTTTCATCCGTTGTCATCAAGACCATCTGTCATGGGCCTGGTCTGAGTGGTGGGTCGTGTTTGAAAGGCGTTGCCTTATTTCTCAGTTCACAGGTTGGTGGAGGCTGTGGCTCCTGTGAATTCTGGTCCTGTAGTTTGATTTCTTCCTTGAGTTTCCGTTTTCTTCACTTCAGCTGGGAAGAGACCAGTGGTTGTTTCTTTTACCCCAGTCTTTGTGGTTAGCGTCCAAGTGTTTTCAAGGACACTTTAGAAAGATCACTTCATTGAGGTTCTTTTTGTGCTTTGATAAGTTTTTTTGTTGTACTTTTGGGTACAACAGGTTGTAATAAGAACCAGGAAACTGATGGAGATCTCAGAAAAGAGGGAAGTATTGTAAATTATTTTCCTCTAAATAAACACATAACTTCCTACCTTACTTTTATAGAAGATTTTGTACTTCACCCACTTTGCTCTTAAATATTTAAACTCTAAGAATCTTAAATCTGCATCTGACCCCTGTCTGGTATATGAAATTATAAGTTGCTGTTGTTGTTGTTGTTGTTGTTTTTAGGTGCCATGGAGTGGAGTATGACTCATAATGATCCTATAAACAAAAGATCTGAAACCAGTCCTGCCCTGGGCCATGCTCACACTTCCTGATACACAAGAGCCCATTGCAGCAGTCACCATGTCAGCCCACCTTGTTGAGGGTCTTCCTCTCCTTCACTGATTCTCCACCCTTCCCAACATCATATCCTTCTCCAAGGAATAGCACCTCCTGGCAACATGTCCAAAGTATGTTAGGTGAAGCCTCATCATTCCTGCCTCCAAAGAGCACTCTCACTGCACCCTCTCCAGGACATATCTATTTGTTTTCTTAGCTATCCATGGGATATTCAGTGCTCTTCTCCCACACAGCAGCTCAAAGGCATCAATTCTTTTTCTGTCGTCTTTATTCATTGTCCAGGTCTCAGATGCATAACTAGTAATCAGAAGGATCATGGCCTGAATCAGACATAACTTAGTCCCCAAACTGACATCACTACTCCCCAATAATTTGGAAAGATTCCTAACTGCATATTTTCCCAGTGAAATGTGTCTCCTTATTTCCTGACTGCTTGTACTAAGGGCGCTAATTGTAAAATCAAGCAATACGAAGCTGTTGACAGTTTCAATCTCCTCTCCATCCATCACGACATGGCCTATTGGTCCAGTGGTAAGATTCTTTGCTTTGTTTTGTTTTTCTAGTCAGACACAATCCATACTGAAGGCTGCATTCCTTGATCTTCTGCAACAAGTGTTTCAAATCCTCCTCACTTTCAACAAGTAAGGTTGTGTCATCTGCATAATGCAGGCTATTGATGAGTCTTCCTCCAATCCTGATGCCACACTCCTCTCCATAGAGTCCAGTTTCTTGGATAATTTGTTTAGCGTGTAAATTGAACAGGTATGGAGACGGAATACATCCCTGACATACTCCCTTCCCAATTCCAGACTATGCAGTGCTCCCCTGCTCCATTTGCACAACAGCCTCCTGGTACAGGTAGAGGTTCCTCATGAGCACAGTCATGTGCTCTGGGATTCCCATTCTTCTCAATGTTAGCCACAACTTGTCATGATCCACACAGTCAAATACCTTTGCATAGTCAATAAAGTATACATAGACATTCTTCTGGTAGTCCTTAGTTTCAGTGAGGTTCTATATGACATCAGCAATATGATATACCTGGTGCTAAGGCCCATTCTAAATCCAACTTGAACTTCGGGCAATTCCCTATTTATGTACTGTTCCAGCCAGTTTTGAATGATCCTCAGCAGTATGTTGCTAGCATGTGATATCAGTTATATTGTTCGATGATTTCCACTTTCAGTTGGATAACCCCTCTTGGGAATAGGAACAAATATAGACCTCTTCCAATCTGTTGACCAGACTGTTCTTAAAATTTCCTGGCATAGACTGGTGAGTGCATCCAAGGTTGCATCTGTTCATTGAAACAAGCCAATTAGTATCTTATCGATTCCTGGGGCCTTGTTTTTTGCCAGTGCCTTCAATGCAGCTTCCACATCCTCTTTATTACCATTCACTCCTGTTCATATGGTACTTTCTGAATTTTTTCAATGTCAGTCTTTCTGGTACACAGTGATCTTTTTTGGATGCTTTCTGGGTCATTCAAATGCATTTCCAGTAGTGTCTTTCAACATTGCTACATGAGGCCTAAATTTGTTTTTCAGTTCTTTCCGCTTGAGAAATGCAGAGTGAGTTCTTGCCTTTTTATTCTCCAATTCCAGCTTTCTGCACATTCCATTATAATAGTTTGTCTTCCTCAGCTGTCCTTTGAAACCATCTGTTCAGCTCTTTTACTTCAACATGTTTTCCTTTAAATTTGTCTTCCTGACGTTCCAGTGCAATCTTTAGAGTCTCTTCTGACATCCATTTCGGTTTTTTCTTTCTCCTCTGTTTTTGTAATGGCCTCTTGCTTTCTTCATGGATGATATCCTTGATACCATCCCATAATCAATCTGGTCTTCTATCATTGGTGTTCAATGCCTTGATCCTATTCTTAAGATGATCATGAAATTCTAATGGAATTGATTCAAGATCATATCTTGGTTCTTGTGGACTTATTTTTATTTCTTCGGCCTCAGTTTGAACTTGCATATGAGTAACTGATGGTCTGATCCACAGTCTGTCCTGACCTAGTTTTGACTGCTGCAATGAAATAATAAGAACCATGTATATTTTGCAAAACAGTGCAACTGAAACAGTCTAGCCTCAGTATTCTTTTTAAAAATTGCCATTTAAAGATACAGTTGATTGGTTTTAGATGCAGTGAAGTTCTGTGAATCTTCTCATGTCTTCTTAATTTGATGACAGTGAAACTTCTAAATCAGAATGCTTACATTTGGATTCACCACTGAATCTGAGAGATTCTACTAAACCTAAGAGAGAATGTGTCAATGTCACATGTATGAGTTTGTATGTGTATGTATTTGTGTGCACTGCTTTTCACCAGTCCTGCAAATAAGGTGTCTCTGAGTTTTCTATCCTTGGAAAAGTGGAGAACCATTACCCTAAAGACTAACTAATTAATCTATTTATATTCATGTCTTCTTCAGCATTAGACGAGTATGAAACTAGAAATAATATAAACAGAAAAAATTTTGACAAATATATTCCCCTTTTGAATCCCAGTAGGTTGAGATTCAAATGAAAACCAACAAACAAAAATAACTGATGTGATTCCTCTGTGCTTTATTCTCAGTTATGCCTCAGGCTTTAGAAAATAAAAATGGAACTCAATATTTCACCTTTTGTGTTTCTGAAGAATCCAACCAATTATTACTCAAACCAGTTAACACCGAGTTGATTCCAAATTATGTTAACTGAGTATGTCAGGGTAGATTGCACATTATTGGAATTTCAGTGCCTGAAGTGGTAACTAAGTCTTTTCTCAAAGCTGCCTAAATAGGACTGGACTTGACTGCCAAATTTTTACTTAACAACTGTTACAGTCTTTTGCATCATGTTGATATTCTTATTAGTTCCATATAGCCATTAAAATAATATCCCCTGTACTACCAAGAGGTGAGCAAATAGGTCTTGGAAAAGGTACAAGCAGGTGTTCATATGTTGTTAAGTGTCGTCAGGTGGAGGACTTGCATACCTGGTATGAATCCCATTTAGCCATGAATGTTAAAGTCATAGTGATCTTATAAACAACAGATCTGAACCCTGACCTATCCTAAGCCATCCTCACCATCTGTGACATGCACAAATCCATTACTGCAGTGACTGTGTCAACTCCATTGTTTGGACATGTTGTTAAGATGTTAGGAGGGCCTAGTCCTTGCAAAAGAACATCAAGCTTGGAAAGGTGGAGGGTCTGTAAAGGAGGGGAAGACGTTTTCAAGATAGATTGACACCAGGACTCTAACGGTGGGCATGGATTTGTTGAAATGGTCAGATGTCACAGTTTAGGACAGGGTTCCTATCTTCTGTTCATAAGATCTCTATGAATTGTACTCAACTCAGTGACATTTAACAAAACACAATAAGCAAATTTATCTTCCTCACATCCTTCTCTCCATAAATTTAATCTTTGTAAGAACTGGATGTTCAACTGTCAGTTCATCTTTGCTGGGTGTTATGATTCACTGACCTTTTGAGAACCCATGAATAATCAAATTTGCCTTTCAAATGATTGAGAAAATTTGAAAATGTCTTATTCCCTGAAAGCCATTTTCTACTTGTCCACTTTAGATTGAAACAGTTTTAAAAAATGAGTTTAATAATGAACTGAGTCAAAAGGAACTGTTAATACAGGGACAGTGAGGTTGAATTGGTGAGACTATTGGGTCATCTCTCCAGTGGAGTCCAAAATAAATAGAAGTCATTTCTCTCTCTCATAAATGTCTAAGATAGGAAATTGTTCCACTTAGTGAAATTATCTAGGAACCTAGTCCCTCTCTAATTGGTTATTCCATCATCCTCTGGGAGTTTGACCCATCCATGCCTCATCAACACCCCCACAACATGAATAAGCCACTGGGGGAAGGGAGAAAGTGCAGGTGGTGGTTATAACCATTCTTTCTCCTTCACACACAAAGCATTTGCTGTCATTTGATTCTCCTCCTATGTGTGGCCCACAAGGTGTCAGGAAGATGTACAATCAAGGAGAAAGGAGGGTGAATGTACAGATATGCTGCTTGTGGCACCTGTGGCAGGGGCTCAGAAAGCCAGGTTTGTGGGGCAGATGCAGTGAGTTGGGATTTGGGCAGGAAGATAAATATGAGATGTTAATAGACTTCATCTCCAAATATTTGGAAGAGAACTAACTGAATTTTAAATATTAGGACTTCTTGTTGGGAAAGATGTGGGGATATTTAGTATTGTTATATAGTAGTTAAACGAGCTCTAGTGGTCTAATGGTCTACAGAAGATTATCCCAAAATGACTAGAACAGTACACTAACAGAGAACTACCAGAAATACAAGCTAAGAGGTTGTGATCCTAGAGACATTATCACCAATGTCAGATGGATCTTGGCTGAAAGCAAAGAGTACCAGAGGAATGTCTATGTTTCAGTGATTATGCAAAGGCATTTAACTGTATGGATCACAACAAATTGTAGCTACCCTTGAGAAGAATGGGAATCCCAGAACACTTGATTGTGCTCATGTGAAACCTATACTTGGAGCAATAGGCAGTCATCAAAACAAAGCAAGAAAACACTGCATGGTTCAAAATTAGGAAGGGAGTGTCTCAGGAACATGTCCTATTTCCATACCTTTTCCATCTGTATGTGGAATAGATCACTCAGGAGGCTAGACTTTATGAGGAGGAGAATGGCAATACGTTTTGGATGAAGACTTCATTAACAGTCTCCTTTATGCAGATCATACCGCCTTGTTTGCCAAAACTGAGGAGCACCTGAAGCATTGGCTGCAGAAGGTCAAGGATTGTAGTCTTCAGTATGGATTGAATCTCAACATCAAGAAGACAAAGATTCTAACAACCTGGCCAATTGGCAGCACAATGATGGATGGAGAAGACATGGCTCCACTCTCCTCACTCTTGGCACTGTTGTTGTTTGTTGTTAAGTGCCATCGAGTAACAAGTGACTCATAGTGTGTCTTTCATCCTCTCTCCAGGCACTAGCAGTCAAGAACTCAAAAGATGGATTGTATTGGGGAAGCCTGTTGTCAGAGACTTCTCCAAAGTGTTAAAGAGCAGTGATGTCAGTCTAGAGACTAATGTGTGCCTGATCCAGGCCATAGTCTTTGCAATTACCTGCTGTTCATCAGAGAGCTGGACAATGACTGAGCTGTGTGTGGAGCTGGAGAAGAGTACTGAATATATCCATGGACCACCAAGAGAATAAATGGTTCTGTCTTGGTGAGGGTGAAACCAGGTTTCCCCTTGGAGGCTAGGATTTCGAAGTTCCATCTCCCATAATTTGGGCATGTTGCTAGGAAGGACCAGTTTTTGGAAAAGGACATCATGTGTGGAAGGATGGAGGAAGACGCTGGATGAGATGGATTAACATGGTAACTAAGGCAATGAGATTAGGTATGTTGGAGTCAGTGCAACTGGTCAGGACAGGGCAGGATTCAGTCACTGTAAACTCATGGGTGACTCGATGGCACATAACAACAACAATGGTCTAGTGGGTAAAAATTTGGTCTGCCAAAACAAAGGCAGCCAGTGTGAATCCACTAACTGCTTCACAGGAGAAAGATGGACAGTCTTTTCCCATAAAATTGACAGCCTCTGAAAAATGCTGAAGGGTCAGCTCTCAGTCAGTTCCGACTCAGTGGTACAAAACACCACCACCACCATCATATACCAGTTCAAGATCTGTTGTTGTTGAGTACCACTGGAACTGACTTACAGCTCTCCCTCCAGTGGGTTTTCAGAAGCATTAAATCACCCAGAAGGTTATTGCCCATCTTTCTCTTGAGGAGTAGCTGGTGGATTCAAACTGCACACCTTTGCACAAAAACCCAGGAAATTGTATTGGCATGAAGAAGAGCTAAGAAAGCCGATGTGTCTAGGCTCATATGATTCTCATTGTCTCCCCTAATCTCAGAGGGAGAGCAGGGGTTGTGAATGTATTGCTGTTTTTATTCAAAGCCCTCAGTCATCTTTTTTCCCTACTATAGAATCACATGGATTCACATTCGAGTATGCTTTTCCAACATAATGTGAAAGCAGGTTTGGGGAGAGAAAATTCTTTAAAAAAAATGTAGTAACACTTTACTTAGCCTAATATATCCAAATCATGATCACTCTAACACAGCCACCATATAAACAACTATAAATGAGACGTTTTATATTCTTTTTTCATACTAACTTATTAACTACCATATTTTTTACAAACGTGCCTTCTCATCTTAAAAAAAATTAACTTAAAAACAGAATTTTCTTTCTCAAAAAAATTGCACCTTATGTGAAATCTACAGTAAAAGGTTCTCTCTTGGTTAGTACAGATACCATGTTGTTGTTGTTGTGTGTAATATAGAGTGAAAACTGACCCAAAGCTGACAGGCAGAATTAACTGCACAGGCAGAACTTATCCAGCCTTCTGCAGAGCAGCTGGCAGCCTTGAACTGTGTGCCTTTGGGATTGCAGTGCAGCTTCTTGCCACTAGGTCACCAGAACGCCTTTTAAAAAAATCATAATTGAGTATTATGGTTAGCACAGGAATCCAGAATTAAGGTTGCATAGAGAAGTGTACTAGGGGTGGGGGGTGGGGGGAAGGGACGTGGGAATTGTATACTAATGAAGGAATTTTTTTCCTTTTTTTTTGTTCTCTCTTCGGAGGGGGAAGCGAGCTGGTGGGGAGGGGTGGGAAGGGAGAAAATTGCGGCAATGAATGAATGGAAATCCAAAACTTCTGCAAAAAAAAATAAAATAAAATAAAAAATTTAAAAATTATAAAAAAAGGACAAAAAAAAATGTTACATGGTTAATTCCAATTGGTTAATGCAGTTAATTAACAATGATTCTTCAAACCTCTATTGCACATTCATCGCCTTTTCTTTCATCCAACCAACCCATCCATCAATTTTGACCCTCTTTCCCTCCCAATCTCAGTCACTCCTCCAAAATTGACTGCTTAGCTTTTTTGGGGGGTAGGCGGAGGAGAGGGATGGGAAGGAATCAGTCAATCATGCATAGTTTGCTCATATAATTTAGAACAGGGATATATGGTGAGTTTTTTAATTATTTAAAAATTCAAAATGTGTAATATGCATTTTAAAATAACTAATTTCTAATCCCTCTGCTTGTGATGCAGAAATAAAGCATCTCAGCAGAGTGCTGTAAGGAGACAAGATCCCAGAGGGATAAGGAGAAAAAGAAGTCTTACTTAAGTTTAAGAAATTATGCTATTTGGAACCCAGTGGGGAGCAGCAGAAGTCGAAACCTTTGATTAGTTAATAAAAGTCTCTAGGTAATACCAAAGGACCTAAATAATCAGAATCACTTGGGAAAATGCAGCTTCTCATATGGTTCTAATCTGCCATCAGCTCAGAGGGAGAATGATGGGCACATTCTTCTCAGGCAGTGCACAGCCTTTGAAAACCCCCTGAGAATCAGCTATGAGTCAGTTCTGAGTTATGACAATAAATGAGTGGTGGAGGATGGCGAATTCTAACTTGGATGGAGCTGTCCCAGGCTGTCTCTTGATGCTACAAGAGGAAGCATCCCCAGTGTTTGAGAAGACAGAGGATTTCCCCCATTAAGGTAACAAGTCAAACAGGGTCTACACCTAGGAAGACTGAGTAAAATTTCTAGGTAGCAATTTTGTATGTATATTAAAGGCAATCAAAGGTCAAGCTGTAAGTGTAACTTTTTAAAAAACATAAAGGTTATGAATATACCTTTGTGCCCCAAGAATGTTACCTCATCCATCACATTGTTAGAATATATTCTTGACTCGCACAAAAAAAAAAAAAAAAGAAAGAGAGAGAGAGAGAGAGGACATTATTTAAAAAGGCAGGGCTACAACTTTTAATCATTCAGCCAAGAGATATTGGTAATATAGTCCATGTATTCAGTTTAATGTAAGTAAAATGTCAACTTGAGAGAGTTAGTACTAAGCAATTAGCTGAAGATAAATTAGAGTGACATTAAGTCATTTCCCTCATGTCTACCTGGGAATGTCATCAGGCAGGACTTCATCCATTTTCAGTTTTAAATATTGTTCCTAGGAGAAAGCAGTCAATAAGAATTTTAAATGAACTCTAAATGTTTTACACTGTATTAACCTTTTCTCTTCAGTGATGCTGGTGTCTCTTAATTTGGATGTGCATATAAATAGTGGATGAAATGCCTTTCCCGTATTTTGATGTCAAATAAAATGTCCACGCTCAGACTTAGTTCTCCTGAAGGCAAGCTGTTTGAGGATTTCCCCCAAAGAGTAAGTGTCTAGAAAGATCAATTGTAAAGAAATAAAATAAAAGAGTCCTTATTTCAATATTTTGACAAGGATCCTGAGGCAAAAGACCCAAGAGAACCCAACAATCTTCAAATAAATTAACAGTTTCAAATGTCACTAGTATATTCTCTCTGTCCCTTTAGGGTAGTTATTTAGGATCTGCTACAGGTTCTTACTCTTGGATGTGAAAGCCGATGGCATTGCTTTTAGACCTATTAAGAGTCACAGTCTTCCAGATAAATATTCAGGGGCTGAAAAAGGGATAGCAAGAAGTATAGACATCTGTGTTTTGAAGAACAGTCCAGCTGATGTTACTCTCCATTGCAGGGAACTCTGTATGTGCAAGGAGTGAGTTAATCTGTTGAGCAGTCTCTGTGGAGTTTAAGAGAACAAAAGTCCAAAACACAATGCCAGAATTAAAGATCTTGTTAGTAAAGATTTGCTTGTAAGAGGAGGTCCCAGGTACTGCAAGAGATTAGGAAGAAAGAATTAGTGATATCTTTCTGAAAACTGAGCGACTGAAAGCCTTTTGCCTCTTTCAGTTCAGTTTCCACATGAAATTAGCTGTGCGAAGAACATTCTGCTCTTTAGACACATGAGTCAAAGTTCACTAGACAGCAGTAGCTTTTATGTATCACAAATAATTGGGACAACAAGTCAGCAAGACGGCAGACTAGACCGATGACAGCCCAGACCCTCTGAAACTTGGAAACAAAAACACAAAGATAAAAGATCCTAGATGAGATAGTCCTGGAACCCTGACTCTCAAAGGGAATGATAAAGAAGTAGTTCAAGCACTGATTGAAGAAAGTTCTGCTTTCCTTGGGGTATATTCCTCATAGTGGAATAGCTGGGTCATGTGGCTTTTTTATGGTCAGCTCTTTGAAGAAACCTCAGTATGCTTTCCAGAGTGGTTGTACCATTTCACAATTTCACCAGCAGTGTTTGATACTTCCAACACTGCTCCACATCCTATCTAACCTCTATTACTTGATATCCTGCTAAACTTTGCCACTGCCACAGGGGTGATGTGATACTCATTGTTATTTTGATTTGCATCTCTCTTATTACCAGGTCATCTTTCCATGTCTTTCGTGCACTTTGTAAGTGGGTTATCAGTCTTTTTCTTGTGAAAGCCCTGTAGTATTTTGTAAACTTTTGGTAGGAGACCATTGTGTGATGGCATTGCCAAATGTTGATTGTTTTTCTTCACCAGTCTATAAGGTTTTGGTTTTTTTTCACCTGATTCGAAAAGGTTTTGATGCACACAAGGAATCAATCTTTAGGAGGTCCCATTTACCAGTATTAACCTCTCCTTTCATTCTGTATTTGTCAGGCTTTTTGTACCATGGGCTAGGCCCTAAGCTTGGTCCACATTTGTCTCTTTATGGTTTGGGACTTTACCTCTAGGTCTCTGATCCACCTTGAGTTTATTTTTGTGTATGGTGAGAGGTGTGGATCCGGCTTCAGGTTTCTGTAGGTTTTAGTCCAATTTTGTCAGCACTATTGTTGAAAAGGTTGTCATTTCCCCATTTGATAGGTTTAATTTCCTTTTTCAAGTACCAGTTGACCATCGATGTTTGTTGTTGTTATGTACCTTTGAGTCACCTGCAATTCACAGTGACTCTGTGTACATTATCTCTGTATCCTATCCTATTCTGAGCCAATCTTATCATCCCCAGCAGACCTAATCTCATTTTTCTAGTCACTGAGTCAATCCATCTCATCCTTAGTCTTCCTCTCCTGTGCTATCCCTCAGCCCTTCTGAGCATGATGTTCCTCTCCAAGGAATAATTACTCCAGGCTATGTGTCCAAAGTATATGAGATAAATCTTCAGAATTCTTGCCTCAATGGATTAGCCTTGTTTCACCCTCTCCAGGACAGTCCTGTTTTTTTCTTCTGACAGTCTATGGTATGTTCAACATTGTTCTCCAGCACCAGAACTCAAAAGCATCGATCCTTATTTTGTCATCCTTAGTCATCATCCAGCTGTCAGATGCATAGCAAATAATTGTGAAGACCATGACCTGGATCAGGCACATCTTAATCTCCAGACTAACGTTGTTGCTCTTCAGTACTCTGGAGAGGTCCCTTACATCTGATTCCAGTGCAATTTCCTGACTGCTGGTGCCAAGAGTGTTGATTGTGGAACCAAGCAAGCTGAAGTTATTAACAAGCTCGGTCTTTTTTCTGTTCATCATGAAGCTGCCAATTGAGCCAGTGGTAAGAGTTTTTGGTTTTTTGATGTTGAGCTTCAGTCCACATTGAAGACTACAGTATTGAACTTTCTGCAGCAAATGCCTCATGTCCTTCTCAGTTTCAGCTAGCAAGGTTATGCCATCTCCACTTCTGATGCCACATTCTTCCTTATCAAGTTCAGCTTCCTGAATCATCTGTCCTGTATATGGATTGAAAAGGTATGGAGATAGGGGGCATCTCTAACACACACTTTTCCTGATCTGAGCCATGCAGTGTTTCCCTTCTCTGTTCTGACTACTGCTTCCTGGTCCAAGTATAGGTTTTGTATGAGCACAACTAAGTGTTATGGGATCCCCATTCTTAGGTTGACTGTAGAGAGATGGTTTGATTTCTGAATTCTCCATTCTGTTCCATTGGTCTGTCTGTCATTGCACCAGTACCATGCTGTTACAGTTATGTAATAGTTTTTGAGATCAGAGTGTGATGCCTTCTACTTCATTTTTGTTTTTAAGAAGTGCTTTGCTGGAGATTAATCAGAACTGGCTTCGACAAGCACTGTGGCAATTGGACAAGTAAAACAGACATTCCGGGGGTGCGGGGTGGGGGGGAGAAGAATCAACTGAGGAGGAGGGTAGAGAAAAACAGTGCAACAATGAATGAATGAAAACCCAAAATCTCTGTAAATGTTCACTAAAACTAATAAAATTTGATAATAATTAAAAAAAAGAAGTGCTTTGCTTATTTAAATCTCTTGCTTTTCCAAGTAAACTTTTACAGGTAAATTCAGGGTAAATATTATTTTTAAGTGTATGAAGCAATACATCAAAAATGAGCTTCCAAAACTCCAAGCTATACTCAGAAGAGTCCATGGAACAAGCATATCATTGCTTATGTTAAATAAATTCTGGCATAAAGTAGAGAATACCACAAAGACATTTATTTGAACTTTATTGACTATAAGAAGCATTTACCTGTATGAGTCTTGATCAATTATTAATAACATTTAAAAGAATGGGGATTTCAGAATCATGCTCTGCTGAAACCTGTATATAGACCAAGAATAAATCTTTAGCACACCTCAAGGGAACACAACATAACATCAGGTATCTATCTTTTAACCATATCTTTTCAGTATGTAAGCTGAATAAATAACTTTAGAAGCTAGACTATATGAAAAACAATCTGACATCAGGATTGGGAAATGTTTCATCAAAACCCTGCATGCATTGTGCAGATGATACAATCCTGCTTGCAGAATGAATAGGAAAAGTGTTTACTGATGATCAAAGACTATACTTCAATATGGCTTATATTTTAATAGGACAAAAACAAAAATCCTTAGATCTGGACCAATAGGTAGTATCAAGTTGTGAAAGATTTTACTTTACTTTGCTCTGCAGTCAACATGTATGGTAGCAATAGTAAAGGAATTTTAAACATGTGTTATATTTGACAAGTCTGATTCCAAAGAGTTCTTTATAGTGTTAAAGAACAAGGATAACAGTATAGACTAAAGTGTACATGACCCAAGCCATGGTATTTTCATTTGCTCCATCTTTCTTATATGTGATAGTTGAAGACAAGAAGAATTGATGCCTGTATGGTGCTGGTGAAGAGTGTTTAACATGTTTTGGACTGCCGAAAAAACAGATCTGTCTTTTGGGAAATGCAACTAGGACACTTCTTAAAGGTAGAAACCATGAAACTTCATGCCAAATACTTTGGGTATACTGGCAGGAAGGGCCAGTCCTTAGAAAAAGATACCATGCTGTGAATCTGGAGAGTAAGTATTAAAGAGAAAGGTCCTCTACACGATGATTTGACACAGTGACTGCAACAGTAGACTCAAGCATGGGATCATGAGAACAGCACAGGATAGAGCAAGATTTGACTCTGTTGTTAATATGTTTGCTGTTAATTGTAGTTGACTGGATGGCATTTAGCAAAAATATCAATACATATTGATTATTTAAATATAAAATAAAATTTATGAGTAACAATAAATGGATTTATACGCAGACAGCAAGGCAAACAGACCTGGACAGGTAAAAACTGCTATGCACCTACAATCAGGAGAGAAAAAAACAGGTAAATGGGATCTTCTAAGAATCAAATCCCTATACACATCCAGAAACTTCTCCAACAGGGTAAAAAGGGAAGCCATAGACTGGGAAAATATATTTGAGAATGACATGTCTGATAAGGAACTAATATATTGAATTTATAGAATGTTCCAGCATCTCAACAAGATAAAGGTAAACAACCCAATTGCAAAATGGACATGGGATATGAACAAACACTTCACCAAAGATGATATACAGATGGCAAACAAACACATGAAGAAATGTTTAAAATCCCTATCTCTAAGAGAGATGCAAATCAAAACAACTGTGAGATATCATCTCACCCCAGTAACAATAACAAAGTTCAGCAGAACAGCAGACAACAAATGCTGGCGAGGTTGTGGAGAAATTGGAACCCTTATTCTCTATTGGTGAGAGTGTAAAATGGTGCAACCATTATGGAAGGCTATATGGCGTTTTCTCAAAAATTTGGAAATAGGAATAGTGTTTGACCCAGCATTTCCACTCCTGGGAATATTCTTAAAGAAAACAGAGGTTCCACCCAAACAGAGATATGTACACCCATATTTATTGCAGGTTTGT
The DNA here is from genome assembly GCF_000299155.1 of Elephantulus edwardii. Taxonomy (NCBI): domain Eukaryota; kingdom Metazoa; phylum Chordata; class Mammalia; order Macroscelidea; family Macroscelididae; genus Elephantulus; species Elephantulus edwardii. The sequence continues at coordinate 1,176,619 of NW_006400081.1, read as the reverse complement.
TCACAATAGCAAAGAGATGGAAACAACCCAGGTGCCCATCAACAAATGATTGGATAGAGAAGATGTAGTATATTCACACAATGGAATACTATACTGCACTGAAAAAAAACAAGGAACTCATAAGATATTATACAAACTGGGTGATCCTAGAGGAAATTCTGCTGAGTGAAATATCTCAGTTATGAAATGACAAATATTGAATAATGCCACAGTTATAAAACAGGGCTGACATTGGGGTTGGGGAGAAATTAAGAAAAGAGGGAGTAAATAATGAACACTGCATTGAAATAGATGAGGGAAAGAACTGTTTAAAAGGAATATATGATTAGCCATGATTTGCATGACAACAGTCCAAACTAAGAGTTACATAGCAAAGTGGACTATGATTTTGGGGGAGAGAAGAAATTGTGCAACAGTGAATGAATTTTTAAAAGAGAAAAACTGAGGGTGGATAGAGAAGAAAATGTGCAACAATGAATGTATGGAAATCCAACTTTTCTGTAAACAAAACCGAAAACCAAAACACCCTACTATGCCCATGGCCATACTTAGGCCTGAAAAGTGATATTTCTGTGTTCATACCTGTGAGGGAAATATGGACAGTTTCCTCCTGTAAAATGTACTACTTCTAATTACTGACCCACTGGAGGGTCAGCTGTGAATTGGTTCCGACTTGACAGTATGTAACAACAACGTATGTTCTGTATGGATCAGTGTAGGTGTAGAGCCGACAGGGAGTAACACTATGGAAACGTCTTAATCATAACCTTTAAGGAACGATTTTCTGGTAGGGCTTTGGGACCAATATCTGTGGGGAACAATAAGGAAAGTGGTACAACATAGTCCACAAAGACACCATTCTGTGATGAGGAGCTACTGGGGTCTGAAAAAACTTCCAAGAAGACATTTAAGGTCTGACTATACTCTCTGCATGTGGAACAAAGAAACCACAGATATTACTCTATAGGGAAAGTCCCAAACTTCCACAGCCAAGAAACAGCACCAGGGCACCACTGCTGGCTGCTCGGAAAGATATCCAAGTGGAAGCCGTGGATATTGCATGAACAATGAAGATCAACACAAGAAAAAAACAAATAAGAAAAGTCATTTCTCCAGAGACTGGATGAACCTATGAGACCATAGCCCTTAGTCACTCTTCAAATCTGGAACGAAATTCACTCCCTTGTGGATTTTATCCTTCAGATCTTAGTCAGCCCTATAGGTAAAAATTAATTCCAAAGAGATACTGACTCAGAACAACCATTCATACAAGGTCAAAAAAGCAACATTTGTCAAAGGATAAAGCCTAGAATGCAGGAAGCAGCAAAAGGATTAATGAAAAAGGGGATTATGGGAAGTTAATGCAAAGCTATTCATTTGTTGATTACTACTAAAGATCGAAGATGTCAGTTTGATTACAAAAGTGTGCCTGATTAAGGCCATGGTCTTCTCAATCACCTGCTACACATCAGAGACCTAGACAATGAATAAGGATCACAGAAAATTATTGATGTCTTTTGAGTTGTGTTGCTGGGGAAGAGTACTGAATATCCCATGGAATGCTGAAAGATAGATATGTCTTCGAAAAAGTGCAACCAGTGTGCTCCTTGGAAGCAAAGAAATGGAGATGTAGCGAGGCAAGGCTATTCCTTGCAGAAGGACATGATGCTTAGAAAGATGGAGGGGTCAGTGAAGGAGAGGAAGACCTCCAGTGAGGCAGACTGACACAGAGACTTTAACAGTGGACTCTAGTGTATCAGAGATGATGAAAATGGTACAGGGTAAGACAGGGTTTAGCTTGGCTGTTCATAAGGTTGCTATAGGTCATACTGTCTATAGGTTATATTCAACTTGGCAGCAACGAACAACAACGATGTGAAGATGTACATTGTAGCTATTATAATGAATATTATAAAATATAAGGCATACAACTGGTTTACCTGATGGTATGCATAGGAATCAGATCGATTACATCTGTGGAAGGAACTGCTGGAGAAGCTCAATATCAGCTGTGAAAACTAGCCC
>NW_006400081.1:1170213-1172704 GCF_000299155.1 Elephantulus edwardii | reverse complement strand
CTTGGAGAGGGTGGAGTGACAGCACAGGAGGGGAAGACCCTCTATGAGATGGATTGATTCGGTGACTGGGGTAATTGGGATGGGTGTGTCAGAGGCAGTGCAGTTGGCGCAGGATAGAGCAGGGTTTAGGGCTGTTGTGCATAGGGTCGCTGTGAGTCACAAAGGACTCGATGGCACATAACAACAACAACAAACAGCTGGTTGAATACAAAACCAGTTTGCCTTGTAAAAATTCACAGAAATCACAGTAAAAAAGACATGCTTTCAGGAACAGTAATATAAAATAAAAAGAAAATAACAATTGAAATCTTGTGGCACATTGCTATTAGAAAGAAAACCCTCTACTTTAAATAAAAATTAACAGCTGAGGTTCAGTAAGGAATAGTTTGGCCTGTGTTTTGAACTTTTGCCAACTGTTTGCAAAAATAGCTCCAAGGGACTGCAGGATAGTCCTGCTGTTATACTCAAAGTAGATGAGTCCATCACATTAGCGGCATATGGAGAATTTGAAAGCTAATGCTAAAAATTTAGTAACAGAGCAAAAGGTAGGGAAAGTTATGAAAATTTATCAATTCAGCTATAAGAAATTCAAGAATCTATAAATTCTTAAACAGTACTTGAGAAAAGGTGCAGTTTATTTTCTTTCTCTCTGGACTAAACAGATAGCATCCTTAGATTTGAATAATTTGTCCTGAAAAGTGTTTCTAGATCATTTAAGTTATGAATTAAGAAGAGGGAGACCTTGTGATGTTTAATTTAAGGATGAAAGGAAGGTGTATTTCTATTTGTGTGTGTGTGTTCAGTAGATTCCGTTCAGAGATACAGTGGTATTCAAAGATAGAGCAATACTACATAACTCCTTAACCTTTGATAATTTCTATTGATTTTACCCATATGCTCCAGAAAATTCTTTTTATACAAAATTTTAATTGAAAAGGCAGATGCCATAATCAGTGTTAATGTTCCACTTCTTCCATATTTTCTCCTTCTAGCTTTGTAGGGAAAATATCATGATTAATGCTTTCAACTCTTTATGCTACTATGACCTCACAGTTCAGAATAGACTCTCCTAACCTCCCTCTCTTTTCTCATAAATTTGTGTTTGGGCTTTGACTTTTCAAAGGAAAATTGGCTCCTTGACTGTCTTAATCTTATTAGTCTCAAATTGATGTTATTAGAAGAAACATTAGAATTGAAAAAAGCCTTTTCTCTTGTATCCACAGAGGTAGAGATTCTAGGTAGTGACAGTGGGACCAGTGTGATGAGAACGGCTTGAGGCAAGCCTTACAGTTTCTCCTTAGAATGAAAACACAGGCTTTGTTTATGCCATGCAAAAGGCATGCCAAAATATCCTTTAAACTGGATGTGTATTATTGCACTTCCGTGAAACTGGATTGGGAGATAAATGTAAAATGTTTTCTTTGAATTTGTGTCAATTGGAGCTTATTTTTCAATATGAAAAAAAAGATAGGTGGCCTATAATCATTATATAAGTGAGTCATATAGAAAGATCATTTCCAATCAATCCCTTTCTTCAGAGCAGTAATTCATATTTTAAGTGCTAGTTATAGGGAGTGTTCTGCTGCTTTGGATATGGGTTGCAGGCTTCAAATCATTAAGTATCTGTGGCACTTAGGAGAAAATTAAGGATAGAGAATGAACACTCAGGACTACAAAATGTTAAAGAAGATTTTCATGTAAAAAGTGATGGAAGACTCCCCTGTTCAGCATGAAGAAGCCAGAGAGTCTGTGCCCAATTCCCAAATGAGAAACCCACAAGTGAATAAGACAGTTTGTTTAATCACCATTGAACTATGCTTACCATTGCCCTGTATCATCTGGTCCCCACTGGATCCTTTTCATTTCCTTCACCTGCTCCCCCCACCAACTAAATTGTGCAGCCCTGTAACTGCATCCCTGCAGTTTTCGTCCCTGCCCATTCTCACCCTTCTGCTCCCAACCCTCACCTCCTTGTATCCCCAGCAGGTTTTCCCAATAAAATTTTTTTAAAAAAGTAATGGAAGACATGGGCTTGGCACTGGAAGCGTTAGTGATCTAAAGTCCATCCAAAGACAGTAAGAGATCAGCTAAAGAAAATGAGTTAAGAGAATAGCAGATTGTAATAAGGGGATAATCAGTACTGTGTCATTAAAGAAAGAGATGACCAAGATTTACAGAATGGTTAATGGAAGTAAGAATCACCAGGAAGAAGTAGAGAAAGTGCCATTTCATTGTGAATATAGAAATTAATATTATAAAACAACATGTGAATGAGTGAATAGAAAAATTACTATGCTTTGTAATTTTACTAAACTGCAATTCACAAAAGAGAATAGTTTGGAAAGCTGAAGGAAAACATGGAACTTGATCTTAGCCATATATTCCTCACAGGATGTTGTTGTTGTTGTTATGTGCCATCGAGTCGTTTCCAACTCATAGCGACCCTATGCACAACAGCCCTAAACCCTGCTCTATCCTGCGCCAACCGCAC
>NW_006400081.1:1162738-1167940 GCF_000299155.1 Elephantulus edwardii | reverse complement strand
TTCTTCTTCACTATTCCCAACTTTTGCATTCCAGTCACCCATTATTATCAATGCATCTTGATTGCATGTTCGATCTGTCTCCGACTGTAAAAGTTTCTACCAACCTCACAGGATAGCATCACTGTTTCAGATATGCTGCTCATACATTTATATATTCATACAGATTATGGTTGTTTCTCAGTAAATGTTTTACTTATATGAATGAGTAACCAAAATGAAACATTATGTGGTAACAGATTTAAATTTGAGAACAAGAATCAATGATTTGCCACAGAAATTTATAGAATATAGAAAACTCTTAATGATAGTTGTAAAACTCAGTATGGTCAAATTCACAGAATTCTTCAAAAGTAGAAACACTTTGCTTATTCATGATATCTTTCACTTAGTATGAGATGAGTGGATACTTTTTTCATTTTCTTAAAATATATTGATAAAATGTTGACGGAAATTGCATGATATCTAAGGATTACTTGTGGCAGTGGTGACATTTTTAGGATGGGACGGCATCCTATCCAAAAGCAAGGCATGCTCTTCCATTTATACATGTCCATCTTTGTTTCCAGTAGTCATCTTTTGTGGTTTTCTTCATATAAATCTTTTGCACTTCTGGCCATTTTTATTCCTGAGTAGTATATCTCTTTGTCTCATTTTAAGTATATATATATATATATATATATACACACACACATATATATATGTGTGTGTGTGTGTGTGTGTGTGTGTGTGTATTGTGTATATATATATTTTTCCAGTGGTAAATTGTTTTTTTCTGATTTTCTTTCTGAGTTTTGTTTGTTTGTTTTTTGGTTGGGTGTTGTTGGGTTGTTTTTTTTTGTAATTTTTCGATGTAGAGTAATCCATGGGTTTTTGTATGTTGAGGTTGTACCCTGCCATGTTTACTCTTTTAATTATTTCCAGTAGTGCTCTTGCTGACTCTATGGAATTTTCTATATATAGAATCATATCATCTGCAAATAGGGGTATTTTTACTTCTTAAGTACCATTTTGTGTGGTTTATTTACCATTTTAGATGTATTTAATTCATGATTTTACCATTTTTAATTCATTTTACACCTTTCTTGTATTGTTGCTCTAGGTAGAATATCTATTTTGATACTGAATAGAATGGTGCTAGAGGTACCTTTGGTTGATTTCTATTGACAAAGGAAATGTTCTCAATCTCTTGCTGTTGAGATTGGTATTGGCCATTGGTTTCATGCCCTTGATTGCTTTGAAAAATTTCCCTTAGGTTCCTTCTCTTATCGAGAGTTTTCTGCAAGATAGGATGCTCAATTTTATCATTTCTTTTGTCTGTATCAGATGATAAGAGTATATAATTCTTTTATTTCTGTGGTAGGTGGCATCAATTGTTTTTCTAGTACTGAACCAAACTTGCAAGCCTGGTATTAATCCCATTTTGTCATGATGTACTATTTTTTTTTTATGTAATGTTTAAATCTACTGGCTAAGATTTTGTTGAGAATTTTTACATGCATTATCTGAGAGGGGCTTACCTTTATCTGGCAACTGCTTAGATAAGCTTGCTTTCATAGAATGAGTTTAGGAGTATCCCAGCCTTTTCTATGTTGTGGGATATTGGAGCACAAGTAGTGTCAATTCTTAACTGAATTTTTGATAGAATGCTCAGGACTTCTTTCTAGTGGGGAGTCTTTTATGACCTACTTCATTCCTCCTTTTCTGATTAGCCTATTCAAATTATTTATCTCACACTGCCTTAGTCTGAATGTTGTTGTGGTTGTTGTTGTTGTTATGTGCTGTCAAATTGCCTGCAACTTATAGCGACCCTGTGTACAACAGCTCTAAACCCTGATCTATCCTGTGCCTGTCTTACTGTCTCCATCTTTACCCCAGTCACTGAATCAATCAACCTCATCGAGGATTTTCCTCTCCTGCACTATCCCTCCACCCACCCAAGCATGACATCCCTCTCGAAGCCTTGCAATATGTCCAAAATATATAAGACGAAGCTTCAGAATCCTTGCTTCCAAGGAGCAACCTGGCTTCACCCTCTCCAGGACAAATTTGTTCGTTGTCCTAGCAGTCCATGATATATTCAATACTTTTCTCCAGCACCACAGCTCAAAGGCATTAGTTCTCTCATAATTGTCCAACTTTCTGATGCATAGCAAGTAATTGGAAAGACCATGGCCTGTATCAGGCACACCTTGGTCTCCAATCTGACATTGTTGCTCTTCAGTACTTTGGAGAGGTCTCTGACAGCTGACTTTCCCAATGCAATTTGTCTTTTAGTTTCCTGGGTGCTGCTACCAAGAGTGTTGATTATAAAGCCAAGCAAACTGAAGTTGTTAACAATGTCAACTCTTCACCATCCATCATGATATAAGACCAATGATAAGAATCTTTGTTTCCTTGATGTTGAGCTTCAATCCATATTAAAAGCTGCAATCTGCTGCAAGTGCTTCAGGTCCTCCTAAGTTTCAGAAAGCAGGGATGTGTCATCTGCATAATGCAGATTGTTGATGAAGAATATAGTTGAATAGATTTAAAATTTCTAAAACTTGTCAATTCCTTGTTCGGTTTCATTTTTTAGAATTTCTTGTTAGTAGTATTTTATCAATCTTTTTAGTTATGTTGGTTTTATTGTGGCATTGCCAATTCATATTTTCTTCATGTTATTTTCATTTTCTATTATCTTTTGATAAATTAGTTCTAATTTATCATTTTTCATATGAACACTGCTTTTAAAGAGTCCAAATTTTTAATTTTGCTTAACTTTGTGATTTTAACAAGTTTACAGAAAAGTTGGATTTTCATGTATTCATTGTTGCACATTTTCCTTCCCTCCCCCTCTCTTCCCTGCACTTTTCTTTTTTAGAAATATATTCATTCTTTCTTGCACCATTTCCTCCTTTCTCCTTCCCTCCCCCAGTCCTCTTTGCAATGCACCTCTTATTCAGGACCATGGTCCTGAATATAATGCCTAATCTTATATTCCTTTTAGAGTCCCAAAATTTTTTATATATTGTTTTTGTTGAAAAACAACAGACAAAAACATAGTCAGAAACAACTCATAGCAGACCCTCTGGTGGATTTTCACAGGAGGAGATTGCCCATCCTTCTCCGGCAGAGAAGCTGGTGGCCTCGAACTGCATTCCTTTAGGATTGCAGTTGGTTTATAAGCATTTTTATTAATGTCTTCTGCTAAACACTAATTTTTTTTGGTTGAGTGTTAACTCAGTTTCCAAGTATTCGATCCTCACCCCCCTGCTTTCCAGCTAAGGATTTCTTATTTAATAGTGTTCTTATTTTAGAATATGGCTTGTAGTATTTTGATGTTTTAAATTTATAGAGGCCTATTTTGTGACTTGGGTTATTAGAATGTTGTCAATTCTTAGGATACTCATTATGCTTGGGGGGAAAAGTGTATTTATCTTGTTGAATGGGGTATTTATTCTATCTATACCTGTGAGGTACATTGGTAGATTGTGTAATTAAGAACTTCTGCATCTTTACCAAGTTGTTTGTTTGGGTTTTTTTTCACTTGTTCTTATCTTCATAGAAAACAGTGCATTGACATTTACCACTATTGTTTAGAAATATTTCTTAATTCTATTACTATATTATTTTTTCTGTATTTTATGATTGTGTATTTAGCACAGATATTTATTAAGATTAAATCCTCTTGCTGGATTGATCCCTTAATCAGTATAAAATGTTCTTCTTTGCATTTTATGCTGATTTTTGGCTAGAAGAATATTTTAATCAGGAATAAATATTACCATTCCTGCTCTTTGTATCCCCTGATTTTTAATTCATTTTTATTTTTGTGTTCAAGTCTCTGAGATGCAATGTATTGACAATCCTGTTTTCTTATCCTTTCTATCACTTCCTTTTCTCTTTACTAGTCCATTTAAACCATTTATACTTTGTAATTATTGATAGGTATGGATTTCACTGATGTCATCCTTGTTTTTATTAAGGAGTTCTTAGTTACATTTGGTTTGTTGTTTCCCATGTTTAGTGCATTTTTTAAAGTGAGATTTTGGTGAAAGTTTACAGAATGAGTATGTTTTCCTTCCTTAATTTATACACATTTTTCCCCTCTCATCCTGGTGAGGGTTAAATCAGGTTGCTCTTTGGAGGCAAGGATTCTGAAGCTTCGTCTGAAATACTTTCGACATGTTGCAAGGAGGGACCAGTCCTTGGAGAGTGATGTCATGCTTGAGAGGGTGGAGGTACTGCACAGGAGAAGGCAGACCCTCTATGAGGTGGATTGATTCAGTGACTGCGGTAATTGGAGTAGGTGTGTCAGAGACAGTGAGATTGGCACAGAATAGAGCAGAGTTTAGGGCTGTTGTACGTAGGGTCACTATGAGTCACAGGCAACTCAATGGCACATAAGAACAACACCAACAACCCCTAAATCACTTTGTAATGCATATCTTCTTCCAGATTGTCAGTTGCCATGCACATAATGTCTAATTAAACATTCCCTTTAGATAGTCACTCCCTTTTCCCTTTCTAGTCTAGATCATTATCCATTCTTTCCTTGCTCTCCTTGCCTCTGTGTCCCATCTTATTTTTCTAAAAGTGGTCCTATGCAGCATTTGTCCTTTTGTGACTGAGATATTTCACTCAGCAAGATTTATCTGTGTTTTGTAATGTTTCACAAATTCATTGTTTTGGCTTTTTTATTGCTGTGTGATATTCCATAGTGTGGATGTACCATAATTTTTCTATCCATTCATTTGTTGATGGGCAGTTGGGCCATTTCCATCTCTTTGCTATGGTGAATAGTGCTGCTTTTGAACATGAATGTGCATACATCTGTCTGCTTCATAGCTCTGATCTTTTTTGGGTATATTCCCAGTAGTGGGAGAGCCAAGGCAAATGGGATTTATATTTCGAACATTTGAGAAAGTGCTAGACCACCTTCCATAGTGGTTGTACCATTTCTAATTGGCACCAACAGCAAATAAATCTCTCCACAGCCTCTTCAGTGTGTATTGTTTGCTGCCCTGTTGAACTTTGCTGTTGTTGGGGTGAGATGATATCTACACTGTTGTTGTTGTTGTTGTTGTTATGTACCGTCGAGTCGTTTGTGACTCATAGTGACCCTATGCACAACAGCCCTAAATCCTGCTCTATCCTTCGCCAACCGCACTGCCTCTAACACACCCATCCCGATTACCCCAGTCACCGAATCAATCCATCTCA
>NW_006400081.1:1143376-1161633 GCF_000299155.1 Elephantulus edwardii | reverse complement strand
TGTAGTTTCCACACTCAGTTGGGTCACCTTTCTTTGGAATGGGAACAAATATAGATCTCTTCCAGTCAGTTGGCCAAGTGGTTGTTCTCCACATTTCTTGGCACAACTTGGTGAGCACATCCAGGGCAGCATCTGTTATCTGAAATACTTCAATTGGTATACCATCTATTCCTGGTGCCTTTTATTTTTTATTGTCTTTAGGCTTGTTTCTTTTGTTTTAGGATTGTTATTGTTGGGTGCCATCATGTGGCAAAATCATACATGATCCAACATTATCCTTATAGTCCAAGATCATTTTCTAAGTATGATGCCATTTTCTAACTACTGACCTGAAAGAAACTACACTTCTTTCAGGACAGATTTTTTTAATTACTATTATTATTATTCTTTTTACTGAATATATTCCCTCTTCACCAACACAACAATTCTACTGCATCAGTTCCTTCTTGGTCTTCTTTATTCGTCCAACTTTCACATGCTTATGATACAATGGAAAATCAGTAATATGTACCTGGTACATCTTAGTCTTTAAGCTGACCTCCTACTTCATCTACCACTGTAAAGAAGTCCTTGTCATCAGGTTTGTCCAGTGTGATGGTGGTTTGATTTTTTTTTTATTTTTTATTTTATTATTTTGTGTGTGTGTGTGTACTGTCAAATCAGATCTGACTGGTACAGGAAGAGATTGCCTCTCCTTCTCTGGTGGATTAGAACCTTGTACCTCTGGGATTGCAGTGCAGCTTCTTGCCACTAGGCCACCAGAGCTCCCTCATTGGTTTGATTTCTTGACTGCAGTTTTCATGGATATTGACTATGGCTTTAAGAAAAAGGAAACCCTTGACAACTTCGATCTTTTCTCCATTTATCATGATGTTGTGTATTGGTCTAGTTGTCAGGAATAATATTTCTTTATGATGAGGTATAATCCCTACTCAAAACTACAGTCTTTGAGCTCCAGCAGTATTTCAAGTCTTTATATCTTACTTATTAAGTGCTTATAATTTTCTTATTTATCATTTGGATGAAAGGTTTATTAACTTTCTCTGTGGTTACTCTGCAGTTCATTTCTCTCCTAATGCATTCTATTCTGTCCTGATAGTGTCTTAACTTGAATAAAATTGCTTGTGAGACATTTTGGAGAAAATAAAATCTTATTTTTAATTTGAATTATGTAGTATATCTTTTAGTTAAGCACTGTATATTTGCTGTAAAATTTTAGAAAATATGTGAAAGTGAACAAAACAAAGCATAACAAACTGCCAGCAGTCTAACTACTAGAACAGAACAACTGGTATATTTCAGAAAGGAAATGGACATTATAAAAATAATTTCAGAAAAAAGAAAATTAGTAGATAGGAGAAGCTGAAAGAGGAAGGGCTTGCTTTCCTAATAATGGATATTAGTAGCATGGGGAATTTCTAAGACTGAAAGAAGGAAATGGACCAACTGAATTTTGGAAGTCTGGTACTTTGAACCAGGTTTGAGACTTTCTCTGATGTTTTGATGTTTTAAACCCTAAATGAACTATAGGTCTTGTTTATGTGATGTCATACCACACTGTTCATGATGTCTCCCAATGCTGCTTAACAAAAATTTTTCCCTAGCACCAGTAGGAGAGGTCAGAAGGTTCACACAGACAGCATGTTTTGGTTCTTTTCCAAGAAAAATAAAATCAGCAAAATTAAAGAGAGCTAAATTCACTGTTATAACATCAAAGACCGTCTTGTGAGTGATGTGGGGGAGAATGGTTAGCATAAAAGCCACAATTAAAAAGCTGCCTAAGTTTGACATACTGGTTTTATGGTGGACTAGAGGATGAGATACTCATGTACCAGGAAGTTATCAAAAGTGAAATAGGTATTTTAATATTTTTTCCAAAAAGAAGTGATGAGTCAAGATAGTCACACTCACTTTCTAAAAATAAGGATAGAGGAGTAATTATTATTTTGTAGATACATGCATCATAATAGGTCTTATGAATGCCCTGATAACTGTACTTGGCATTACTGCATAATTAATAATAGTTTCTTTCAAATCTTGATAACTCACTCTCCCTTTCCTCCTCAAAGGTCATTATTCTTAAGGCATTAATAAAATATGAAATGTGACACCATTTACAACATATCCATGAAAATGATTGAATTTAAGTGTACTTATTTCTATCCTGTCACAACTTAATTTTCGTTTGTGCAGCCATCAAAGGGCAGGCTCAGTCCTATTCAAGACTTGTTATATTCAGCAGTTCGTAGCAGTTGTTGGTAATGAGTGAAGTGTAGCAATTGTATTTCTTATTTTGGAAGTGAAACGCATGTCACTTTTAAGGCTGTTAAGTTGTTTAGCAGTACCTATGATGAGGATAATAAGACATTTTCGTAAAAATTGACTACCTGCATTTGAAAAATGTTTTCTTTTTCAAGAAGAGAAGGCTAAGTAACTAAAGCACATAGTCTTGCTTAGAGAGGGGTCAGCCTGGCTTGAGCATTGCTCACCACAGATAGCCCTGAGTTATTGAGTTCTGCAGGCTTTTACCCAGTATCCCCCTGAGTGTCACTCAGTGTGTGGAACCCTCCAGATCGTCAAGCTTGTTGTTTCCTAGGGCAAGTTGTATCACAAAGATCAGGCAGGCAACCATAATAAGTTACTTTTAAAGAATTAATTAGCAGACATGTTCCCACAAACTCGGTTTTTCAAATGTCATTTGAAAATGTATGTTGTTTGTTGGTGTTTTGTGCTGTTGAGTTGCTTGCAACTCAGAGTGACCCTATGTACAGCTCTGAACACTGCTCTAACCTGTGCCAACCTTATTGTCCCTAACACTTCTTCTACCTTCATAATCCCAGTCACTGAGTCAGTCCATCTCATCGAGAGTCTTCCTCTTTTGTGCTGTTATTCTACCTTTTCAAGCATGACATCCCTCTCCAGTACTCTGGGGAGGTCCCTGACAGCACTTTTCCAATGCAAATTGTATTTTGACTTCCCGATTGCTGGTGCCAAAATTGTTGATCGTGGAGCCAAGCAAACTAAAGCTGTTAACAATCTCAGTCTCTTCACTGTCTATCATAATGCTACCAATTGGCTCCGTGGTGAGAATTTTTGTCTTCTTGATGTTGAGCTTCAATCCATATTGAAGGCTGCAGTTCTTGACCTTATACAGCAAGCACTTCATGTCCTCTTCAGTTTTGAAGAGCAAGGTTGTGTCATCTGTATAATGCAAGGTTGTGTCATCTGTATAATGCAAGTTGTTGATAAGTCTTCCTCTAATCTGTGTTTTTGTAACAAAAAGTGTGCAAATAGAAATGAAAAGTTTTCATAACCTTGTAACACTGATACAAACCCACATAGCATTTTGGCATCATTCCTTGATAACTTTTATATTGTTTCTATGTATGTTTAAGGTTTGTAACCACTATTTTAATAATATTGTGAAAGTTTTCCATCATCATCATTTATTTACTGTAGCAAACACATTTTCTTTTCTTACATTTTGTTGTTATATGCCATCAAGTCAGAACTGACGCATAGCTGACCCTCCAGTGGGTTTTCAGAGGCAGTAAATAATATGGGGTGGGGGATGGGGGTAAAAAATGGCCCATCTTTTTCCCTTGGGGCAACTGTGGATTCAGACCACTTCCCTTTGGGGTGACAGTGCAGCTCCTTACAACTAGTCTTGGTCTAACTTATTCTTGAATAGCATATTTCATTTTGTTATCTAGTTATTCAAAGATAATATTATTAATCTATTTGTACATAAAGCATTATTCTGCATTTCAGATTACCTCTTTAGATCAATGGCAGGCTCTTCCCATGTGATTTACAGTCCCTGAAGAACTGTCTGGAGGGTCAGCTATGAGTTGTCTCTGTCTGGACAGCAGGGCCATTTTTGGTTTGTTGGGGTTTTTGTTTGTTTTATTCCTCTCTCCCTCTAGATATTTAATTCATTCTTTTGTTGTTACGTGCCTTTGAGTTGCTTGCTACTCAGTGCTACCCTATGTACAGCAGCTCTGAACCCGGCTCCACCTGGAGCCAACCTTAAGTAGATGGAACACTTCACAAATTTGCATGTCATTCGTTCTTTTATGTAAGGAATTTGACATCGGTAAGTTCTTTCTTTTGAAAGGAGCACTAGATCATAGCTCCATTCTGCTCTCCTCATCAACCTTTGCCAGGTTACCAAGGTTCTCCTGCCTTCCTCCCCACTTGAAACCTTAATGTTATCCAGTCAGAGCCTCTTAGCTTTCGGAAAGGTCTAGGCAATTGCCTTGTCTCCTGCTCTGTTGTATGTCATTCTCTTTGTATCATCTCCAGCATGTACTTATTTGATCTCAGTGTGTGAGCACCTTTCAAGATAAGGGATTTGCTGTCCCACAAGTCAGTTCAGTTTATTGATATCCATCTCTGGCTTTTCAGAAATTGCCCACAAAGACAAACCCAGAACTCTGAAGTTCTAGTAGTGCCTTCTGGTCTGGTAGGATTGGGAAGGACACATTTAATTCCACTTCAGAAAACATTAGAAATCTGCAGAACACTTTCAGGTCACCATTCTCTGAGGCGAATGCTCTCAGCTCGTCCACAGTCCTTTGTGTGATGTGGAGCCAAGCACCAGCAGCATCATGTCACATCTCAGAAAGTATCATCATGGGGCTGTTCAATAAAACTCAAGGTCGTGAACCCGGAGGTGGCTACTAAGTTATTGTTCTTTCAGTATTTTGGATGGAAAGAAAAATTTGAAAGTTAAAGGGAGTTATTCCTTTAGTTTAGCACTTTCCTTCTCTAACCTGTCTCCTATTTATTTTTTCCTGGAAGTTTTCACTCCTATATCCCAGAAGAAGTTCACTTTGTGACTTGTTAAAAGGTACTGTCCTCATTTGAGTATAATACTGTATGTGTGATTTAAAAACATTTTGTCTAAGAGAGTTGATATTACCCCTTGTTCTAATTACTTTCACTAATCAAAAGCTCCTTTACTCTGAGGCCTTCTTGCAGCAGGCATGACTCCTCTGTCCAGGAGATCAGAGATGCATAGCACTGGGAAAGTCTGCTAACAGGGTCCTAAAGTCCTAAAGAGCAATGATGTCAATGTAAAGATTGAGGTGTACCTGATTCAAGCTACAGTCTTTCCAGTCACATGCTATATATCTGAAAGTTGGACAGTGCGTAATGACAACAAAAGAAGAACTGATGCCTTTGTTGTGGTACTGGAGATGAGTGTTGACTGTCCCATAGACTTCCCAAGAACAAACAAGTGTGTTTTGGAAATAGTGCAGTGACTGTGTTCTTTAGAGGCAAGGTTGGTGACACTTTGTTTCATATACTTTGGACATGTTGTTAGGAAAGTCTATGCTTTGGAAAAGGATATCATACTTGGGAAGATGGAGGGTTGGTAAAGGAGAGGAAGACCTCCAAATAGACGGATTGAGATGATGAGTTCTGCAATGGGTTCCAGTATATCAGAGGTGATGAGGAAGGCACAGACAAGGACAGGATTAGATCTTTTGTTCATAGCGTTAATATGTGTCGTACTTGACTCAAGGACATATAACAACAACAGCAACTGAGCTTTGGTGGCTTAGTGGTAAGGAATTACACTGCCAATCCAAAGGCACACTATTCAAATCCTCCAGCTACTGTGTGGGAGAAAGATGGCCAGTCTATTTCCATGTGGTTGACTGTTTCTGAAAAACTAGTTTTGAGTCAGTACCCACTTGAGAGTACATACAACAATGGACGAACCCAAATCGGTAAAATTAGCAACCATATTTACACTCGATTATATTTCCACTTCCTTTGCCATCTTCACAGTGACTAAAGTTGTTGTTGTTGTTGTTGTTATGTGCCGTCGAGTTGCTTGCGACTCATAGCGACCCTATGTACAACAGCCCTAAACTCTGCTCTGTCCTGTGCCAGTCGCACTGTCTCTGACACTCCCATTCCAATTATCCTAGTCACTGAATCAATCCACCTCATAGCGGGCCTTCCTCTCTTGCGCTGTCCCTCTACCCTCCCAAGCATGATGTCCCTCTCTAAGGACTGGTCTCTCCTTACAACATGTCCAAAGTATGTTAGACGGAGCCTCAGAATCCTTGTATCCAGGGAACTGCCCGGTTTAACCCTTTCCAGGAAGAATCTGTTTGTTTTCCTAGCAGTCCATGGTACCCTCAATACTCTTCTCCAGCACCACAGCTCAAAGGCATCAATTCCCATATCCTCCCTATTCATTGTCCAACTTTCTTATGTATAACAAGTGATAGCAAAGACCATGGCCTGTATCAGATCCACCCTTAGTCTCCAGAGAGACACCATTGCTTTTTAGTACTTTGGAGAGGTCCCTAACAGCAGACTTTCCCATGGCAATATGTCTTTTAATTTCCTGGCTACTGGTGCCGAGAGTGTTTATGGTGGACCCAAGCAAACTAAAGCTGTGAAAAATTTCAGTCTCTTCACCATCCATCCTGATGCCGCCAATTGGCCCAGTGGTGAGAATCTTTGTCTTCTTGACATTGAGCCTCAGTCCATACTGAAGGCTGCAGTCCTTGACCCTGTGCAGCAAAACGCTTCAGGTCCTCCTCAGTTTCAGCAAGCAGGGTTATGTCATTTGCATAATGCAGATTGTTGATAGATTTTCCACCAATCTTGACCCCACATTTCTCCTCATAGAGCCCAGACTCCCGGATAATCTGTTCTGCATACAGGTTGAAAAGGTATGGAGATAGGACACATCCCTGGCATACGCCATTCCCAATTTTGAACCATGCCTATGGCTTTTTTCTTTTGCTCAGGCAGGTATTGAGTCTGGAGTAGCACTTTGCATATAACACTGTGGACAATTATCCTCCTAAAAGAAAGCTGTCTGTCTGCCTCTTGGCTTGAGATCCTGCTGTACTTGACCAGACCAAGGAGGTGCTACAGACCAGCCACTGGCAACCTTTCTCCTTCCCTTGGCTTTTCCAGGTTCAAGCCTTCTCTTCAGATCCTCCTTCATGATTATGAAGGTTGCCAAGGTCTGCATGTAAACTGTCTATTAACGTGGGTAAATGCCTATGAGGTTCTGTACTTCAGCCTAGCAGTTGAAAGTTGTCCTTCATCAAGGTGGGCTAAGAGGCTCACCAGCTACAGCCAAGCTCAGCTACTTGGCTCTCTTTGTCTTCTACTCAGCTTTGCAAAACATTGCTCATTTTCCTTAGCTCCTACAATCACCATACCTGCTTATGATTTCTGCAATTTCCTTTCTGTGGGGTCCATGGTCTTAATCACCGCATTCCTTTTTAATCCTCCTAGAGGGCTGCTGTCCAGGACTCCTGGTCTCTCTGAGCCTCACATAATCTTACTCCTTCTCATCCCAATCCTTGCTCATGCTGTTTCTTCCACCTCAAATGGCCATCATTATCCTTATCTACTGTGCATTTTTAAAAGACAAATGTAAGCCCTTTCCTTCTATCATTTATTTACTTTGGTATACATCAAAAACTTTGAATCTACTCCTGATAATCAGATAATAATTGCTCTATTGTTACTTCCTTAATAGTTGTGATTATGCTATGTTTGTTTCTCCCTCTAGACTGCAAGATAAGTTTCTTGAGTAAGGGCTATGCCACTTAATGATGTGGTATTAAATATTTATCTTGAAATAGCTTTAAGTACATGTTGATGCTTGATAAATATTGCTATAAACTATCAGCCATGGAGTCACTTGACCCATGAGGGCATGTGTGTTAGAGTGGCTTGGATTCCATAGGCTTTACACTGGCTGCTTTTCTTGGGCATTTTGAGTTGCCTCAAACCCCCAGCCTTTTCTTTATGGCCAAGCATGTTACTCTTTGCGCTATCCAATTCTGCATACTTAAAATTAAAGGAAATTGATGCTAAGGTAAATCAATGATGGTGATATCTCAGACTGATAATAATGTTTTAGGACAATCAGTTACATCTAGCTCTTCTAACAACAATAATTGGCCCATAAACATGTTGTCTCACATTCATTGTGGTATTTATGACAAGAAGTAAACAATATATCCCTCATTCATTGCCACTGAGTTGGAACTGACTCATAACATGCCCTTCATTGCATTAAAAGCAATGCAAAGACTGCTGTATATAAATGCTTCCCTTTTCTGAATAATCCTTCAGTAGTGTTTACTCTTAATCTGCAAATGTACATCATCAACATATTTAGCATGTTTTTCACCTTAAATCTAGAAAAGCAAATATTTTCTCTTTTTGTTTTTACTTTTTTATTAATTCTGTACCAAGAATAAAATGTCAGTTAATAGAAAGGACTATTAGAAGCAGGAGTGGCATCCACTTCTGAAATAGCTTGCCTCTGGAAACTCTATGAACATGCAGAAACTATGAAAGTTATACAAGTGCTTAGGTCTTTCGTTCATAGGATTGCTATCAGTAGTCTACAGTTCGGCAGAACTTAACAACAACCTAGTTTGTAGAAATAGGCTTAGTAGATAAAGCAAATGAGTGTGTAATGTTTATAGATAAGTGCATTTTGTTATATAATACCAAACTGAATGCATTTAGTTACATATTTCAAAGATCTTAATCTCCATTCAAAGAAAGTAGCATGTAATAAGTAACATTGCAACCTTAACTCATACTTTAACAATTGCTATAGTCTTCAGTAGATATATATATCATTTAGAAGTGTTGTAAAATGCTTCCAGAATTCCACAGACTGCACATTGTCCCAGACATCTGTATCACTTTCATTTCTTTCCATTGTTCCATTGCCCAGCAGTGTATTGCCTGGGTTTCTGTCTTGTCCCATAAAAATCTCAGGGTCAGCTAGAGAGTAGAGTAGCAGACACACTCTTCCTCTTCTTGTGTCCTCTATTTTGCTCATCTCTCTTGCGAAGTTGTATCAGTTCAGGTTGTTCAGAGTACAGAACAAATTCCTAAATCCCTTGGAGAGTACATATTCCCACACACAGAAGTTCTTGAATCTAGACAGTTACTTTCTCTATTATTTTGGCTGTGGTCTGAAATACATATTAAGGGAAATAGTGAAAGCTTAGTACTTTCTTATTCTTTTCATTTTTGTGGTGAGACATCTAGGAAAGACTGCACTACAAGTAGTCTTGAAGGCAACCAGCTGACAGCTGTCACCTCACATTTCTCTTCTTCTTTCACCCAAAAACATATGCCCCCTAGTGCACAGGAGAGTAAAAAGAGGCATTTTCCAGTAGTGGGAAGAAAGGTGATTCTGACATCCAAAAAGCTGACTTACATAAGAATCATATAAAATGTTACTATATTCTCTGTGGCTCTGTGCAAATGAAGTTAGGTTGTGTAAACAGAGATACCACAGGATAAAGACCTGATGATCTAATTCAAAAATTCACCCTGTGGTTGGACTCTGACATCATAGAGGCCAGTTTGAGCTGCAGTTACTTTGATACCAGCTAGCTTGGTTTGGAATTTCAGTGAATATGTGAACTAATTTTATAAATATTGGTTAAAGTGGCATATGAGGTGATGAAAAAGAAATCGTATGGTTGTTTTGAATAGTAGGTAAAAAAGGTTCTGCAAACCTACACACAAAAGAGGGAGGAGAGGAGAGGAGAGGAGAGGAGAGGAGAAAGGAAGGCCGAATGGTTGTAGACCACACAGCTAGGGAACCAGTTGTGACACAGAGTGACTTGCTATCTATTTCCCATGGCTGCATTTCTTTACAGTAAGTTGCCTGTCTTTACCCATGGAGCATCTCACTTCTCATTGTCGTAGAGTTAGGACTGACTTTTCATTGGGTTTCCAACATTGTAAATTGCACATATTGTGTCCCATCTCCCTTTAGATCTGCTGGTGGAGTCAAACCACCAGAGAAGTTTGGTCTTGCGTTAGCAGCAAGAGTGGAATCAGATTGTGTACTTACTGGTTAGCAGCACAGCACTGCCCCACCAGAGCTCTTACATTTATAAAGAACACAGTAGTTTGGTGACTATCCAGTTCCTTTTAGTCTGGAAGCTCCTCTGACAGGGGTCTAAGACGGCTGACCTTGCCGCCATAGCTTTCAGCATCACAACAACACACAAGCTACCACAGTATGACAAACTGACAGACAAACGGTACCAGAAATGGCTCTGAAAGCTGCTTTGCAGAGTATAGAAGCTAAATAGTGAAGTCCTTAAAGGAGCTGAAGAGAAGATTTCAAAAGACCCTTTGAGAAGACAAGGCAAAATATTACAGAGAAATGTGCGAAGACTTAAAGTTGGGAGACCAAATGGCAAGAACATGCTGAGCATTTCAGAAAGTACTGAATAAAAGTTGAAACTCAGCAAAGCTGACAATTGCCAAAAAAGTTTAGTCCAGTTGTTTTGTTGTGTAAACTTGGATGTTCTGAGCAATGAAATGGTCGGTTTTGGAAAGAAGTAGAAATCTACATTTCTCAATTAATATGCCTGTGTTGATTAGAAATGTTATTTAAGTCACAATTCTAACATTTTATACCTGCAGGACATGATTATGCAAAGGCCTGTATTAAAAATAGGATGGGAATTAAGCAGTCACCTTTTTAATTTTATTGTTGCTTTTATTTTAGTTGGTAATTCCAGTTGACATCATCTGAGTAACAGAGTTTGTCAGTTATTCTGTTGAGGATTTAAGAAAGAAAACACTAAATAAGTGATTTCATTCATCCTTTGTTATCCCTGTGTATTATAGACTGAAAATTAATACACTTTGAGATTAATTATAAGAGAATAAATGTGGTATATTTGGCTTTGAAGTAGTCTTTTACATGTTAATGAACTTTAAATGTTTCTGTGTGTATTATTGTAGCTCTTTGCTTATGTCTGTCTCTATCTTGGTAAATACATTTTCTGAAATATTTTATTAATAATTACCCACTTCCCTCCCTAAAGGCCAACTGTGGCAGTAACTGAATACAGAAATTTTACCGTATGGGGAAAAAATATGTGGTGTACAGTATAGTGGAGTCTATTCATAATCAACTTGATGACACCCAACAACAATGACATCAGCATTTTATTGAATTTTAATAGTCCAACACCCCAGTTTTTAAGAAAATATACATCTTTATGATTTTACTTGGTTACTAGCATTTTAATATTATCCTATTTAAAATTAGAATATATATAAAAATAAACATTGCTGTTTATAGACTTAAATTTTCTATTTAACCTCATGACCTGGACTTATTATGTTGATGAATTCAGTATTATAATTTTACTAAATGCATACTGTTTAAACAGATTAAAAGTCTTTTTACTTTATGAAACATTCCACTCTTGTTGGGCATTAAGTGCAGTGTTCCAGTGTTTTCTGATTTATAAGTAACTGCATAACTGTGAATGCATTTTATGTTAACAACTTTAGAATATCATTTTCATTTCGCTTTATTCAGGTTTCCATACCTCTAAACCAAGTAAAACATATTTCAAAATACACAAATCTTTAAAAACTTAATATAATGTACATAGATAAAAAATAGAGTTTAAAAAATAGAGATAATAATGTTCTATGGTAAGGGCTGAGTATTGGTTAAAATAATTGTATGTGTGAAGGAATTATTCCAAACTCTCTTCATAGCCACTGAGCTCTCTAACTTACTAGGTCATTTATAGTTGTTTCTTATAATTTTTCAAGGTTTAGTTAAATAGTAAATTCCCAAATAAGTTTAAATGTACAACTAAAATTACATCTAAATCTTCATCATAGACATATGTTACTCAGGAATCTTAGAAAAAGAATATGATGCAAAACTAAAAATAAGCACTTTGTTCAAGTTAAAAACCATGCTACCATTTGAAATGAAATATCATTGTATCATCAAATACACCAGCTGCTTGCCTTCTGTAGCTCGTCTAGGTGTGGCAGGATGGATTGTGATGCATGCAAAGGCTGTTTCTTCTTAACAGCATTGACTGAGAAGGCTACTTCCACTTGTCATAGAAAACCGGGAACTATATTGTAAGAATATTCTCTAATGTTTTCTTTAAACCAAACAGCAGTTTAGTTCAATTAGTAAATAATGTCGCCCTTGAGTATTGGATCTATTTGTATGAAACAGACCAGATCCACTCCAACCAAGGATTAGACAAGAAGCTGAGGGGCAGCGACTTCTCACTGGATGGCAACACAGAGCACAAAGGGAGAGCAGTTGCTCAAGATGAAGAATATCGTAACTGTCACGGAATTTTACATGTAGAAGTGAATGAACCGCTTTATGTTTTGTTTGGCATGTTTCCAATACTTAACAGCAAGTGAAATTGTTGTTAGGTACCATCAAGCTGAGCAAAACCCATGACAATCCTTTAAACAATAGATCTGAACCCTGTGGTATCCAATACTATCCTCACAATCTCTGACACACTCGAGCCTATTGTTGCAATCAGTGCCAGTCCACCTGGTTGAGGACCTTCCTCCCCTTTTACAAATCTCCACCTTTCCAAGCATGATCTCCATCACCAAGGAATAGCCTTTCGTTGAAATATACCTAAAATATATGAGAAGAAACTTTATCATCTTTGCCTTCAAAGAACACTCTTACTGTACCTTCTCCAAGATATCTGTTTGTTCTTATGGCAGTCCATAGGATGTTCAACACTCTTCTCCAACACCAATAGCTAAAAGACATCAGTTCTTCTTATTCATTGTTCAGCTCTCAGATGCATAGCAGGTGATGGGAAAGACCCTAACCTGAATCAGGTGCACCAGACTCCTGAAACCGTCACCATTGCTCCTTAGTAATTTGGAGAAGTCTTTGATTGCAGACTTTACTGCCGCAATACATCTCCTGATATCCTGACTACAGGTACTGAGGGTTTTGATTGTGGATCCAAGCAAGACATTCCTCTGGTACTCTTTGCTTTCAGCCAAGAACCATCTAACATTAGCTATAATATCCCTAGATGGCCTCTTCTATACCCAGCCCACACAGCTGGTAGTTTTCTGTCGGGTCACCTTTCTTTGAATGAGAACAAATATAGATCTCTTCCAGTCAATTGGCTAGGTGGTTTTCCTCCAGATTTCTTGGCACAACTTGGTGACTGTGTCCAGGGCAGCATGTTTGTTGAAATATGTCAGTTGGTATGCTGTCAATTTGAAGGGCCTTGTTCTTTGCCAGTGCTTTCAGAGCAGCTTGAACTTCTTCCTTCACCACCACCAGCTGTTGCTCATATGTTGTTTCATGAAATTCTTCTGTCAACCAATATCTTTTGGTACAATGACTCTGTATACTCTTTCCATCTTCTTTTAATATTTCCTGAATCATTTCATATTCTTCCTGAAACATCCTTAAGTATTGCAACCTGTGGCTTGAATTTGTTCTTTACTTCCTTCAGCTTAAGAAATGCAAAGCGAGTTCACCAGTTTTGATTTTCTGACTCAAGCTCTTTGCACATTTTATCATAAAACTTCACTTTGTCTTTCTGAGCTGCCCTTTGAAATCTATCCTCCTAGTACAATTATCCCTAAAAGTTCTAAAAGTACTCCAGAGTACATTTATCATTTTTAATTGTTTTGCATATAATTATTCATATATATTATGTTTTGTACATGTACTTTGTGGATTTTTTACATTTTTATTTTATATTAGTTTGCTTACAAAGTTCATATATGTCATATTTCATAATATTGTTGATTCACATTATATTTCATATAATCATTCTCATGCATTGTTGTTTTTTTTTAATTATACTCATTTATTTACAAAATTCAAATGCATTGTTTTCCAGAATAGATTCTTCCAATTTTCCTCACACATCCCCATCAAATTGTACAATTCCATTATGTTTCATAAAATTAATCACTATTAAACAATACCCACCCTTACCCTGTCTTTTCAGGTCCCCGCCGGATCTTTCCCATTTCCTTTACCTCCTCCCTCCACCCACCATATTGTGTGTCCCTATGCTTTCCATTCCTGCCACCCTCACCCTTCTGCTCCCAAACTTTCCCCCCTTGGATCCCTATACATGTTTTACTAGTTATCCTTCTGTTTTTAAAATAATGGTCTTGTGCATTATTTGCTCTTATGAGACTGAGTTAGTTCATTCAGCATAACATACTTTTGTCCTTAGAAGACTGATTTAGTTCACTCAGCATATGTACTTTGTGTCATACATTCATATACTTTGTGTTTCATTCATGTGTATTATTTTATACAGTCATATATATATTATAGCTTACATAATTAAGTGCTATTAGGATAGCAGAAGTTGGTGTGTGGAGCAGGGGTGAAGGAATGTGAAAGATTCCATAGAGACTTGAAAAAATGAGGTCTAGAGGCATCAACCAAGAGTGCATTTGTATGCAGCTGCTACTGTTGCCCTTCTGTCTTACATATGTCTCATCACTCCGCTACTCCCTACACCTCATACTTAGCCCCTGTTCAATTGTGGAGGGAAATATCTTCTTTTTCCATATATTAATCAATTTAGTTAATGGTAAGAATTTGAGGAAGTCACACGTACAACCTTTCTCTTTACACATCTGCCCTCTTTGTTTTTCTCTTTAAAATTCAACTAAACTCTTCCCCATGACTATATAAAACAAATCCTCCAGGGTCAGGTCCCTCACCATTTTAGCTTTAATCCATAGTAAGCTTATTCAGAAATAATCTTATTAACAAAACATTCTACTTATTATATATGCTCTCAGACTACCCAAAAATAACTTTCCCCATCTCAACAGTTCATCTTAATCATCTTTGTCATTAGCATAAGCTTAAGAACTATGTAGGTTTTAGTAAAAGCAAAGCAAACAAATTATGGATTATGGTCTCAATCATCTTGATCACTAATTTATGTCCTGTAATTTTAAGCATTTTCTATTTTAGCGATCCATGGTTCTGGTTTACATGGCTTACATTGAGGAATGTGCTATTTTCATTCTCTTTGCCCTTTTGAGAATTCTTAAATCGGAAGAAAATGAAAAGAGATTTCATCAGAATCATCCCTTGGGAAATAGTTCCATAAAACAAGTGAAATGAGTTACTTTAAAAAAAAAAAAAATAGAGAAAAAAGAACAGACACAAAACAAACCAACAAAACTAACAACTAGACTGAAAGTACCAAAATTCACCTTTGGATTTTTGTCAGTGGCATTGTATGGTAATAATTCCATGCAGTTGTAAAGAATGGAAGGCCAGAACAAGTTGGTATGTGTTTGACTAATGAAATTACTCTTCTTGTCAGCACTTAAGGGGAACTGTCTAATGACACCATTCCACACATACTCTAATTGAAATCTCACAACTGTGTTACTTATGAACCAGAGAACATTGATTCACCTATTTTGTAAAGACAAAAGAACACCACCAAAACAAACTAAGTTTACCTGCCAGTGGTAGAGTTTTCCGCCATAGATATCAAGAAGTACTGGTGGCCTGAATGTAAGGAGTTATGCTTCCAGCCCAAAGGCAAATGGTTCAAGTCAACTAGCTGCTCTGCAGAAGAAAGATGGAAAGTCTTCTATGAGATTTACAGCCTCTAGAAACTAGCTGGAGGGTCAGTTATGAGTCAGCTCTGACTCTTAGCACATAAGGATTATGTGACTTTTACCCACCTTTTTTGTGTAGAAATGATCTGTTTACCCTGAGGAAAGAGTGACTCTATCTACTCAAGCCAGATTCTATCATTACTCCTCTCAAGTGGAATTTGCCTATAAAGTAAAAAGGCATTTTTTCTTTTACATTTTTAATTACCCTGGATGTGAACATTGGTACAATACAGTGATGAACCATTCATGGAGCCACTGATGCAGTTAACATTCTAAAGCTCCTTCCAAGTGCTTGTCACTGGGCCAGTTTACAACCAAAAAAGAAAGTCCACATAGGCAGCACTAACACAGCCTGCTGAGCCTTGGCATAGCCCACTTCTGCTGAAATCTTATAAACATACTTCAAAGGCATGTCTGGACACTAGAGAAGACCAGAGCATAAAACACATCTAAGTGTATCATCCCCACGTGAGGGGGCAGCTGAGTGCAATGACCTCTAAATCAAAAGAGTGGATTCTAGCTCCATCTGTGCCAGATGATGTCTGCATCACCTTTGCAAAGTTATTTGTGAGTTCAAGGTGTCAGTTTCTTCATCTGTAACGAGGGACCCTGTTAATCCACCAGCTGTTCTGCAGTAGAAACATGGGTCATCTTCCACGCAATTTACTGTCTCTGGGAACTCACTGGAGGGTCAGCTGTGACTCATTTCTGACTCCATAGTCCACCTCATCAACAACTAGACTGAAGATTCTTGGCTGTTTTCAGTTGTCACCGCATTGATTCTGACTCATGACAGCTGTCTGCATGCAGAATAGAATTACTCCCGAAGATTTGCAGAGACTATTCCTGACTGGCTTTCTACCTCCAGTCTTTCATTAATAATTGATTACTTAGTGATTTGCCCTCAGTCTTCTGAAGATTCCCTAGGGATGGTTTAGATCTTTTGTTTCTTCCTCAGCATGTGCAGATGTATATGATCAAGAGGTCAAAATATGGGGGGGGGGGGGGATGGCACATAACTGAGAGGTGGGAAGGGGGCAGGGAGAAAAGACCAGTATGGCTGCCACACACAAGTAGGAATTGTTTTGTGGGAAATGAGGCTGTACAAGTTTCTAAATAAATAGGAAAGAAACACAACAGATCAATCAGGGATACTATCAGATCTGTGCTAGAAAACTGTCACCTTAATACAGTTCAGTGACATAGGAACCAAGATGACATAATACAAGGTTTTCATGGAAGTTCTTACTGGAGGTGAATAGGTGGAAGGATTTCAAAAGGGCAAACGTAGACTTACTTGCTACTCAGAAGATCAAAACTGTATGTTATAGGGATGGATTAAAAGGAAAGTAAAGGAGTTAGAGATTACCAGGAGTGCTTTCTGGTTCTGCCTTGAATATGTTTATGTTTCACAAAGGCATCCTGGCTTCCATCTTGGCCAAGCATCAGTGTGGTCTTCATACTACTTTCCCCAAGAGGATATTAAAAACCCTTAATACTCTAAAACCTTTTTATTTATCAGACTGTACTGAAGTTCAGGGAAAATAGAAAACATTTTCAACACAGAAGGTAACTTAACATTACCAGTTAGTTTAATATTACCAATGAGCTCTTCTCATAGGTTGTGTAACAATGTGCCTTCCTATTTACTCAGAAAATTGCCACCAAGCTACAAGGTCACTTTACCTTCTCCATGAGTGTGACTTCTTGTATCTAAGTATTTTATGATGTTCAGAACCAGTTATCCAAAATTCTTTAAGAAGGCAATGTCTTTCTCCCCCATTTTAAAGTTCACAACTCTCATTTATTTTCCCAGCATCATCCTCTTCTCATAATTGACTATGCTAATAAACATTTCCACAACTGAACAACTCACTGCTACTGAAGTATAATCTTGACCTATGACTTCAGTGATCTTTTGAAGACTAAAATGTGTCTGATCCAGGCCATGGTTTCTCAATCTCTTGCTGGACATCTGAGAGCTTGACAGTGAGTAAGGATGACAGAAGAAGAATTGATGTCTTTGAGCTATGGTGTTGGAGAAGAGTATTGAATATTCCATCAGCTTTCAAAAGAACAAACATATATGTCTTTGATAAGATACAGTCAAAGTGCTCCTTTGAAGCAAGTAGGTTGCAGCACTGTGGGACATACTTTAAGCGTGTTGATAGGAGATGCTATTTCTTGAAAAGGGACATCATGCTTGGAAAGGTGGAGGGACAACATAAGAGAGGAAAACCTTCAATGAGATGGGTTGACACAGTGACTGCAGCAATGGCACAGGATAGGACAGGGTTCAGGTGTGTTGTTCATAGGGTTGCTATAAGTCCTATCCAACTCAACAGCACAGACCAACAACAAAACCATTTTTTCAGTAGTTCTAAATTTTATATCAAATATTTTTTACTTATTTAGACTTAAATGATAATCCTTTAATTGAGTCTTGGAGTTTTGTATGCTTTGATCAAATATGCATTTTATAAAACGTGGTGGTGGTGGTTATTGTGGGTTTTCTGACGTGTGTATAATGTAATAGAGAGATACAAGATTAGGTGTATGGAGAATATTAAGAGATACTAGTTCTAGTAAAAAATGTGAAGAAATGAACCAAAACAATTAAACAGTGGTAGTGAAGAGATGTGCAACACACAGAGTCATTCTGGTTTATTGAATATATAATCGTTAATAAACAGGCCTTTGTTGTTGTTGTTATGTGCTGTCGAGTCGCCTGCAACTCATAGCGACCCTATGTACAACAGCCCTAAACTCTGCTCTGTCCTGTGCCAATCGCA
>NW_006400081.1:1118843-1141721 GCF_000299155.1 Elephantulus edwardii | reverse complement strand
TCTTTAGTATCTTGAATTCTTCCCTGTGCTTTGGCTTCTCTGTGCTCCAGTGCAATTTTCAGAGTCTCTTCTGACATCCATTTTGGTCTTTTCTTCCAGGCCTTTAAAGATAATAAATATGACCTCCAGACTTGGTTTATTCCATTTTAGCAAGGTTGCTAGAAAAGCATATTTAATTCCATTAAACCTAGCTATTTCATCTGTAAATTGAGGGTAATAATAACCACTTCCTTAGATTATGAAGATTAAATGCAATAATGTTACAAAACTCCTTATCTCATCCCTGCCATCGAGTAAGTGTTACTGTTGCTATGCGATTTTGAGTCAACTAGACCTCATAGCAACCTGATCTACAATGGTTCTAAACCTTGGCCTGTCCTGACCCAACCTCACCATCTCTGACACACTTGACCCATTGCTACAATCACTGTATCAATCCATCAAGAGTCTTCTTTACTTATTCTCCCCTTCTGTCCTTCCAGGCATGAAGTCCTTCAAGGACTGATCCCTCTTGATGGTATGCCCAAAGTACGTGAGAGCTACATGTTAGTGACATATCTAGTGCCATAAGAATAGTGTTAGGGATCATGATATGATGAATTTATTTGTGACTGAATCTGAACAATAAGATAAAGAAAGGAGATTTTTCTACAGGAAAAGAAAATATTGTTAAGAGATTTAAAATATTAAGAAGGTTGTAGAGTGGATGTAGTGCTTATTAGTTGAAAGAGGGTGCTGGTCATAGAAGAGCATTACTGCATGGTTTAAAGTCTAAAGGCTGTGAGTAAAGGCTGTATACTTTTTCATACCTGTTCAGTCTGCATGCCGAGCTAATTATTAGAGAACCTAACCTCTATGAAGAAGAATGTGGCATCAGTATCAGAACAAAGTTTACCATTATTCAGATGATACAACCTTGCTTGCCGAAACTGGGGAGAACTTGAAGCACTTGCTGCAGCAAATCAACGAGTACAGCCTTCAATATGGATTACAGCTCAACATCAAGGAAAAAAAAATACTTAACCACTAGACCAATATGCAACATCCTGACAAATGTAAAAAATATTGAAACTGTCAATGATTTCATCTATTGAGTTTACCGCCAACACACTTAGTACCAATAGTTAGGAGATATTATTGCATTGGAAAAGTCTGTCAGGGACCTCTCCAAATTATTGAGGTGAAGTGATGCTGTCTTGAGGACTAAGGTGTATCTGATTCAGGCCATGGGTTTTTTTTAAATCATTTGCTATAGATCTGAGCAATTTAATACAGATGACAAAAGGAGAACTGATACTTTTTAGTTGTCATTTTTCAGTAGTTCTATGGGCTGCCAAAGAACAGATATGTCTTGGAGAAACTGCAACCAGAGTGCTACTTGGAGGTAAAATGGCAAAGATTTGTGTCTCATTCTTTGGGCGTGTTGTTAGGTGAGGTTGTTCTTTGTAAAGGGAAATCATGCTTGGAAAGATGAAGTGGAAGGCCCTCAATGAGATGGATTGACAGGTGACTACAGCAATGGGCATGAATGTGTCAGATTGTGAGGATGGCACAGGATATGACAGAGTTCAGATCTGTTGTTCATCATTGTTGACTCAATGGCACCTAGTAACAGCAACAATGCAGGAATGGAAGTGGTTTTGAGTGTTTACTGAATGTGATGGCCGAATCCAAATGGGGATGAAGTTGATGGCAGTGAACAATTAGGGGACTGTCCTAAGGCAAAGTATCAAATAATCATTAAAAGGACACTGAAGTCATCCTTGATCATGGTGTGGAAATCAAGGTTATATAAGCCACATGTCAATGTGCCTGATTAATCTAAGAGTCCATTAAGATTCCAGACATTTGCAGGGGAACAAGAGTATGGCTGATTGGTTTCAACCTCAAGTGATTAAATTTTTACAATTATTTTAAAAATTGTTAACTGTATTCCTGGAGAAAGTGGAGATACTGATTGTTTGGTGATAGGATTCTACTTTTCTGTTTGAAATTCTAGTGTTAGTCTCCTGCATAGCCAACACCCCTCTCTCAGTATTGCTTTGGCGCAGAACTGATTTCAGCAGAGTTTCCAGGAGAAAAAGGTAAGGGAGAAAGGTTGGTGATATACTACAAGAAAGGATCCAGCTAAACCCCTATAGGGGGCAAAGCCCTGATTCACAGCCAGTCATAGACCTAACTTGGCCCTAAGCATTACATCATTCAGCTGTGTGTAGGATCATCAAGAAGCAGACAACACTGGACAGAAGCTAGCTGCAGCAGTAAAGAAAGGGGGCCAGTGACTGAGATGGTTATTGGCCTTGGAAATTGGATGTTCTTGTTTGCCATTGATTCAGAACCAACTCATAGCTGAGCCTCCAGTGGTTTTTCAGGTGCTGTAAATCCCATGGGAGGAGGTTGTCCATCTTTCTCCCCCAGAGCAATTGTTGTATTTGGACCACTTGTCTTTGTGTTGGCAGTGCAACTACCAACCACTGGGCCACCAGAGCTCCCTGAAAATGAAATAGTCTGTGCTTTGTAAAACATTTGTGCATATTAAGGAAGAGCACAGATGCAAGGAAGACAGAGGTGGGAAAGATGAAAATGAGAAAGCATATGTATGTTTACTTAATTTATATTCATTGGCTTGTTAGGATTTAAATCACAGATGCAATTACATTTGAATTTAGAATATGTTTATGGAATGACACCTATTAAAGAAAAACAATTGCAGTGCATTCAGTCCCAGAAAAATATGGTTATTCTTGCTCACCTTAATGTATTTCAAGGGGGGAAAAGGTGAAATGGATACATTTCCCAGAAAAGAAAAGTTCAAGAGTGAGCACAATTAATTGTGAGGTTCCTGAATTGTAGTTCTAAGTTCATTCCTCAACTGTAAACAACCAGGACCTTGAGTGATGTTTAAGCTCCTGGGCCTGTATTCTTGCTGAGTAAGGAACCCTGAGTGGTGGGTCAGTCCTTGGCCATGATAGATAGCAGTGGCCTGTGCCATGCTAAGTAATCTGCCCCTCACTGTACCCCACCGTGTTATAGAGGGGAGTTAGGATCATTTCTTAGGCAGAAATAGAAATCGTTTATCCTAACAGATATTTCTATCACAGTCAGCATACAGGAAATAAGCACATGTATTTTTATCATTGTTGTGTTAGAAAATAGTGGCTAGATGTGATTGCTGGTTTGTGATTAAGGGATTAAGGGTACAATTCTTCTGCTCTAAGTGGTGGTCGGTGTGGTATTATCCCTGTAAGTTAAAAGCTTGAGTAAGGGTGCATATCACCTGCTTTTTGAAAGCATTGCTCACTCTTTTTTTATGGTTCCTGTCATTTCTTACTCCAGCCTTGTCCAGGAAATCCATCTGTCACAGTGACCAAAGCTCCCAACTTGTGTTGTTTTCTCCTTCCCCCTCTAGAATTGACATTTCTTAATACCGTGTCCTGACATGACTCGTCCTGCTCAAATTAAATGGCAATAATCTCAGTTAAATAACAGTACTTTATAAAATTAACTCCTTTAAGGTCATGCTAGTGTATAGAATGCAGGGTAAATGCAACAAGAGGGAAGAAATTGGTTTCTCTGTACTTAGAACTTGTTCATTTGAAATATGATTAATCTGCTGACAGAGAAATCATATAGGTATCAGAAAAAGAGTAGCAACCCTGTATTATTTTTCCAGACTTTTCATGCAACAGTTTCGAGAAATGTCAAGAAAGATAACAATGTGTGTCATAATGTTCATATTTTTAAAAATAGAGCTTTAATAAACTGATACATATCAATGTGCTTGGGATTGAAATGCATCTTAGGTAGGTGAAACATAACATGTGGTTCATTGAACACGCAAAGAAGGTAAACAATGTGAACTTTTTCCTATGGAGACTGGAATCCTAAGTGAGTGAAATGGAAGAAACTCAGCTTGGAATTTGAAATAATTCAGCATGGAATGTGTCTCAGAGTCCAATGTTTACATAAGAGCTGTACAACCTTTTCAATGTGAAACATGACACAAGGTGAAATGTTCCTGGTATCCTGGAGCCAGATATGGATTTCTGAAGGATCAGGGTACAGCCATTTAGTAAAGAGCTGTTTGTTCTTACTTTGGAAGAGAAACATAAACATTTGTTTAATACCCTGGACTGAAAGCAAAAACCCAACTGCTAGGTGGAATTGTATATACACTTTCTCAAAGCTTGGTGTTATGAAAAACGTATTTTCACCCAGTTCCCACGTTTGTCTCGTCTGCTTCCATAGAATCGTACTAATCAGTAAAGTGGGAAGTGATTAAGGGAAGCACAAAAAGGCAGTTTCCATTGCAACTTACCTCCAGTCTTGTCAGAGTGGTCGGGTTTTCTATTTTTAAAATTATGAATTCTCAGGAGCTGCAAGGGAATCCAGAAGAGGAATAGACAGTGTGCAAAGTTAAGGAATCAAGTGATAATGAGCAATCCACCTTTTCTTCAGGTAAGATCAGGAGCACAAGAAACTATTAATGTGAAAAGAAATGGCTGTAAATGATTGGGTTAGTTGGGGTTGAAGGGAGATGCCAAATAGAAGATTCTAAAGAAAAGACTAGTTTGTATAGTTTAACAGACTAGTGAAGGGGATGGTATGGGGTAAAATGGGTACAGGACTGTGAGTAGGCATGCCAAGTGAGGCTTTGAATGTTCTTGAAAGGATGGAGCGTGTTGGCTCTGACCATGCTGGATCTGTTGCATTAACAGTCAGATTTAGTGGTTTGTGAGCCTCAGAGTATGGTGGAAAGGCAAAAAGGAATTAGCCCTTTGTTCTGCATTTTACATTATCTTTGGTGGCACAACTGGTTAAATGGTCAACTGCTAGCTAAAGTTGGAAAACCAGTTAATACACTGTGGCTTAGAAAAGGTGAAGCCAGGGTGCTTCTTAGAAGCAAAGGACAGTCAAACTTCACCTTAGATACTTTAGGCATGTTGTTAGGAGGGGTTAGTTAGCCCTTGGAAAAGGACATCATGTTTGGAAAAATGGAAGGTCAGCCAAGG
This sequence comes from Elephantulus edwardii, assembly GCF_000299155.1. Classification (NCBI taxonomy): domain Eukaryota; kingdom Metazoa; phylum Chordata; class Mammalia; order Macroscelidea; family Macroscelididae; genus Elephantulus; species Elephantulus edwardii. Next base: position 1,136,709 of record NW_006400081.1, on the reverse strand, counting down.
ATGAGAAGACCCTCACTGAGATGGATTGACACAGTAAGTTTAATGACGAGATTAAGTCTGTCAGTGATGGTTCAGATGCACAGGCTAGGACACAGGCCAGTTCTGTTGTTGATATGGTTGTCGTAAGTCGTAGTCAACTCAATGGCAGTTAACAACAGCAACAATCCACTGCTCAGAAGAAAGAGGAACTTCTGTAAGTATTTGCATCCATGTAGAGTAATTCTACTCTGAACTAAAGGGTCACTACAAATTAGGATCAATCCAGCAGCAGTGGGTGGTCCAGGTTATACTTTTCTACTTTAAACAATAGTTTGTGAATAATTGATCCTAGTGACATCATTCAGGTAACATCAGGATAAATGGGGAAAATCCTCACTGCCCCTCACAATCCACTGGTCCTTGAGGATGTCAGGACCGCCACATCTTTCTCTTGTGGAGTGGCCACTGACTTCAAACATCAATCTTCTGGTTAAAAGCCAATGCTTTAGTCACTGTGCCACAAGGGCACCTTTAAAACCCTGAATGTGCCCCTCAATTAAGCAAATATTTGTCTTCCTGGCACTGGGGAAGCTGCCATGATTATAATTTCTGGGGTAGTCCTGTAGTGTTTACAGTTTCCACTGCTTAGAGCCTTATGTATATTTATCCCCAGATTAGACTCAAAGTAAGCTGATTTGATCAAACCTTCGGGCAATTCTGACCATTTCATCTCATGGTTTTAGTATAGTCTTGTTGCTACTGACCTGTAAATGTAAAGAATTACTGGGCTATCAGCTCATGGAATTGTCATCACGAGCACACTTTCAGCATATGTCCATTGAAGGTAAGGGGAAAGGAAGAAAAATTGCCTGCTTTACTTCAGTGCACAATTTGGTTCCTAGAAATGGGGCTTGGGGCATGATCAGCTTGGAGTTTCTTGAATATTATATGGTTGCAGCAATGTGGTGTGGAAACAAGAAGTCTTTGAGGAATAACTGAACAGTCAGATGAAGCAAGCATGTCCTTTCAACCACATCCTTCCTGCTGCCTGTGGGAAAAGGGTGATATTTGTGTTGCCTACCGAGCACATGCAGGATAGATCTGTGTGTGCATTTCCAGAAATAAAAGGGCATTGTGTGTATGCTTGGCACCTGTGAAAGAAAAGCAATGGATTGCTTCTGAAAGCTTTTGTCCTAGCTCAAGGGTCAGCAGGGTTTTTTTAAAGTACTAGGAAAAGTACTAGGAACTGGGAACTCAAGGTGGGAACTGGGAGCACCCAGAGAAGACCCAGGTAACAACATGACGTTTTAAAGAGCAGACTTGACACCATGCTGGATCTGTGTTGTTGTTCTTAATACTCTGGTGCCACAGGGGAGTTTATCATTACCTCTGTCCAAACTTGCAGACTGATAAACCATGTGGAAATGGTATTTTGAAATATTCTGTGTTGTTTCAGTGTAGATTATTCAAAATATATAATAGAGGAGCATGTGTTGTGCTAAACTGGAAATATTACCATCTATTCTCTTTCGTTCCATTGTCCATACCTTGTTTATATGGCCAGGTTAATAAATCTACCAGTTACTGAAGATGTTTTTGTTTATTCAGAGACAAATTTATACCTCAAACAAAAACTGAGGTAAAAATTGAATGGGAGGTTATAGTAGAGATTAAGCTTGTATCAGTAAAATGACACTGCAGTGCTCTCGGGTGATGTAACTGCCCTGTTGTTCAGCAAGCCTGGGCTACTCTATGCTGCAAGTAGCAACCAAGTGGACAAAGACCACATTTTAAATACTACTGATATGTATGGTCAGATGCGTGATCCCAAACCTAAAGGAATTTTGTTGGTAGAAACATGAAACTTGGGATATTTTATTGTTTTCCTTTTTTAAGTTTTTCTAAAAAGCTTCACAGCTCACTATAAAGATTAAAGATCAATTACCTCATGTAATCAGTGTCAGGATGCGGATTCTCATTAAGTCTCCTTACCGACAAATCAAAGGGTCATCTCTTTGAATATAAGGAGAACAAACATAACTGATAACACTTTATATTTATTTAAGCTCCCTCCCACCCCACCCCCCGGGATAAATAAAATTTCCTCCTCTGGACATCAGTGACAAAGTGATATATTATTATTATTATTATTATTATTATTATTATTATTATTATTAGTTTGTGTGTGTGTGTGTACCATCAAATCGGATCTGGCTGGTACAGGGGGAGATTGTCGCTCCTTTCTCGGCAGAGCATCTGGTGGATTTGAACCGTGCGCCTCTGGGATTGCAGTGCAGCTTGTTGACACTAGGCCACCAGAGCTCCCCTCAAAGTGATATTTTTTTAAGAAAGACAATGTTTATGAACAGGCAGAATTTTTAAAAAGACAAGTTTTAATTACTGGCTTTACTTTGTTTATACCCAACTGAAATTTACTTAATGATAACATCCATATATTTAATCCAATATCTTCATAAATTATTATGAGAGTTCATGTGGTGGAATTTTTAAATCACCACAGTTTTATTCAAGTGATCCAACTTAAGGAGAAATTGAGGTGAAAATATTGGAAATGTGGCAAAATCCCAAAATCTTGACTGTTTAGGACAAACCCCTGTGAGTTTGTATGTCTTGGAACAAGTGTAGAAAACAGTATTTACCTAATTTCTGTGAGTGAAATCTTTAGAGGAAACACTGATTATAGACAGTGAAATTGCTGGTATAAATGTAAAAAGAAGGCCCTTCTCCAGCTCATCTTTTAGTCAGCTTTTCCTGAGCCATGGAACCTCTAGATTGGAATCCTGTGCATTTCAAGGTCAAGCAGAATCTGATACAATTAAATGATAGGCATAGCAATAAACCTGAGCTAGGTCATTTTTACTGTATAATTATGTACCCAGGGATTCTAAGGAATGCTCTTGAGCCACATAACCAACCCCCCACCCCCAACCCCCTTCAGCAAATCTGGAATATTCTACACTGCAAACAGCTACCAAGTTTGTATTTTCCAAGCATAATATGAATGTATTTTTCATTAACAGGCTGTTGACGATTTCAAGCTTAAAGTGCAAAAGCACATGTGTGTTGATTTTAGTGAAGTGAAAAAAAAAAACCAAGGACATTTCGTTGACATAGTCTCTATATTATCAATTCAAAATGTTCTTGCTTTCAAGAGTGTGGGAATTACAGAAGAAGTTTGCGTGTCTCATTTGATTAAGGAAGAGGATATTGCACGTATGAAACAGTTTTGGGGGAGGGGGAAATGTGAGATAGCATAAAACAATGAAACACAACAGGGTGGGATTATAAAAGAAAGACTTGCGAGGATGAGAAAAGGAACTTAAGCTGATGAGGGTGAATACAGGAAAAAGTGATATGGTCAAAATGGAGATTTAAGATGAGTAAAATTTGTATCCTTAACAAAGAATAGGGAAGGACATTCCAGAACACAGAATCCTAGAAGAAAATTAACAAATAATTTGATGATTCACATTCAAGCTTTCGGTTCAAGAGACAAGCATTTAGACAGTGCAGCTTATTTGATGTTCCCCTGCATAAATCATTAAATTTCTTTAATATTGCAGCCAAAGTCTGTGAAGCAATGTAATCACTGGATTGTGCCAGGGGTCTTAGGAAGATGTAGTCACATAGAAAATGCTGAAAGGATTAACTGAGACCAATTTTCTTCCACTCTTGTGAATTGTGACTTTGTTTCCTCCAGGTTCAGTTGGTTGCTAACAAAGCGAATAAATCTGAACACTGTGTTACTTGGGCTTCTGAGCCAGTGCACTCCCAAATATTCCATTAGTTGCATGAACAGTTAGTGCTGCTGTTTTTCTCATTTAAGTATTATCTCTTACCAACTTAGCAAAAACTTTGTTCTAATGATTTAGTAGCAAAATCTAAATGCCACTAGTGGTAACAAATCTGAAGATGTGAATGTCTTGGCTTCATTATCTCCATGATATGTGCCTTTGCTCAAATTGTTCAACATCTTAATCCTCTGTTGAAGAACTAATTCCGTTTTTCCACAAACATGATCTATTGACAAGCCATGTATGTATTGTGAGAATATACATAAGTGTGTTTGCATCTTACTGAAATTCAGTTAGTTTAACTGGGTTCCTTAAATGTGAACTTACTTTAAGACAGACATAAAGATATCAATTAGAGATCAGAAAAATGAAAAAGGGTATAAAGAAAGATCAGGTTAAGGTGATTGTACTCTCTTTTTTTGTTTGTTTTAATTGAAACCTGATAATTTCTTGCTGGTGTGTATATCATAGCTAGGTGAGCAAGAGAAGTAAGTAGAGACTTATGAGTTTGCCATTCTCCTCTCTTATTCCCTCTGGGTAATGGGAGCAATCTTGGTCGATTAGAGTGCCAGCAATACCTATGTCTACTTTTGTAAGAGTTATTACTTCAGCAGACACTGCATAAAAGCTTTACAATTGGCCCCATGTCTGACTTACCATCGTAGTCTGTCCTGCACCAAACACAACCTCTAAAAAAACCCTGCTTCCCCAAACCCCTGATAATATAATTGTTTACCTTTGTACCAAGAAGCTAGGGAAAGCACCAAAATCTACTTGTGGTGTGTGTCCAGGCCAACTAAGGGTTCGTGCTGTGAGACCTAAAGCTCTCATGAGGTTGCCAAAAACAAACCAAAAAACCCACACACATGTCAGTAGAGCTTTTGGGTCCACATGTGCTAAGTGTGTCTGTAACAGGCTCAGTATGCTTTCCTTATTGAGGAGTAGAAAATTATTGTGACAGTATTGGAAACAAAAGCACAAAGTCAGAAAGCAGAATAAAAAATGGCACTTCTTTAATAAAATCATATGATTTGTTCAGTTTTTTAAAAAAAGTTATTACTTCAATGTCTTTAGCCACATATAAGTCGTCATCATCACTCTGTTACCTACCAGAAATGCTAAGCACATCAAACAATTCCATTGAATAAGCTTAAACAGTGCCTACGGAGTTTCTCTAAATATTCTGAAACTAAAATAACAGGGAGAAAATAAATGTTTTCTAAAATATTGATGAATTGAGGCTTTTATTTCTTTTTTTTTAAAAAAAGAATGTAATGGCTTCGTAATGCTTTTAAAAAGTTGGTATTTTATATTGTGTTTGATAGAAGTCATAGAAATAGAATTGCATTTTTCTTATTTTGGAGTTGTGCTGCCAACCCAAAGGCGTATGGTTCAAATCAGCCAGTGTGGAAAAATGAAAAGAAAAAAAATGACGAATTTAAACTTTAATTTTAAAATAAATAATTATAGATACTTATTCAACAAGGCCTGGAGACATTCACAAATTTCATTAAATTCCCATGGGGAACTATACTACTACAACAATTAATAATCTTAATAAAAACTAAACTTCACCTCCTCTGCTGGACTTGATTCCAGTTTGTGCATTTCTGAGGCTGTCAGTTTTACTGAACAGTTCCTCTGGTTCAGGCACTGTGTTAACACTTAATTTGCTTTCTCGTTATGTCAATCATGTGTAGCATTTAATACTCCCTAAATGTGATCCTTGTTTATTTGAGGATGTTTCTTCAACTAGTTGAGAGTTGCCATTCATCAATATGATTGACCTACAACTATAATAGCTTTTTTTGGAGACCATTCACTTTTTACTACCAAACCTCTGGTGGCTTCTAAAACCACTAGTTCTAAGCTTAAAAACAAAACTCTTAGCATGCAAGCCAGTAACATTTTACATCCTGGCAGCACCAGTTCACTTGATTGCCAGGTGGTGGACTCTGCCAAAAATCCAGAGATTTTCACCACAAGTTGGGAAGCATACTCTATTTTATGAATGGGTCTCTTTTGGCCTGGAGCTGATATTCAGGGAAGTGAAGCTATACAGCCTCTGTTACAGTCAAATTTGTCTGAAAACTCATATTTTGCCCTTACCCAGATTGGCATTGACCCAAAGCCAGAGCCTTGCCTTTCCTGGCCATGCTGTAGTTACTGGATGATTGTCATGTTGGCAATAATGTTGACCTAAGAGGACTTGGGCACATGCAAGACTGGAAACACCTTCCAAACTTGGTTTTTAATAAAGTAGAATAGTTGTAATTCCTTCATCAAGACTTTTGTTGAGCAAAGACATATGATGAAGTCCAGATAATACACCTGTAGAACTGATTTTGACAAAAGCAATTTTCTAGTAGTATTTAGATTAAGCATTTTCATTCCTAAAGCAATATAATAGGCTGAGATTCTGTTCTAGAGTTCCCTGAATGAGTTCAGGTTCAGGCTATGACTTTAAATATGTGTTCTTGGGAAAGTTTCTTTAGCCCTACCTTGGGAACTTTGACGGCCTAGTGGTAAGGAGTTGCACTACCAGCCCAAAGGCATGAGTTTGGACCCATCAGATGCTCCACGGGAGAAAGGTGGGCAGTCTCCTTGTGTGCTGTTTATCACCCCTGAAGCCCCCTGGAGGATCAGCTATGGTTTAGTTCCAGCTCAATGGTACATAACAACAGAGGGCAAAACTTGGAATTTTATGAGACTATTCATGTAATTATGTTTAGCATGTCGCCTGCTATATACAACACATTTAATGAATGCTTAATTTTAGACTCATTTGTGATAATGATTCACAAATCTACCATTTTATCCACTGGATGTTCCAAACATAGTTCAAACTTGATACATTTTTTTAAAAGTTTCTTTATTCTTCCTCATACGGATCCTTTTCCTTTATGTGCATCTTATTTCAGCATTTCACCAAATCCTCTAAGCTTATTTTTCATTCCCTATATACAATATAAGAAAGATAAAGATGGTGTGACTTCATCTTACACACTTGGTGCTTGTTACAGAACAGAGCCCTTGCTCAGTTCCCAGAGAGGACATCATGCTTGGAAAAGTCGAAGAAGAAGTCGGATGAGATGGATTAATCGGTGACTGCAGCAGTGGACCTAATTAAGCTCAGCAAAACTGTCGGGATGGGGCAGATCGTGCATGGTTTCCATCTGTTGCCCATGGAGTTGACTGGATGGTACCTAGCAATGCCTGCATGGAGGTGGCCAGGTCTCTGGCTGCTAGCAGGGGTCTGGTGGATGAGTCTACCACTTGTTCTGCAGGAAAGACCACATGGTCTCCTTTCACGTATCACTGCCTTGGAAACCGTGGGGGGAGGGGCGGGGGGAGTGTCTTTCCCTTAGCATCTTGGTGAGTCAGCATTGACTAGGTGGCAACAGGTTTGTCTTTTGGGTTTTATGCCCTAAATATAATTCATTACCATGACGAGATTTTTTTTTAATTATTTTGGGGCTTGTGGGTTTTTTTTTTTTCATTCACATTTTGTTTCAGATGATCATTTCCCTACATTGTGTCTTATAAAAGTAATCACCATTGTTGATCTATGCTGACTTAGCCCATCTTTTCAGGTCTCTATTGGATCTAGTCTTACTCCTTTACCCCTTCTCTCTGCTACCAAAGTGTGTGACTTTGTGGTTTTTCCCCTCCCCCTCCTCAATCCCACTCTCCTCTCTGTTTCCTCTTTTAGATATCCATACATCTCTAAGTAGTTATCTTTCTGGTTTTACAAATATTCAATATTTTTTCCTTATGAACTTCAGCTAGTTCACTCAGCATAATGCTTTTTAGCTTTTCCCATGTTAGATAGTAGATTTCAAAATCATTGCTCCTGAATGTTGCATAGTATTCTATCGTGTCCACTATATCTGATACAGGCCATGGTCTTTGTAATTACTTGCTATGCATTAGAGAGCCAGACATTGACTAAGGATGATAGAAGGAGAGTTTGAGCTGTGGTCCTGGAGAGGAGTATTGAATATACCATGGACTGCTAAGAAAACAAGTTCATCCTGGAGAAGATGAAACCAGGCTGCTCCTTGGAGGCAAGGATTCTAAAGCTCCATATAACATATTTTGGACATGTTGCAAGGTGGGATCAGTCTTTGGAGAAGGATGTCATGCTTGGAAAGGTGGAGGGACAGAGCAAGAGAGGAAGACCCTCAATGAGATGGATTGATTCAGTGACTGGGGTGATGGGGGTAGTTGTATTTGAGACAGTAAGATTGGCACAGGATAGAGCAGGGTTTAGGGTGTACAGAGGGTCACTATGAGTCACAAGCAACTCGATGGCACATAACAACAAACAACAACAATGTCTTAGGCATGGTGGTAAGAAGCTGTGTTGTAATCCTGAAGGCATGTGGTTCGAATTCACCACCTGCTCTGCGAGAGAAAGATGGGCAGTGTCTCTTCCCATGTGATTACACCCACTGGAAGCCCAGCCATGGGTTGGTTCTAACTCGTTCACAACAACATCATAGGAGTATTACCTACAGTGTCACATTAAGCACCTTCAGGTAGTATATTCCTGGCTTAGCTGCAGTTCCATTCTCTGATTTTCAGCTACAACTTCCTTTTCACTTCAGAACTGCCTTGAATGGATTCCACTTAGGATAACATCAGATTTCTGAGGTGTCAGTCTTGTCTTTGTACTTTTATATTTTTTGTTGGTTTGCATATATTCATACATTGTGCTTTGTAAATGCATTTTTTGTTTTGTATAATCATCTGTATATGTTATATTTTATATAGTTACCATTGCTCTTTGCCTAGTACCTCCCAGTCTTTTCAAGCTCCCATTGAACTTTTCCAATCCAGTAACCTCCACCTCCGTCATGAACTGCTGCTATCCCAGTTCTCTTTCTCTATTTTCTGCCTCCCCTTCTCTCTTTTCCCCTTTGAATATTTATACATAATGTTACTCAGTACACCCATGTTCATAGCAGCGTTATTCACAATAGCAAGGAAATGGAAAAAGCCCAAATATCCATCAACAAATGAATGGATTGAGAAATTGTGGTCCATTTACATGGTGGAATACTATGCCTCACTAAAAAGCAATGATTTCATAAACTGTAACTTGAGAGAGACAAGAGAACATTTGACTGAATAAAATATCTCAGTCACATAAGGACAGATATTGCATAAGGCTATTCTTGTGGAAAATAGAAGGATAACTGAGCAAGATATTGTTGTCACTCTTTAAGAAAAGAGACTCCCTACCCTAGCTTTCTCTTCCAGAGTAGCAGCTGGATTAATTCAAACAGGTAGCCTTAAGTTGGTAGCCCAGCAGGGCTCCTACTTAAAGGTACTTAGTGTTCAAAAACAACTAGAGCAGTACATGGACAGAGAATTAGCAGAAATACAAGCTGTGTTTAGAAGAAACCATGGCACTACAGACATCAGAGCTAATGTTAAATTAATCTTGGTATAAGCAGAGAATACCAAAGGAATGTCTTATCTGTTTCACTGATTATGCAAAAGCATTTAACTGTGTGGATCACAACAGTGTGGCTAGCCTGGAGAAGAATGGGAATCCCAGAACACTTAATTGTGCTCATGCAAAACCTAGACTTAGACCAGGAAGTAGTCATCAGAACAGAGCAAGAAAACACTACAAGGTTCAGAGTCAGGAAAGTAGTGTGTTAGGGATGCATCCTGTTTTCATACCTTTTCAATTTGTATGCAGAACAGATCATTCGGGAGGCTAGACTTTATGAAAAGGAACGTGGTATCAGGACTGGAGAAAAGATTCCTCAACAATCTGTGTTATGCAGAAGACACAACCTTTCTTGCCTTAACCGAGGTGGACCTGCATTGTTTGCTGTATCAGGTTAAGGACTGCAGTCTCCAGTATGCATTGAAGCTCAACATCAAGAAAAAAAAGATTCTCACCCCTGGGCCTACTATGCTAGATGGAGAAGAGATCGAAATTGTTCACAGTTTAAACTTACTCAAGTCCATAATCAACACTCTTGGCACCAGCAGTCAGGAAGTCAGCAGATTAATTGCACGGGGGAAAGCTGCTCTAGGGACTTCTGAAGAACAAAAATATCAGTCTAGAGACCAAGGTGCGCTTGATCCAGGCCATGGTCTTTGCAATTACTTGCTGTGCATCAGAGAGCTGGCCAGTGACTAAGGATGACAGAAGAAAAATTTATATCTTTGAGTTGTGGTGTTGGAGAAGAGTATTTAACATATCATGGAATTCCAAAAGAACTACCCACTCTGTCCTTGAGTGGGTAATACCCAGTTGCTCTCTAGAGCCAAGAATTTTGAAGCTCTGTCTCATATAGTTTTGGCATGTTTCCAAGAGGTACTAGTCCTTGGAGAAGGATGTTGTGCTTGACAGTGTGGAGGAACAGCGCAGGAGAGGAAGACCTTGGATAAGATGGATTGACATAGTAACTGGGGCTATGGGGGTATGTTGTCAGAATGATGAGACTGGCTCAGTCCAGAGCAGGGTTCAGAGCTATTCTTCATAGGGTTGCTGTAAACCACAGGTTACTCAATGGCACATATCAACAACAACAACAACAGCATAAGATTATTTCAATATTTTTGCTGTTAGAACACAGCCTAGCATTTTCAAGGACTGATATTTTCTAAGTAGATCACCAGGCCTGCCCTCCAAGGTGCCTGTTGATAGGCTTGAACTTCCAGCCCAGGTTGCAATTGAGTGCTTAGCAGCTTTTCCATGTCATCAGAAGCCTGGAAAATAATATTAAGAAAGAATGTGAAATTAGCATATTATTGGCTCTTTGTTTCATACATAATTCAAATGAGGAGGCATAGTTACCATTACTCATTATCGTCAACTCTTGCATTATGTAGATTCTGACTCATCGTTACCCCATGTGACAGAGCAGAACTGCCTCATATGGATTTTAAGGCTGTAAGCTTCATGGAAGCAGACTGACTCATCTTTCTACTCTGGAAGGAATAATGGGTTCAAAATACAAGTTTACAGTCCGTTTGATTTCTAGAGAACTGGTTGAGGATCCAAGTAAAATAAATGCATGAAAATTCTAAGTATTTCCTATTAGTCTAGTAGTGAGAAGTGATGCTTTCTTTATGTAGAGATCTAATTCATACTATAAGTTTCAATGTTTTATTTTCATCAGTAAATACTTCCATATTGTCTTCATTATGTGTGTGCAAGGTTGTGCCATATCCCAATCCTGATGCTAACATTCTTCTTCATATAGTTAATGTTCTTGGATTATTTGCTCAAAATATCAGTTAAAAAAGTATAGTGAAGATGAGGGAGAGAACAGTTTAAAAGCAATATATGATTGTGTATTATGTTTATGACAAGAGTCCAGAATGAAGGTTGCATAGTGGAGTGTAGTTGGGGGAGAGGAGGGCGTTCTATACCAAGGAAATAATTTTTCTTTTACTTTTCAAATAGAAGAGCGAACTGGGGGGAGGGGTGGGTAGAGAGAAAAATGCAACAGTGAATGTATGGAAGTCCAAAATCTCTGTACACATTCATTAAAATTCAGTTTTAAAAAAGTTTAAGGGGAGGGGGGGAAGAATGGAAAAAAATAAATAAAAAATTAGCCATAAAAAAAAATTCTAAAAAAAAAAACCCCACCTAGAACAAATATAGGTAACCTGACATAGTCTCAAATTAAGTGGTTTATTTTAGTATTACACTTTTAAGAAATCTGTTTTTATAATTAAAATTGGAAGTATGATTGGAACAGAAAAAAAAAAGTATAATGCGAAGATACAACCTTAACATGCCCTATTCTGATTTTAAACCAACCAGTATCCTGCTTTTCTCTTTGGATGTCTCTTTGGCCTATGTATGGGTTTCACATGAACACAATTAAATATCCTGGAATTCCCATTCTTTGCAATGTTATCTAGAATCTGGTATGATCTGCAGTTTTTCTAATAATCAGTAAAGCACAGGTAAATATTTTTCTAGTATTCTCTGCTTTCATCCTGGATCCATCTGGCATCAGCAATGATGTCCCTAACTTGCTTTCTTTTCTGAATCTGGCTTGAATTTCTAGCAGTTCCCTGTTGACTAAGTCTGGTGGTTTTGTGGTAAAGAATGATACTTTCAATGCAAAGGTACATCATTTGAATCCACCAGCTGTTTCAAGACAGAAAGATGGGTGATCTCCTTCCATTTGATTTATTGCCTCTGAAAATCTGCTGAAGTTACAGCTGTGGGTCAGTTCAGACTTGAGGGCACACAACAAACAACAAATAGAAAAAAATTATACTTGCCTATGATATTAATGATATTGCTAAAATAAAATGTATTCTGTTGGATTACCTTTCTTTTGGTTGGGCACAAATATGGAAGAATCTAGTTAATTTGCCCCATTAGCTATCTTCCAGATTTCTTGCAGTATACAAGTAAACACATCTATCTTTGCAACCCTTCAATTGAAATTATTGAAACAACTCAATTGGTATATCCTTAATTCCTGGAGCCTTGTTGTTTCTCACAAATGCCTTTAATGTAACTTGAACTTATTCTTTCTATAGTATTCCTCCTTTTTTTTTTTAAGAGATGTAGAGTGTTTTTAGGTTGTTGTTTTTTTAATACTGATTATTTACTAAATTTGTATTCGTTGTTTTTCACACCAAATCTTTCCCATTTCCTTCACCCCCTTTCAAATTGTGTGACCCTATGGATTAAACCCCACCCCCACCCATCCTCACCCCTCTGCTTCCACCCTCTACCACCCTTGGATCCTCATTTTTGTTCTACAGTAATGGTCTTCAACAATAATTGTTTCAACAATTTCAGTTGAAGGGTTGCAAAGATGGACGTGCTTACTTGTCTACTGGAAGAAATTAGGAAGATAGCTAACAGGCAAATTAAAAAGATTCCTCCATATTTGTGTCCAGCCTAAAGAAAGGAGATCCAACAGAATACAACCTTATGGGACTGAGTTAGTTCACTCAGCATAATGCTCTCCAGTCCCTCCCAAGTTAGTAGTAATTTATAAAATCATTGCTCCTGTGTGCTGCATAGTATTCCATTGTGTGAATGTACCATAATTTCTCAATCTGTTCTATTGTGGTTGGACATTTGAGCTCCATTTCCATGTTCTTGCAATGATGAATCTTCTTCTACGAACATTGGTGTACAAGTCTCCATTTGTGCCTCAGTTCTCATTCTCTTGGGGTATATTCCAAGCAGGGGAATAATAGCTGGGCCATTTGGAATGTCCATTGACGTGAATTTCTATAGACATTCCATATGGCATTCCTTCTTAATGATACGCTACCTCTTAAGATGGCTGATCATCAGTCAGTACCTGTTGGTATAACAAATGTTCATATTCTGTTCGTCTTCTTTTGTTGCTTCTTGCATTCTACAATATTTTCCCTGTAGACTCCTTCACTATTGACTCTCAGAGCTTGAATCTTTTTTTCAGCCCTTTCTGTTTGAAAAATGTATACAGTATATGCTGTAAACTCTTAAGTCCTTTGCTAATCACATTTCTGACTGTCTATCTTTTCCATTGTTGTTGTTATGTGCTGTCAAGTCAACTATGACTCATAGAACTGTATGAATAATGGCTTTGAAACTTGCCCTGTCTTGAGCCAAAGTCACCATCTTTGACAGATCTGACCCATTGCCACAGTTGCTGTGTCAGCCCATCTCATTGAGGGTCTTCCTCTCTTGCACTGACCTTCTGCCATTCTAAATATGATGTCCTTCTCCAAAGACTGGCCACTCCTGATAGTATGCCCAAAGTATGCGAAATGAGTTTCACCACGTTGGTTTCACTTTCTCCAGGACATATCTGTTTGTTTTCTTTCCAGTCTATGACATGATAAGTACTCAGAGGTGTCAGTTGTTCTTCAGTCATCCTTAGCCACTGTCTGGCTTTCAGATTCATAGCAATTAGTAGTGGAGACCATGGCTTGAATCAGATTCACCTTAGTTGCTTGACTGACATCATTGTTCTTTAGCACTCTGGAGAGGTCATCTTAGCTGTTAGTGCCAAGGCTGTTGATTACGAATCCAAGCAAGATGAAATCAATAGCTTCAGTCCTCTCCTATTAAAATTTTCTCCGTCTCTATGCAGTTATAATAATTTGCAGTTTGTGAACTGTGAGTTTGGCTTCCATGTTACAAATAATGTTTAAGCCGTTACTGCACTTTTAAATAAAAATTATTATTTGTCGGTATTAGATATCATTGAGTCAACAAAGATTCATAATAACCCTGTGAACAATAGACCAAAACCTAGATCTATTCTGCACCGTCCTCACAATTTCCTCCATGTTAAGTTCATTGTTACAATCATTGTAGTCCATTTCATTGAGATTTTTTTGTCTCCTTCACTGTCCTTCCTCTTTTTCCAAGTATAATGCCTTATCCAAGGACATGCATTTCCTGACAAGATTCCAAAAGATTCAAAAGATGTGTGAAAGAAAGTTTCACCATCTCTTCTGAGAAGCACCAAGTGCACTTCCACAAACAAAAAGGCAGATTTGCTTGTTGTTTTGTCAGTCCCTGGTGCCTGCAATACTCTTCACCAACACCACAATCTACAATCATTCATTCTTCTTCAGTCTTCTGTACTGATTATGCAATCTTCACTTTGATGTAAAATAATAGAAAATGACATGGGTCAGGTGCACAATGTTTGTTTCCCTGATGTTGAGTTGAAATCCATATTGAAGGCTTTATTATTAGATATTCTTCAGTAAGTGTTTCAGATCCACCTTACTCTCAGCAAGAATGGTTTGTGTCATCGACATAATGTAGGTTGCTCATGAGTCTTCCTCCATTCCTTCAAAAATTCTTTATATAGTGCTGTTTCTTGAATTATGTGTTCAGTGTGCAGATTGAATAGGCATGGGGAAAGGATACAAATAATAAATTAGTTCATATTACATGGATTCATTATGCCACTATATTAATAAAGTAGTCAGCATCTGCTAAGTATATAGGGGTTTCCCCTTTAATTTTAACATTTTAACAGATTTTTATTTACCTCTTCAGTGATGTATTCACCCTAAGTCTTCTAGCTGTGTTTAAGTATTAAGTAGCTCCTATCTCTAAAGGATTTATCAGATAGTTTTACCAGGTTATTTGAAGACACAAATGAGCTTTATATTTTCAAACTAGATATTCTTGTCCTTCCAGAGAATACAGCATGGTTTCTAGTGGACAGAATACTTTTAGAAATCAGTGGGCAAGGGCAGTAATTCTGCTTCTACTGTGTGTCAAGTCTTCGCAGTCTCTGTTGTAAATTTCCTTCTGAAAAAAGAAATATAGCAAGAAATATCTTGCCCAAGCAAGTCCAAGAAATGGTGTGCTGATAAGGCTGGTGTTTATTGATTCTAAGAACTATTTTTTTTATATTATGATATCAGTGTCTAGAATTACCTAATTCAAAGTTACGCTTAGTAGAAATTCATTGTAAAAATAAATAATAATGCAATAGCAAATCCTCAAAGCTCTAGGATGGTGCCCTAAGAACTCTGAGAATAAAAGTTCTCAAACACATTTGAGAATATGCTTGAGATATAGATCCAGGAGGTAGGCATGCAGGGTTTGGATTCTGGCTCCTACAGGAAAGTTGCCTTCTAGTCTGCCCCTGATTCACAGCAGCCCCAATGTGAATGAGATGCAGACACCTTTCACTGCCTGACTTTTGGAAAGAATTAATCTTTTCATTACATTTGGTCTTAAATTTGGTGGCATGTGCCAAAACTTGCTCCACATCACAACAACTTAATTCCTAAACTTTAGGCACTGTGTGTAAACTCTAAGCCCAGTTTTCTCATCTGTATGTTAAGAATAATACCCATTTAGGATGGAGCTCTGGAGCTTTGATGGCCTAGTGTTAAGAAGCTGCATTGCCATTCCAAAAGCATGTAATTTGAAACCTCCAGCTCTTCCACTGGATTAGGATGGACAGTCTCCTGCTTTAAGATTTTACTGCCTCTGAAAACCCACTGGACGGTCAGCTCTGGGTAGGCTTCTGACTCCACTGCACACAACAACAACAAGGGCTCTCTGGGAGCCTAGTAGTAAGAAGCTGTGCTGCAATCTCAAAGACATGCAGTATAAATCCACCAGCTGCTCTGTGGAAGGATAAGCAGTCTTCTCTTGTGCAATTTACTGTCTCTGAAAACCCACTGTTGGGTCAGCTGTGGCTTGAGTCTGACTTGATGGCAGACAACAGCAACGACTAAGCACCGTTTTCTCATCTGTATTTTAAGAATAATACTCATTTCATAGAGCACTTGTGAGAGTCAAGTGATAAATTCAAGTAAAACAGTAAGCATGTACTTGGTATATAGTGAGCATTGAGGAAATGTGAGTTTTTATTCAGTATTATTATGATGACTGGGTAAAGAGCTATAGTATGACTGTGGAACTTCCTGGAAGTGCTTCATCCTATTTTGGACATAATTGGTATTCTGAGTACCCTGCTCCTAAGCCCAAAAGAATGAATATTAAAATGTTCTCTCATTTCAGAATGTCAACTTCATCATCTCTCTGCCAGCTGAACCCTGCACGGTGAGGCAGTCTCTGTGACCTTTTTTGGTATCACCAATTGTTTAAAAGTCTCCATTTAATTTTGAAAAGCTTTTGTGCTGCTTTTCCTTGGTGCTTATTATGGGATTGGAACCAAGTGCTATAAAAAGTATGCGGCTGTATGTGCTTTTATAATGGAAATAATTTAATTGGGCACTGTGCCTCCAGAGATTTGCAAGGGTCAGAATGGCTTTTTTTTTTAAGAGTACATGAGAGAAATATTACAGAAGGGGGATCGGGCCCAGCCACATCATTTGCTTCTAGCATTGAATTGTGAATGTTTTAGTTAAACGAGTGGCAGATATCATATAATACGTCTTTGTACATGTTCACCACTGAGAGACAGCTCCTCTGCATGTGTTCTCCCAAAGAGGACAGAGAGTCACCTCACATCGTTTTTATTTGTACCTGGACAGTTTGGCCATCATGGCCCAAGGGCACCTAAGTGCACTGCACAAAATATACCTAATTATTCATTTGTCAGGAACCTCGTGCTGCCCTTGAAGTTCCCTTCTGGAACTCTTCCAAGTTTACACTTGTCATACTGTAAGCATATGCCAGTTAAGAATCACCCTTTTCTGAAAAAGAGGATACTGGTGGACAGATCGATTAATCCCCAGGGTCCACTTTATTTGCACACAGCATCAGCAGGATCCAGAACTCATCTCCTCTGAATCCATTCTCAAGTGGGGTCTTTATCAGTGTAGTGTTCTTGTGAATGTGTGTCACCTCTTAGGGACCTGCACAGGCAGAAATTGGAGTTAGCATTAGTGTTTGGTGTTACAGGGGTTTAGGATGAGACTGAGATATAAAAAAGTAACATTTTAGCATTTCTGCCACAAGTGCTTCATTTCTGTGTCATGTAAGATTTAAGGATATACCTAATTTTTGATAAACAGACTAATACAGATGTAATTACTGGGGCAGAGGAACTGACTTTGTTAAGGACTCACTCTGCTACTCTGCAGTACTGTTTACTCAATATGATTCAGTGGAATAATTTTAAAACTTGTGTCTTGATTCTCACATTATAAGAGCATTTGTGTACCATTCCAATTAAATAATTATTATTTAAAATTATTATAAAAGCCTCAATTAACTGATCTCTCTAAACAAGAATGTTAAGATATCCCTTGAAGATGATCCTTAATTGGAGAACTTGATTTCTTCTCTGGGTTTCCATAGTATCTTCCCATATAAAATCTGAAAATTTATGCACACACTTTTCTATCAAGAGTCCACACATTGACTTCATCAAGCAGGAGAGTTCTTTGTGTGTGTTAACACACAGAGAACATTGTCCATCTCTCTGTCTGTCTGTCTGTCTAATCATATAGCTACTGGAGCTAAGAAAAGCAATACCCTTAACAATAGCTAAGGCTTAATGTTGTGAAAATGGCAATACTACCAAAGGCAATATACGCGTTCAATGCAATCCCAATACAAATACCAATTTCATTCTTCAATGAGATGGAAAAGGCAATCTCCAGCTTCATTTGGAATGGAAAGAAGCCAC
>NW_006400081.1:1116208-1117562 GCF_000299155.1 Elephantulus edwardii | reverse complement strand
TTTCAAGGAGAGGAGCAAAAGGGAGGGGGGAGGGGTTTGTGCGGGGAGAAGGGTGCAACAATGAATGAATGGAATCCCAGAATCTCTGTAGATGTTCATTGAAATGAAAAATAAACAACCTAAATTTTAAAAAAAAAGCAAAAAAAATCATTTAGCTACTGAACTATCGTTTTTTGATGGCTTATTCTTTCAACCATTAAAAAGACTATTATTGCTGTAGATTATAACATTGTTAATGCATTCAACCAAGTCATTATTCAAAATGTTTTGGACATGCAAGATGTTTTAACCACTGTCTAGAAAAGCAGCTCCAGAAATGTGGCCTTCTGGGCTTCCAAGAATCCTTCGAGGAGTACATGAGGTCAGAACTGCTTTCATGATAATACTAAAATTGTACACATTGTGCTAACATTTGCAATAGTGTGAAAGCAAAAGAAAATAAAGCTGCTGGTTTCTAAACAAAATTGAAGCCACGGAAATAATGTTCCACTCCTGGTCATTAAATCCTTCACTGAAGAATAGCCACTCAGGTTTCACTTAAGATTCTCTTGATGAAGCAGGAAGAAAAAGAAGAAATTCATTCATTTTATGGAATCTTATCTCCAAGAATCTTTAATACTCTGTGCACAGTGTGGGTAAGCATTATTGACTGTTCTGTCTGGAGCTCTGTGATTACCTTGAAGTCATGTGTGTGCATGTTTGACTGGCCAGCTGGACTCACTGCTCATTCCACGGGGACACCATTTGAAAGAACAAGTGACAGACAAATACTGGTGGTTCAGACTAGGGTTTAGACACACATTTTTCTCAACAATAAATAAAGTGGCTGTCACCACAAAGCAGACAGTTGACAAGATTTATTACCAATGGCAAAATTTAAATTTCAAGGAAAAAAATCACTGTTTTTGAAGACCTGTTTTCATTACCATGAGCTTGACAATTATCTGATGTTTCAAAGTTTTCAGACTATACAGGTAGAATGATTAATGTGATTTTTTAAATATGGTATCATGAAAAGTGACAAAATTTGCCGCCTGACTGAATAAATTATCATTTTCCAGAGGAAAAAAAAGTGTTACAGAATCCTGCATGGGGGGAAAAAAATTCATTCAAAGTACAAGATAGTCTAATGAGTCATAAGCAAGCATAGTCTGAAAATTTTATAGGTAGGGTTTTAGATCCCACATTACAATTCATGTGTAAGAAAATGTGTTGAATTCAACTGCATTTTGGGGGATTGAGTGCATCATAGACTGTGAGGCTGCCACAGGCCCTGGCAGGGCTTTGTTCTGTGTACACAGGGTCTCTGGGAATTAGAATCCTCAATGGCACCTAACAACAACTAATTATATAT
>NW_006400081.1:1109507-1116108 GCF_000299155.1 Elephantulus edwardii | reverse complement strand
TATATATATAAAGTTCGAGTGTATTAAAAGCAAAATATCACAATTATCTGAAAAAGTTACTGAACTATCTTCTTTCAATTTTTTATCTGTGTGGCACAATATTTTCATCATGGAGCCCAACCAAAACAATCAGTTTCATAACAAATTAAATTAATAAAAAGAAAGGAGAACCCAGCTATCTTTTAGTATGCCAGCTATTAAAATATCACTCCTCAGGGAGCTCGGGTGGCCTAGTGGCAAGAAGCTACACTGCAATCCCAGAGGAACGCGGTTCCAGTACACCAGATGCTCTGCATGAGGGACAATCTCCTCCTGTACCAGTCAGATCTGATTTGACAGTACGTACACACACACACACACACACACACACACACACACACACACACACATCATTCCTCTCATCAAAGTTTTGTTTTAGAAAACAGGAGTACTTTTCACTGAAAGTAGGGTTTTGAGTTAACATATAAGGGATTTTCTGTTATTACATTTTTGTTGTTGTTAGTTTAAAATATATTTTAAAATTGACTTTAAATTTTCATATGATAAAATTTGTATTTAGTCTTTGGAGAGGGACTTTAAGCTTGGAAAGGTAAAGGGACAGCACAAGAGAGAAAGACCCTGGGTGAGATGAATTAGCATAGTCACTGTGGTAATGGGGGCAGGTATGTCAGAGACAATGAAATTGTCTCAGGATAGAGCAGGGTTCAGAGTTGTTGTACATAGGGTTGCTATGAGTAGGAGACAACTTGAAGGCACGTAACAACAACAACACACACATATTCCTAGAAAGATTGTGAGGGTGGTGGATAGGCCAAGGTTCAGATGTATTGGTGACTAGGAGTCATGATTCATCTCATGGCACCTAACACAATAAGAGCATAATACATTTAATACTATAAAGAGGCCTACTAGAGACTAAGATTTTTTGCAACTGATTTTGTAGGTATTCAGAATGCAGAATCAAGACATAGTCTCCCAATCAGAGTTTAATAAAGGAGGCAAACCATGCAGTGTGTAAATAATACAGTCTTTGAGGCTGAACAGTGGACATCTGTAAATAGCTATGGAGGAAAGAGTGTGTTCTTTACAACAACTTATTACAAAGATGGGACTGGGAACATTTTTACAAAGAAAGGTATCTGATTCTTGAGATCTGAGTACACATTAAGATGATAGGGGGAGAACAAGACGATTGATGTAGGAAACCGTTGGTTCAAAGAAACTTGTTCTAGAAAAGCGTGTGATATTGTAGAAACTTCAAGTTTGTGTTACCCTAGTTACTCATGGAGGCTGGATCTGGATTGAAAGCAGGAGGATTTACCCATGGTCCTAGCACGGGAAGAGATAGCCCTATTTGAGTGCATTAATTGCAGCAGTGATGATGAACATACATGCATAAATTGGGAAAGTCTAGAAGAGAAGTAATTTAGGAATATTTTGCAATGTTGTTGTTGTGTGTCATCAAATTGGAACTGACCCATAGCTGACCTTCGGCTCATTTTCAGAGGTAGTTAATTACATGAGAGGAGATTGCCTATCCTCCCATAAAGCAGCTGGTGGATTCAAACCACTTGCCTTTGGATTTATAGGGCAACTTCTTTCCCCTAGACCACCAGAGCTCCTGACTGAATATCCTTGAAAGCATGTATAAAAGCACTTTTATTGGGAAGGCAAATGAAGCAGCCAGGTTTGAGCAACATTATTGACAGAACTTGTGAGTCTTGAATGAAGGAGATGAATCAGAGAAAAAACAGCAGGGGAGGGGAGCTATGTGTGGAGTGAGGGTGATGTCTGTGGAAACTGAATATTTCCTAGTACAACTTTTCTATTTTTAAAATATCTGGCAGCATTTAGATAATTAAAACATATGAGTTTTGGTTGAGACTCAAATGCATCTTTCGCCAACCATTTATGAACTAAAAATGCTTATTAATATTTTCTCCCTCAAAAATCATGTAAAAGTTATTACTGCTGGCCTTGAAAGTTTGGCAAAGGGAAACAGTCCAGAATTGAAAATGTAATCTGTAATTAATCATATTTTTGCATTATTGTGCATTATATTTTAAATTATATTGTGTATTATATTTTAAATTATAGATAAAGCTGTTTTATGAGGAATGTGTGTCTCAATACAAAAGATGAGGGACAAACAGAATGACATTGAAGACTATAACGTTTAGTCCTTAGAAGAATCTTTGAGCCTAGAAAATGCTCTATAGAGTTGTGATAAGATAGTTTGTTGAAGATGAGGGCTCTTTCTGTAGATGTTCACTTTTTACCTTCTACCCTCAAAAGGATTAAATGAAGGGATTAAATAAAATTATTAAAGCAGAGAGCATTTTGCTCAGTCGTTGCTGTGGATGAGGACTTGTAACTTTCTGAGAGTGGCTCTGTGGGACACAGTAGAACTGCCCCATTAGGTTTCAAATGTTGTAAATCTTTATGGGAGCAAACCTCCCCCATCTTCCACCTTCAGAAGAGTTGGTGAGTTTAAACTACTGACTTTTGGATAGTCAGACTCTTCATCCACTGCGCCCCCAGCGTTCCTGTCACACAACATTTACTTTGTTGTTGCTAGGACATGTGAGGGTCATTGTGTACAACCACAGGAAAGTGTGT
Organism: Elephantulus edwardii; assembly: GCF_000299155.1. NCBI lineage: Eukaryota > Metazoa > Chordata > Mammalia > Macroscelidea > Macroscelididae > Elephantulus > Elephantulus edwardii. The sequence goes on along the minus strand of NW_006400081.1, from coordinate 1,113,489 downwards.
GCAACCCTGTGCTGTCCTCACGGCTCCTGCTGTGCAGGCTCACTGTTGCAGTCACTGTATACCTGTCCAGGGGCTTCTTTTCTTTTGCTGACCTTCAGCTTTTCCAAAGCTAACATGTCTCTCCAGGAACTGGCTCCTCATGATAGCAGGCTCAAAAGAAAGGAGGCAAAGTCTCATCATCTTCGCTTCCACTGAGCGCTGTGGTTGCACCACTTCAGTGACTGATTTGTGTGTTCCTTTGGCAGCACAACATGTTCAGTGCTCTTCACCAACACCACACTTCATGGGGATCAATTCTTCCTTCCTTATACATTGTCCAACTTTCACATACATATGAAACAATTGAAAATGCCACCACTTGAGTCAGGCACAGCTTGCTCTTAAAAGTGACATTCTTGCTCCTGTGCTTAGCATCAAAGGATATCATTCTGGCCTTGACATTAATGGCAGCACATCTGTCCATTATAATAGAAAGTTTAAATCCTTGACTACTGTTTTCATGCATAGAGAGCTCTGATGGCTGAGTGGTTAGGAGGTGCACTGCTAATTCAAAGGCAGGTGCTTCGAATCTACCAGTGGCTCCTTGAGAGAAAGATGAAGCATCTCCTCTTGTGTGATTGCCTCTGAAAACCCACTAAAAAGCCAGCTAGGAGTCAGTTCTCCCTGACGATACACAGTGACAAGTTCCAGTGGGTATTGATTGTGGACTGAAGTAAAATGAAATCCTTGACAGTTCTAATCTTTTGTCCATTTACCTTGATGTTACCTGTTAGATCAGTTGTAAGGATTTTTATTTAGATATTATCCATACTGATATTTGCAGTGTTTGATCTTCAATAAGTGTTTGAAATCTTCTTTCAGCAAACATGATTGTATCATCTGCATAATTCAGGTCCTTCATAGTGTTCCTCTAATCTTGGTGTCACATTCTTCTTCCTATACCCCAACTTTTTATATTATTTGCTCAACATATATATTGAATAGATAAGAGTCATGCTTTTCCTGATGTACAATTTCTTTATTTTTCTTTTTTTCCCTTACTAATATACTTACAAAATTAGAATACATTGTTTTCAAGAACAAATTCTTTCAATTTCCCTCAAACCCCTCCCCCCATCAAATTGTACAACCCCATGATTAATCCCTCCTGCCCTTGCACATCCTCATCCCTCTGCTTCCAACCTCTCCCACCTGTCTTGGATCCTTATACTCATTCCACAATAATGATTTTATACAATATTTATCCTTGTGGAACTGAGTTAGTTCACTCAGCATAATGCTCTTCTGTCCCGTCCAAGTTAGGTAATAATTTACAAAATCATTGCTCCTGTGTGCTGCATAGTATTCCATTGTGTGGATGCACACATCACTCAGTCCATTCATTTACGGTTGGATATTTGGGCTGTTTCCATGTGTATAAATCTCAGTTTATATCTCAATTCTTGTTTTCTCAGGGTATATTCCAAGTATTGGAATAGCTGGAGCATATGGAATTTCTATGTTCAGCCCTTTGAGTAAACATCATACTCCCTTCTAGAATGGTTGTATTATTTTACAATCCCACCAACGATGTGTAAGAGTTCCTTCCTTGCCACATCTTCTCCAACATTAAGTACTTGCTGCCCTGTTCAACTTTGCCACTGTTACTGGAGTGAGATGGTACCTCATTGTGGTTTTGATTTGCATCTCTCTTACTGACAGTGATTTGGAGCATTTCTTCATGTGTCATTTTGCCTTTTGAATATGGTACCTAACAACTGTTGACTTTAAACCATACAGTTGTTGTTAGGCACAACTGAGTTGAGTACAACTCATAGAGACCCTGTGAACAACAGATCTGAACCTTGCCCTATACTATGCCATTTTCACAATCTCTGACACCCTCAATCCCATTACTGCAATCACTGTGTCAATCCACTTCGTTGAGGGTCTTCCTCTCTTTCATTGTCCCTCCACCTTCCTATGCATGATGTCCTTCTCCAAGAATAGTCTCTCCTAGCAACATACCAGAAGGATGTGAGAAGAAACAAATGCCCAAAGTATGTGAGGAGAAATTTTAATCATCTTTGCCTCCAAGGAGCACTCTAGCTACACCTTCTCTAAGACATACCTATATATTCTTTGATAGTCCATGGAATATTTAATATTCTTCTTCAATACCAAGCCAAAGGTGGTATAGCACTGGTCTGTGCGTTGCTGTACAGAGGTAACTCGTGGTTGCTGTGATGCTGAAGCCTGTGACAGTGATGTGCCAGTCGTGGTAATGGGCACCCATGGTGGACAGTGTTGGCTGGAGCTTTCCAACTAAATCAAGCCTGGAAGCAGGAGCGGCATCCACTTCCAAAATGGCTTGCCTCTGGAAACTCTATGTACGAACAGTGCTCAGGCTTTTCGTTCATAGGGTCGCTATGAGTCGTCTATGACTAGACAGCATTAAACAAACAACATCTCCAATACCAGAGTTCAAAGGCATCAATTTTGTTATCTTTATTCACTGTCCAGCTCAGATACAGATAGCTAGTGAATAATCAAACCATGGCCTGAATTAAATGCACCTTAGTCCTCAAACTATATCAGTGTTCCTCAATAATTTGGAGAGGCTCCTGACTGTGACTTTCCTAGTGCAGTACATCTCCTTATTTCCTGACTGTTGGTACCCAATGTATTGATTGTGGATTCAAGTACAATGACATAATTGACAGTTTCAGTCTTTTCTCCAGCAATCACAAACATGTAACCTTACTTCAGAAAGTTAAACACTGCAGCTTTCAATATGGATCGCATCTCAATGTCAAGAAGACAAAAATCCTCACCACTGGACCTATAAGCAAATCATGATAGATGGAGAAAAGATTGAACTATCAACAATTTTATCTTAACTGGATCCACAATCAGTACACTTGGTTTGTCTGATTAGGCTGGTCTTATTTTTAAAAAAGAGCATCAATTGTCACTTTACCATTGTTAGCATTCTTAGATGTCATGCCCTCCTCCAGTATCTCCATGGTCTGTCATTGTTGTTTTGTGTCATTGAGTCACCTGTGACTCATAGCGACCCTATGTACAATAGCTCTGAACCTTGCTTTGTCCTGGGCCAGTCTTACTGTCTCTGACACAACAACCCAACCCCTATTACTCCAGTAACTATGTCAATCCATTTCCCCCAGGGTTTCCTCTCCTGCGCTGTCCCTCCACTCTTCTAAGAATGATGTCCTTTCCTTCTCCAAGGACTGGTCCCTCCTGGCCATCTGCCTCATGTATGTGAGATAAAGCTTCAGAGTCCTTTTCCCAAATAAGAAATTTTATTTCATCCTCTCCAAGCAGACCTATTTGTTCTCTTGGGAGTCTAGTGTGTTCAATACTGTTCTCCAGCACCACAACTCAAAGGCATCAATTTTTCTTTTGTCCTTAGTCATTGTTCAGCTCTCTGATGCATAGACTGTTACGCAGTTCATCTTTTAATTTCCTGACTGCTGATGCCAAGAATGTTGATTGTGAAATCATGGTGCTGCCAACTGGCCCAGTGGCAGGAATCTTTGTCTTGTTGGTGGTTAGTTTCAATACATATTGAAGACCACATCCTTGACTTTCTGCATCAATCACTTCAGAACCTCCTCAACTTCAGCGAGAAAGGTGGTGTCATCTGCACATCATAGTTTGTTGATAAGTCTTCCTCCTGTCCTGATTCCGCCACATTCCTCCTTATAAAGCCTAGCCTTCTGAATGATCTGTTCCACATACAGAACTTTTGTTGTTATGTGCCGTTGAGTCGTTTGCGTCTCATAGCGATCCTATGTACAACAGCCATAAACCGTGCTCTATCCTGTGCCAATCTCATTGCCCCTGACACACCCATCCCGAGTACCCCAGTCACTGAATCAATCCACCTCATAGAGGGTCTTCCCCTTCTGCTCTGTCCCTCTACTCTACCCAGCATGATGTCCCTCTCTAAAGACCTGTCTGTCCTTACATGTCCAAAGTA
>NW_006400081.1:1099680-1107217 GCF_000299155.1 Elephantulus edwardii | reverse complement strand
TTCACTGGACTTCCTTGTAAGCGTATGGATATAATCCTATCACTCACAGTGTTGTACTTCAAGATGGACCTAGAAATTTCTTTTTTGACTATGGAAGCAACTCCATTTTTCCTCACCTTTTCATCTCCAGAATAATATATCATATGAACATACAGATCAAGACACCATTTTATTCAGTAAAGAGAATATGATACTTTGTCAATTCATCTTCAGTTAACTGATCATTTAATCAAGTTGAGTAAATTTTTTGATGACAGAGCTTCAAACGTCTTCAAACCTTTTGAACTGTAACTTTCTTTTGTGTTCTCCAGTCTCAAACTTACTAATGCTCACCTTCTCAGAATAAAGGCAAACCAGAGCCTTGATCCAGGCCCAGCCTCTGAATGGCTCCCTCAAAGGTGTATTGCAAACAGACTCCAAAGGCAGGATAAATACAGCAGAGATTAGAAATAATGATTCCAGGGGCTTCATCAGCTCTGCCTTAAAGGAGGTGAGATGCCTCTTTGAAAACACTTCTGAGTAAGAAGGAAGACTTCAGAGAGAAAATTCCATGAACAAGTGGGTGTTTGTAGATCTATGCGTGAACCATGTAAGTATCCAAGAAACATTTCCTAATTCTTACTATATTTATGTAGTCTTTTAATCATTTTCATTAGTTAAAGATTAGTTACACACTTTTGTTTTGCTAACACCCTGTGTAAATACACCTAAATTTTTTTTGCAAAGAAAATTTGTTCTCATTTTAAAGAAAGTAGTAATTTTAAGTAAATGGAGACTTGTACATCAATGTTCATAGCAGCATTATTCACCATCTCAAGAACATGGCAACAGTCCAAATGTCCAACCACAAATGAATGGAATGAGAAATTACAGTACATTCACAGCACACAGGAGCAATGATTTTGTAAATTATCCCCTAACTTGGGAGAGATTGGAGACCATTATGCTGAGTAAACTAACTCAGTCTCACAAGGATAAATATTGTATAAAACCATTATTGTTGGATGAGTATAAGGATCCAAGAGGGGTCGGAGAGGTTGGAAGCAGAGGGATGAGGATGTGCAGGGGAAGGAGGGGATTAATCATGGGGTTATCCAATTTGGTGGGTGGGAAGGTGAGGGAAATTGAAAGAATTTGTTCAAATTTGTATTCGAATTTTGTAAATAAACTAGTAGGAAATTTTTAAAAGTAAAGTCTCCTACTGCTATTGTGAAAAATAAAGTTAAGTAGAGTTGAAAAATGAGGAGTAAATAAGAACTTGTGTTTAGTGAGGAAGTATAAACAGCACATTAAGTTGTGGTTTCACTACATTTTCCATGGGTGGCAAAAGAGAAAGTAAGCAAGCTCTGGTGACCTAATGAGTAAATTGCATGCAATTCGAATCCGCCAGTTGTTCCATGAGAGGAAGATGGGCAGTTTCATCTCATGTGATTTACAGCCTCTGAAAACCTACCAGAGGGTTAGCTATGGCTCAGTTCTAACCTGATGGCTCACAACAATGGTAAAAGAGGGGAGGGATGAAATTTTATTAAGCAAATCATGCTAAATTCTTGTGTGCCTTATTCCACCTCATTCAGTTGAATATAAAATATTTCTTCCCTATCCATCATAGTTGTTGTTGAGTACTGTCAAGTTGGAACTGATATGCTCTAGAGGGTTTTTAGAGGAAGTTTAATTGCATGGGAAGAGTTTGCCAGTGTTTTCCCTGTGAACCAGCTGGTGGATTTGAACCATGTGCCTTTGGGATTGCAGCACATTTTCTTAGCCCTAGGCCACCAATACTCCCTGGGAGTGGTACTAAATTGTACTAAACTTTGATCTAGACAATGTAGTTCCAGATTGTATTTATGGCACTTTATAAATGGCATCAATTATTGTATTGTACTGGAGTACTCAATATGAAAAGTGTTAGTCAAGTTATTTTCATCCATAATACAATTATCTCCATCCCTGAGTGTGTGAACTCAAATTTATATTCAAGGAAGTAAACCAACATCTGAACACTGAGTATCTCAAGATAAAGACCATGGCCTCTGGGAAGGGGGTGGGGAGAAGCCATTTACCTTTGAAAGGAAGTTAGGCTTCCTGGGAAAATAGGACAGGAAATGTTCAGAAGCCAGAAAACTATCACTAAGAATCATCCTGAGCCAAACACTTTCAAAACCAAAAATAATATTGACAGTGCACTGAAGCACATTAAATATATTGAAATTTTATGAAGAATAATATAAGAAAATGAGTAACCTTTGTGGAAAGAATGTTAGGAAACCAGCTCAGTCATCTGCAGTCTGGTAAGTAAATGGAAAGGAATGAGCATGCTTTTAGCCTTTGCTTTTCAATTCTACCACAACTAAGTAGTTAACAAGAAAAACCTCCCTTTCAGAAGAATGCTAGTTAATAAATGATATACAAAAGACTTAGAATATCACCACTCTTTCTAAACTTAAAAGAATGTTTCCAACTAATGATGATCAATCACTGTCCCAAAAAACCTTGGCAGAAAAGCTGATGTGAAACTTATACATAATAAATAAACCAGGACCTTCAAGAAAAGGGAAAAAGGACAGAGACTTACTGATTAAAAGAGACCTAAGAAAGAAGTCTAAAAATCAATGTGCAAAACTTATTTCTATCCTCACTTGAACAAAGCAACTATAAAATTATATCACCTAGCCAGAACATTTTAGAGAGTTGTAGAAAATTTTTATGAACTTTAATATGTATCACCTCAAAAATAAGTCCACAAAAACTTCCTGAGACTCACTGATAAAAAGGTTCTAATTTTGTGATGTTGGGTGTGTGTGTGTGTGTATACACCTATATGCTTATATACCTCTATACCCATACATAGGGAGCTCTGATAACCTCCAAGGGAGCTCTGATGGCCTCTAGTGGTAAGGAGCTGCACTGCACAGTTTGAACCCACCAGCTTCTTGGGAGAAAAGTTGGGCAATTAACAACCTCTGACCTGCTGGAGGGCCACTTAAGAGTCACTTTCAACTTGATGGCACATAACAGCAACAACATGTATAGGTATATAGTCCTTATGTTTTTAGAACCATCTATTGAAGAATTGGTAGATAAAAATAGCATGTATCTGGAATTTGCTTACAAATATCTCAAGGTGTAGAGAAGCCAATGTGTGTAGAGATGAAAGAGGTAGAATAAGGTGGTCATATGCTGATAGTTGCTGAAGCTAGGTGTTAGAATGCATAACTATATTCTGTCTCCATTTGTATGTATTGGAAATTTTTCATCATTTAAAAATCCTTTCGTTTTCCAATGTACTAATTAGAATTTTCCCCATTATTTAAATGTTTCTTATTCTAGTGTTCTCATTTGAAGTATGTAGCACTTGTATATACTCTAAAGATCTAGAGCAGGAAAAGGATTATCACTTATTTTGTTTAGCTGTTTTTTTGTAGCTGAGGAAATAATCAGGTTTTATGTGCATGGATGTACTCAGAGACAGAAACAGAAAAATTCATTGTAAAATCATTGTTGTTTGGGATTTTTTTCTCTAATGGAGGGTGAAGGGACAGTACAGGCGAGGAAGACTCTTAATGAGATGGATTGATTCAGTCACTAGGGTTATGGGGATAAGTGTGTCAGAGAGAATAATGTTGGCAAGGGATAGAGCAGGGTTTAGGGCTGTTGTACACAGGGTCACTATGAGTCGCATGCGACTCAACGGCACATAACAACAATATTGGCAGGCTGGCTAAGGATATCTGTATGAATGAAGCATATTTCTTGTTGCTTTTTTGATGTGTCTTCTTTCAAAGCCAGAATCACATGGTTTCTAACAAGTGCATTCTAGACGATGTTGACTGTCCCGTACACAAATGGTATATTCAGAACATGGTACTGTGACCGTTTCCTGTGTTGCTGTGTGATGAAAGTAAGAACTTGCCTCTTCTTCTCTATGTCTGCTGCAATCACAGATGTTTCATGTAGCTGACACGGCTAAAATGAGGGACATTTCCCCCTCATTTTGTTATTCTTTTTAAAATAATAAGCCAACACTAAAATCATAGATTAGCTTCAAATGTGATTTTGGTTTTTTGTTTGTTTTTTGTCAAAAGAGATCACTGTTGAGCTTTGTTTTTCAAGACATGAATTCATTATCTTAGGAATAAATAAAAATGGGGGATTAAAAATTATCAATAATTAATAAAGCAGTACTTGGTGTAGAGGTATAAATTGCCATCGTATTTTCTTCTGTACATTATTTGATCATTGTTTTTAGAAAGTGAGCTCAATTATAGCTCTGTAATGTGATAGTGTGCCACTCAGAGAAAGTCCTCTCCACTTAGAAGAAAGCTGACAAATTAACAATATTCCACTGTTAACACTGACAGGAGCACTTAGAAAAGCAGTTGTGCTAAAATACTTGGGCACCCAAGACCATACAGGAGGATTTCGTTAGAGAAACTTGCATGTGGCCTGCTGTTGTTCTGTTGCTTTCAGCAATACAGAGCCACCTGCCAACAAGATGGAAAATCAGTTCATCCTCACTTGTTGCTCATTTGCATCACTCCTTCCACGTGTTTTGAGCGTAGAGGGCAAGGAAAAAGGAAACCAGGGCTAATATCACCATGTTGTTCTTGTTGTTGTTATGTGCCCTAGAGTAGTTTGTGACTCATAGTGTCCCCATGTACAACAACTCTGAACACTGCTCTATCCTGAGTCAGCATTATTGTCTCTAATACATCTACCCCCATTACCCTAGTGACTGAGTCAGTTCATCTCATTGAGGGTTTTCTTCTCTTATGCTGTTCCTCCACCCTCCCAAGTTTGATGTCCCTCTCCAAAGACTGGTTCCTCCTTGCAGCATGCCTAAATTATGTCAGATGGAGCTTCAGAATCCTTGCCTCCATGGGGAAGCTTGGTCTCACCTTCTCCAGGATGAACCTATTTGTTCTCCTAGCAGTCCATGGTGTATATATTTAGTATTCTTCTCCAGCACCACAGCTCAAAGGCGTCAATTCTTCTTCTATGATCCCTAGTCACTGCCCAGATTTCTGATACATAGAAGTAACTGCAATGACCATGGCCTGGATTAGGCACACCTTAGTCTCCAGACTGGCATCAGTGCTATTCAGTACTCTGGAGAGGTCCCTGCCAGCATTTCCCAATGCAGTTTGTCTTTTGGATTCCTAGCTTTTGGTGCCAAAAGTGTTGATTGTGGAGCCAAACAAACTAAATTTGTCAACAATCTCAATCTCTTCACCATGTGTAATAATGCTGCCAATCCGTCCAGTGGTGAGAATCTTAGTTTTCTTGATGTTGAACTTCAGCTCTCAATTAAATAATAAATATTGTTTTCTAAGTAATATTTTTATTAGGCATTATGTATATGATAGTCAGCAGTGTGGAATGAGGTGCATTACAAAGTGACCTGGGGTGGTGGAAGAAAGGAGGCGGGAGGATAATGTGCATTAGTGAATGAATGAATAAATGGAACCTAGTCTTTCTGTAAATATTTGTTAAAAATCACAATAAAAATTAAAAAAAGAAACCCAAATCCACCTCTTGTTATCAACTAGATGCTGACTCACAGTGACCCCATAGGACAGAGCAGAGCGGCCCCAAGGATTTCCAAGTCTGTAAATCTTAATGGAAGCTGACTGCCTCTACCACAGTGAGTGCACATGCTGAGTTCAGATGTCCACCTTTTGATCAGCAGCCCAGTCCTCAACTATGCAACACCAGAGCTCTTCACATAGTTAACAAGAGACAGTCCTGGTGGTGCAGGTCATTTCGTGTATGCTGCCAAGCAGAAGGCCAGCATATCCAAACAACTGGTTGCTCTGTGAAAAGAGGAGTGAGTCTCCTGCCATAAATACTTGCAGCCTCAGAAACTCCAGGAGGGTCACCAGAAGTAGAAGTCAACTTCAAGGCAGGGGAGGTTGGTGTGGCTTTGTTTGTTGGTTTTACTACACTTCTCTTACGTGCCACAGCATTCAAACTTGTACATTGCAGTCTTGAACCTTCAGGACAAGCCCAGTGGAGGGCATTCTTTATTACCATTGGCACAGAGAAGTGTCTCCTTTGAGACAGCAGCACACACCCCTGTGACTGTGCCACCAGAGCTCCCTAAGGTTTTTGTTTGGTTTGGGTTTTGTTTTTCTTTGGTTTTAGTTTGTGAGCAGGTATATCTGTCATATGAGGAAGTGATAAGGTAGAAAAGAGCTGAACTGTCTGTCCTAAATCCCCCCAAACAGATAATAGTAGAAACAGGGTTTGAAAACTGCAGTCTAATGTGAACCCTGTACTGTTAATCTTCAGTACTATCAACCAAAGAAGAACAATAAATGAGCAAATAACCTTTTTAAAAGAGGAGGTAAATAACCTTGTCAAGTGCCGACAACAGTAAGTTAAAACTTAATTTGCACATTTACTTTAATCTTAGTACTTGTGATATTGTTGTTGGTTGCCATCAAGTCAACTGTAGCTCGCAGCCACACTCTTAACCACAGATTATAGAGGGCACTGGACTTTCCACAATTACTGTTGTGAGGATAAGGAATTTATTTATGTGTGTGTCTGTAACTGGCTCAGGTTCTCTCTATCAATCAATCGATCAATCTGTCGACTTAGTTGTAAGAAATTGTGCTGCCAGTCCAAAGTTATGTGGTTCAATAATACCAGCTGTTCCATAGGAGAAAGATAAGCATTCTCTTCCCCTGATTTACTGCCTCTGAAAACCCACTGGAGGGTCAGCTATGGGTCAGTTATGACTTAATGGTAGACAACAGAGTGTGTTTGTATATACACAGGGAGAAGGATGAGCATTCTCCTTCTGTGGAATTTATTGCCTCTGAAAACCTACCAGAGGGTCAGCTATGGGTCGGTTAGGACTCGATGGTACAGAACAACAACAACAACAACAACATATACACACACACACACACACACACACACACACACGTACATGTGTAACATCATGATAAATGAAGAAATGCTTGAGGTTGTCTTGATTTCATCTTGCTTGGATTAACAGTCAACACCCTTGGGAACCAGCAGTCAGGAGATCGGAGAAGTATTGCATTTGGCAAGTTCTGCTGTCAGGGGCCTCTCCAAAACATTGAAGAGCAATGTCAGGGGCCTCTCCAAAACATTGAAGAGCAATAATGTCAGTCTGAAGACTAAAGTATGCCTGATTCAGACCATAGTATTTTCATTCACTTGCTATGCATCTGAGAGCTAGATGATGAATAAGGGTATTGGAGAAGAGTACTGAATATCACATAGCTTGCCAGAGACCGAACAGATATGTCTTGGTGAAAGTGCAGCCAGAGTGCTTCTTGGAGGCAAAGACAATAAAGCTCCATCTCTCATAATTTTGGCATGACGCTAGAAGAGGCTAGTCCTTGGAAAGAGACATCATACTTAGGAAAGTGGAGGGCCAGCCAAAGTGAGGAGAATCCTCATTCAGATGGACTGACATGGTGTCTGCAGCAGTGGACTCAAGTGTCTCAGATCTTATGACAATGCCACAAATTAGGGTTTGATGTTCATATGATCACTCAGA
>NW_006400081.1:1091206-1099580 GCF_000299155.1 Elephantulus edwardii | reverse complement strand
GTATATATATATGTATATGTATATGTATATGTATATGTATATGTATATGTATATGTATATGTATATGTATATGTATATGTATATAACCAGAGGCTATAAATAAGTACAGAAGATTTCCCATGGTTCTCACTGGGAGCAGCTGGTGGATTAGAACTTCCAGAGAGGTGCTACCTTTGAGTTAGCTGCATAGCTCCATGTGGACCATGGTGCCAGACATGCCTGGTTCTGCCATCCATGGTGGCTGGTGAATCCATCAGCGGCTTAGTGGGAGAAAGATGGATAATCTCCTCTTATGCAACATAGCCTCTGAAAACCCACTGTAAGATAGTTTATGGGTTGGCTCCAACTCAAAATTAAATGAGTAATAGTTGGATGTATGTATGTGTAACTTGATAATGTTGTTGTTGATTGCCTTCAAGTCGAACACGACTCATAGCAACCCTGTGAACAAAAGACCTGAAGCCCCTCTACAACTATTGACATTTGTCAAGTTCGTAGAGTTTCTGGAAGCAGGTTATTTAGGAAGTGGATGCCACTCCTGCTTCTAAAACTTAACAATATACACATTTTATATTATAGCATAAATTTGAAATCTCATGTCAGGTATTTTTGTTTTGTTTTGTTTTTTAAACTTGTTGTTCTCATAGATGTTGGTTCCATAACAGATGTTGCCAGTAAAATTTACATTTATAGTATTTTATTGGCATAATTGTTTTGTCACTGTTGTGTTTGCTTAAATTTAATCAGTGGAAATCTTCTAGCCTAGTGGTAAGGAGACGCACTGTCAACCCAGAGGCACATGGTTCAAATCCATCAGCTTCTCTGTGGGATAAAGATGGGCAGTCACCTCCTATGCAATTTACTGCCTCTACAAACTGCTGGAGGCTCAGCTGTTAGTAGTTTCTGACTCAATGGTAGATAAGAACCACAATACAAATATCAAAAGGTAATGAAGTAACTTTTAGATAAATTGCCTGTAAAACTGTTTGCAACTTGGAATCCTCTTAAAATATTCCATTGGGTAATTGGAATTATTTTTTTTGTTCTTAATTTTATTTTGCATGGAAGTTGATTCCTGGTGAAAATGTGTGAATACACTTATATAACAGTTGTATTTTTGTGGACTTCCTGCTACTGGAGAAGTATTTTTTATTTCTTTTAAGTTTGTTTTGGGAACTTTCCTCCAAAACTTAACTTCTAAGTAAATAAATGTGTAACTTACCTTAACACTCATGTTTTCCATGTCTGTGTTTCTTTTCTAATAGGCTACACTAAAATAAGCAGACTTAACATAAAGTCGTATGCCTGAGACCACTTAATGTCCCTCGTTCCCCAAGACTTAGTCCCATTAGTACAATATTTACAAGAATTTTCAACCACACTTTAATAAAAATGACAAGATTTATAATTTCATTATTATCCTTTCTTGTCATAAATGAGTAAAATCTCTTTGTAATGGTTTGTTCTAGCCTATTAACTTTCCATAGATTCTTTTTTTGAGCAACAAATTTAACTGAATTATAACTGCTCTAACAAAACTTATTTGTGGAAAGTGTGACCATGACATTGTGGGGAGAGTTGCTACAAACCCTTTGAAGAGGGCACACACCACTAATAGTCATCCTCACGGTCCTCGGTCCTCAGTCCTCAGCACATGCTAATCCGTTCTGCCAGGCACAATGTTGGTCCATCTTACTGAAAGTCCATCGTGTGGATGGTGGAGGATAGGGCAAGGTGCTGATCTATTGTTTATAAGGTTATGGTGGGTTGTAATTGACTCTGTGGCCCCTAACAAAAACAACAAAGCCACTTGTTTTCAGATGTTTCAAGTGCCATTTTCCTAAGTCCCAAATGTGTGTAAAACAACAAACAAAATCTCTTCAAGGCCTTTGCTAGCTTTTCCAGATATCCTGTCATGTTTTATTTGAAATCAACCCTTTTGCTTTCTTCTCATTATTTCTTTGCAGTTTGTCCTTGTGTCTTGACCTGCGGCAGAGAAATGTTTTCCAGAGTTGAGCTGGCACTGTTTGCAGTGCAGTGCTGCCTTCTCTGTTACTTTTATTTGTTTGGAATAATAAAAAAACTCGGGAAAACTCAACACAAGATATGCTGGCTTGAAGGGAGTCCTGATAGAGTCCTATCAAAAGACATCTATCTTAGTATCTCTGAGATTACACTTCAAAGAGCCAGTTAATGAAATAAGCTGATGTTTGAGACCAAAGAGAAAGATAGCCTGTATTGTATTCTCAAGCAGTTCACAGAGAAACTGGAAACTGTTTCTAGTTGTTTCAGTTCACTCCTTCATTTGTTCCTGTAATATCAACTTAAGTGACAATGAACAGAAATAAGAGCTTATGGAGATGCCTCCTTTTTTGAGTAAAAAAAAAAGATAATAAATAAAATCCTAATTTTTAATTTTTTTAATTTCATACTGGTTTACATACAAAGTTCATAAATTTCGTATACATTGTTTTCGCACTGGATCTGATCTCAAATGTTACAACAGATTTTTATGTCTCCTTCAGCATTTTTAGAGAATCATCACTATGTTTAAATCACCATTTCTTCCACTCTGCATATTTGGGAAATAAGCTTTGGATTTTATCTCTCAGCCTCATCCCTCTACCCTGATGTCCTTATTTTTCATGCCAATGCCCCCTTTATTTGTAGCATCCCCTCTGTTTATACAGGATTATGGGTGTCAGAGCTCATATATTTGAAAAGACCTGTCTTGCAGGCAGTGCCTGATCTTCCTGGCGGCAGCAGCAGGAGATTCCTGCTGCCAGAGGGATTTATTTCCTTCCATCCCTGGATTCAGGCCCAAAGAAGGATTAAGAGACTGAGGATAGCCTAATCCCAAAGTGGCCAATTCCTCATTTGGAAATTGTGGCTCTGATCTTGAGAATGTTGATGTGGTCAGTTTAAATGGATGGTTAGATGTGAGGAACTGATTAAGAGAGCCAGGAAATGCCAAGTTGGATGGGATCTATCTTTGTGTTTATGGTTCTTGTGGAAACAGAGATATAAAATTAGCCAGTTTGGATTAGACCTTGTGCACTTGGAGTTGGGAGGAAGTTGCCTTCCTACTCAGTTCTGAGCCATGACCAGCTGTGTGCAGATCAGAGCTGCACTCTGTAGCGTTTTCAAGGCTGTGCCACGTCAAAAGATTGTCAGGCCTATCTTTTGAGGTTCTATCATTAACATTTTGGTGAATTCTTGTGCAGTTACCCATTTGCACCCCTCAAAGACTTGGTGCACTCAGGAAGTACTGTGTAAATAATCTACTGCCCAGAGAGTCATAGAGAATAATTGCTAGGAATCTATCCATGTATGGAAAGCATATATATCTGGGACCTCTCCAAATTACCAAGGAGAGATGTTAGTTTGAAGACTAAGATGCGCTGGATTCAGACCATGATTTTTTTCAGTCACTTGCTGTGCATCTGAGAACTGGACAGTGAATAAGGATGACAGAAGAATTGATGCCTTTGAGCTGTGGTGTTGGAAGAGAGTGCTGACTATCCCATGGACTGCTGAAAGAGCAAACAGATATGTCTCAGAGAAGGTTCAGCCAGAATACTCCTTGAAGCAAGGATGGCGAAGCGTTGTCTCGCTGACTTTAGACATGTTGCTAGGAGAGGCTCTTCCTTGGAGAATACTATTGTACTTGGAAAAGTGGAAGGAGAGTCTAGAAGAGGAAGATGCTCAACTAGGTGAATTGACAGTGACTGCAGCAATGGGCTGCAGTGTGTAGGAGATTGTGAGGATGGCACAGGACAGAATAGGATTCCAATCTCTTGTCCAAAGGGTCATTATGAGTCATAGTTGACTCAATAGCACCTAACAATGTAACAACACGGAGAGCATGGGCCTCATTTAAGATCCACTTCTGAGCACAATATTGAACAAACATGATGTTTCTTAAGACGTAGTGCCTGAAAGAATTGAGTACTCTGCCTGTACATACTCACAGGCTCACACACCACTCTTGTTTCCATAAATTTCAATATTCACTACAGGAAGCATCTAAGAATAGACTTGCTGCTCTGAGCAGATTCTATCTTGGGACATGGTGGGTGGAGAACAGCCAAGAACACTGAAGCAAATAGGTGCTCAATCTGGCCTTCCACTATTTCATATTTGACAGGGCACAGGCGCACCAACCTGTGTTGGCATTGAAAAAATGTGCTTCCAAGGAGTGTTTGAAAGCTCCCTGTCATTTCAGAGGCACCTGAAGGTGGGCACACGCCAGGTTTTGCTCTTGTACCAGTGAGGACTATTAATAGCAGTTCAATATTGGTTCTTGAATATTTGCCCTTTTAAATGGAAAACATATCTGTAAGGTTATTCTGGTTGCACAAACCACCTGTGGCCATCTCTCAATACAGCATCACATAGCTGCTAGAACATTAGACAGGTGAGCAAATATATCTAACTTTTAGGAGGGAGGTGAATTAAGATGGTGAAAGCAGAGGTTCCCGCACCCAGTCTAGGAGGCAGACAGCTTAGCCATGAGGCCGAGCATTGTGTTATCCTAAGAACTCTCAGTTGGGTTAATACACTCAGAAGCCATGGTCAATACATTCAGAAGCTGTGGTCATTTACAGGAGGATTTTTGAAGGGAGTGGGCTTTTAAGCAGTATACTGAAAAGGCATAAAGTAGATCCCAATCATCCATAAAATATTGTCCAAAACGCAGTATTCTCATTACCAATATTCTGTGCTCTGAAGGTAGCAATAGAATTGATTCCTACACATCTTCGAGCTGAACAATGAATAAAGACAGAAAAAGATCTAATGTCTTCAATTGGTGGTCCTGGAAGAGAGCACTAAAAATCCTATTGAGTGCAAAGAGGAAAAATGTATCTTGGAGAAAATGTAGCCAGTGTGTGTTTTCGAGGAAATTATGGTGAAATTTACTGTCACATACTTTGTGTATGTTGTTAGAAGGGGCCAGTCTTTGGAAAAGGACATCTTGCTTGGAAAAGTGAAGAGTCAGTGAAAGAGAAGACCCTCAACGGTATGGATTGACATCATGACTGTAACAGTGAGCTCAAATGTGTTGAGGATGATAAGGATGGCACTGGTTAGGGTGAAGTTTATATGCACCATTTATAGGGCTGCAATGATTTGTAGTCTACTCTGTAGCTCCTAAAAGCAACAGTTGCTGTCTGCTGAGTGCCTTGCATCAAGAAAGTTGTTATAGGAAATACGAGTTTGTGAGGAGCTGCTTCCAACCCATTCTCCCATAGATGTACTCATGTTTGGGAATAGGACTTTCTTTGGTCAATTAATTCTATAATACCCAAGAAGTAGTTGTTATTTTATCCTGTTGAGTCAATACCAATGAATAGTGGCCACTATGACAGAGGTTTTATGTCCTGGAGTCTATCAGAGCAGAGGGCCAGCTCTTTCTCCTCTTTGAATCCCTTCTGCCATCATTCAGTCTGCAGCCAAACATTCAACCATTTGCACAACCAGGGCTTCTTTACCCAAGTACTGCAGCTCTGATTCTCCGCACCTCTGAGTTATGAAAACATCAAATTAGACACAGAATCATGCACAGAGAAGGACAGCAGGTGGAGCTGCCCCCAGCTGAGGACCCAGGTAGCACCTAGGATTACCTGCAATGAAGGAGCTGGTGTGGCTGTGAGACCTTTATCTGGACAACTCCAAAACTCTGAAAAGGAAACTTCTATTCTTTAAAGCCACCCTGTGCTGACATTTTTGTCCCAGGAGGGCTGGGAAGCTAAGACAATCATTAATAGGATAAAAATACTACAAAGTCAGACAAGCCAAAGAAACATTCTGAAAGAGGCAAAGCATAATGGGAAAGCAGTCATGAGAAGCTCACAGCCTGCCGAAATCATCTGAGGCATTCTTTGTACAGTCACCTTCTGTCACACAGCCTTCTGCTTCCTGTGAGGGCTGAAATAACTCGAGAAGAATAGGGTGTCTCTTGGCCAAGAATTTAGAGGTTAGCGCTGAAGTTAAGAAAATTATTATCTTTTAACACAATTGGAACTGTCTCCAAAATAATACTGGGTGAAGTACCTAAGATTTGAGAAAGATAATTTGGAGGGCTTGGGGTCCCCCCCCCCTTTACTATTGTTTACTTATTTTTTCAAAGCTGGAAGTTTTTACTTTTGACAAGATGTTCCAGGCTCCAAATGATCTTTGAAAGCAGGAAACACAAAAGCTGCTTGCTCTGAGATACACATGTCTACCAGGGAAGTTGGCCTTGAAGATGTTTTTATAAGCACACACTGAAATGAGGGGGAAGGTTACATTTATTTCAATACAGCATCATTATCTTGTAAATGATACCTCTAGCTTAATCTTTATATCATTCTCTGCTTGTGTTTTCCCCTAATGTGTTCCTGTGGAGTTTGTTGTGTTGGTTTTTTTGTTTTGCCTTTTCCCCCCTAGATTATTTTTCTGTTGTAAGTCGTCTTATATCCTTTTAGGTAAGGCATCTGGTTTTTTAAACAAGAATGAAATTGAATTACTGAAGCAATTGAATATTAGCTGAATTCACTCAGTGAAGATGTTATTTCTATTTTAATACCTCCCTTCTTTCTTTCTTTGTTTCTCCCTCTCCTCTCTCTCTCTCTCCCCCTGCCCCTCTGTTCCCCTCTCCCCATCCCCCACCCCTCCCCTTCTCTTCTCCCTCACCCTCTCCCCTTCTCCTTCTCCCTCTCCCTCAATCCCTCTCCCTCTCCCTCGCCTTCTCTTTCTCTTTCCCTCCCTTTCCTTCCTCTTACCCTCCCTCCATCGCGTTTCCAAAACTAGAAATCACATAAGAGGGATGTCCTGTCTTCTCCCCACAGAACTATTGGTGGACTTGACTTATGAGAGTCACAGCTTTTGGTTTAGGAGAGCAACAGTTTAAAGTTGTTGTTGTTGTTATATGTGATTGAGTTGGAAAAAACTCATAGCTGACACTCCTGTGAGTTTTAAGAGGCAATAGATCACATGGGAGGAGTTTTCCCATCTTTCCCTGACAGGGCAGCTTGTGGATTTGAACAGCCTGCCTTTGGTGGGCAACACAATACCTTATCACTAAGCCACCTGAGCCCCCTGTTTAAGGCTGTTGTTGGTGTGTATGTTCGAGTCGGCACTGATCCATAGCTGACTCTCCAGCAGATTTCCAGAAGCAGTCAATCACGTGGGAGGAGATTGGCTATCTTTCTCCTGAGGAGCAGCTAATGGATTCAAACCACATGGGATTGCAGTGCAACTTCCTACTACTAGTCTCCTACAGCTCCCTGTTTAAGGTTCAATACCCACAATTAAAAAAAAAAAGTCAACCATCCAGTTGATTCCGACTCACGTAGACATCATGTCTACAGAGTAAAACTGCTCCATAGAGGGTTCAAGATGATGACCTTTCAGATGCAGACCTAAGGTCCCTGAGTCACATTGACCATCACCTTTCACTTAGGAGTCAATCACTTAACAGTCTGTGCAAACCAGACACCGCCAACCCCCACACTCCACACATACATACTGTAAACGCACATATACAGTGAGACATGCATAACACACACAAAGCTTTCTCTGGCTGCTCCAACTCCAGCACTCCATCCTTCTTCTGAAGATTCACTACACTTAGATTTGGATCTTTGAGCTCTAGCTGGTAGTAACATTCATTCCTGTGATAATTAGAGAGTGCTGTTTCCTAAAAATCAAGTACATCACTTTAAAGACTACAGTGTATCTGATCTAAGATGTAGTCTATTCAGTTACTTCCTATGCATCTCAAACTTAAACAGTGATTTAGGATAACAGAAGACTTATGCCTATAAACAATGATGTTGAAGAAGAGTGCTGAATATCCAGTGTACTGCTAAATGAATGAAACAAATATGTATCAGAGAAATTGCAGCAAAGAAGCTTTTTTGGAAGCAAAGATGACGAAACTTCTTTTCATAAACTTTGTGCATGTTGTTGGGAGAGGTCTGTCCTTGGAAGAGACATCATGCTTGGAAATGGGAATGAGGAAGTCAGTGAAGGAGAGAAAGACCCTCAATGAGATGGATTAACACAATGACTATAAGGGGAACAAGTGTATCAGAGATGATAAGGATGGTGCAGGATAGGGCAAAGTTCAGATCCATTGTCCTAGGTTCACTGTGGGTCACAGTCAACTCAATGGCAATTAACAATAGCCACTTAATAGAGGAGCTTTGGTAGAAAGATAAGGAAGCCCTCATGGTCTGGAGGATAGGTTGTGCTATTAACTTTAAGGTGGCTCCTCCAATCTCTTCCTTGATGTATGTTGTTGTTGTTGTTGTTGTTATGTGCCATCAAGTCACTTGCGACTCATAGCGACCCTATGTACAACAGCCCTAAACTCCGCTCTGTCCTGTGC
>NW_006400081.1:1076386-1088586 GCF_000299155.1 Elephantulus edwardii | reverse complement strand
GGTGAGCACGTCCAGGGCAGCATCTGTTAGCTGAAATATGTCAATTGGTATACCATTTATTCATGGGGCCTTGTTTTTTGCTATTTCTTTCAAAGCAGCCTGAACTTCTTCTTTCATCACCATAGGCTCTTGTTAATATGTTGTTTCATGAAATTCTTCTGTGTCTGTCAATTCTTTTTGATACCGTGAAATAAAAATTTATATCAAAGTAGCATAATTTTGTCAGCAGACTTTTTTTACATTGAATAAGTAATGGTTTGAAGAGTTGCTAGCTCAGTTACATATTGCTACCTAAAAAATCCAGTCCATGGGCAAGGATGCCCTGTCACCTCTCCTATTCAATATTGTACTGGAAGTATTAGCGATAGCAATAAGGCAAGATAAGGACATAAAATGTATCCAAATGGGCAAAGAGGAGGTAAAATTATCTCTCTATGCAAATGATATGATAGTTTACTTAGAAAACCATAAAGACTCAGCAAGAAAACTACTGGACATAGTTGACCAATTCAGCAAAGTGGCAGGATACAAATCAACATACAAAAATCAATTGTATTTCTCTACAGTAACAAAGAGAATATAGAACTGGAGCTGAGAAAAACAATACCCTTCACAATGGCTAATCACAAGATTAAATACTTAGGAGTAAACCTAACCAGAAGTACAAAGGATCTAGCCAAAGAAAATTACAAAACATTATTACAAGAAACAAAAAGAGAACTGGAGAGATGGAAGAATATCCCTTGCTCATGGATAGGAAGATTGAATATTGTGAAAATGACAATACTACCAAAGGCAGTTTACACATTCAATGCAATCCCAACACAATTACCAACTCCATTCTTCAACAAGATGGAAAAGACAATCTCCAATTTCATTTGGAATGGCAAGAGGCCCAGAATAAGCAAAGCACTCCTTAAAAAGAGAAACAAGGTAGGAGGCATCTCACTCCCTGATTTCAAATTCTACTACACTGCTGTGGTAGTCAAGACATCATGGTACTGGTACAATGACAGACACATGGATCAGTGGAATAGAATTGAGAACCCAGAAATCAGCCCATTTACCTATGGTCCACTGATTTTTGACAAGGAGATGAAATCAGTTAAGTGGGGAAACGACAACCTTTTTAACAAATTGTGCCGGCAAAATTGGAAAACTATCTGCAGAAAACTCAAGCAAGATCGACACCTCACTTCATACACAAAAACCAATTCAAAGTGGATTATGGACCTAGGACTAAAACCAAGGACTATACACTTCATTAAAGAAAAGCTTGGAAGAATTCTAGAAGTCCTAATCCATAACATAAACAGTCTTCCAAGCAACCTGAAAAATATACAACCAGGAGAGGATAAAATAGATGAATGGGACCTTCTGAGAATGAAATCTCAATGCACATCCAACAACTTCTCCAACAGAGTAAAAAGGGAAGCCACAGATTGGGGAAAAATATTTGGTAATGACATGTCAGACAAGGGACTTATATCTAGAATTTATAAAATATTCAAGCACCACAACAAGATAAAGGTAAATAACCCAATTGAAAAGTGGTCACAGGAGATGAACAGACACTTTACCAAAGAAGACATTCAGATGGCAAACAAACACATGAAGAAATGTTCAAAATTCCTAGCTCTAAGAGAGATGCAAATCAAAACAACCATGAGATATCATCTCACCCCAGTAAGAATAGCAAAATTTAACAGAACAGCAAACATCAAATGATGGTGAGGTTGTGGAGAAACTGGAACACTTGTTCACTGTTGGTGGGAGTGTATAATGGTGCAACCACAATGAAAGGCTGTATGGCACTTTCTAAAAGAGTTGCAAATAAGAATACTGTTTGGCCCAGGAATTCTGCTACTGGGAATTTACCCCAAAGAAACTATAACCACCACCCAAGCAGATATATGCACACCCATGTTTACTGCCACTTTGTTTGCAGTAGCAAAAAAGCTGGAAACACACCATGTGCCCATCAACAAATGAAGAGATAGAGAAGCTGTGGTATATTCACACAATGGAATACTATGCAGCATTGAAAAACAAGGAACTCACATAATATTATGCAATATGGATGACCCTGGAGGACATTATGCTGAGTGAAATATCTCAATCACAAAAGAACAGATATTGCATAGGGCCATTGTTGTAAAACGGGACTGACATCAGGGTTGAGGGTAGACAGAAAAGGAGGGGAGGAATGATATATATTGTATTGAAACAGATGTGGGAGAGAACTGTTTAAAAAGGACATATGAATGGGTATTCTTGTCATTAGAGAAGTCCAGAGTGAAGGCTGCGTAGTGGAGTGGACTTGGGCAGGGGGGTGGGGGTGGGGGGACAGGGTAGGGACTGCATAACAGTGAAAGAGTTTTTCTTTTTCTTTTCAAGAAGAGTGAATTGGGGATGAGGGGGTGGATGGGGAGAAAATTGCAATAATAAATGACTGTAAACCCTAAATCTCTGTAAACTTTCATTAACATTAATTTTAAAATAAAGGGGGGGAAAATCCAGTCTAAAACTTACTGCCTTAAACCGATAGCTATTTGTGGGCTCACATTTTTGTCACTTGAGATGAGCTCAGCTGAACAGGCCTACTTATAATCTTGCCTGCCGTCCCCCAAACAGCCACTTTCATCTAGAAGTTCAGTCAAGGCCGAATGATCCATGATGTGCACACATGAGTATAGCAGTGATGAGGCTGTCTAGGGAATTGAGTTTCTCCACATGGATCATCCAGATGGACTGTGCATCTCGGGGTTGTCCTGGCAACCTGTCCAAGCAGGTGCAAAGAATTTACAAACCTCCTGAGACTCAGACTCTGAAGACATGTCCTTCCCATCCAGTTGGAAGTGTTAGAAGCCATCTATGTATTTGCTGAGAAGAAAGTTATCCTTGATGATAAATTTATCACTTCAGTTCAGAGAAGTGAAAATCATTTTAAGTCTGTAATCTGAATACTTCAGAAGAATGTTCTTAGAGAAATGTCCTTTTACTATATTCATTTCATTCAATAACAAGAAGAAAACGAACAGAGCTGTTTTCAATAGTCGACCATGGGATACATGAATACATACTCTGAAAATGTTTCTTTGCAATAGAAAATTTAACTTTGGGGAAAAGTTAATGATGAAGGAATTCCATAACAATGAATGAAAATCCAGCAGTGTTGGCCTGGGTTCCCAGATGCTGGAGTCTTTTAAAGGGCCTTCTTAAATGTCTTCATAATCTTCAGTCTTTTGGGGTTTTGGCAAGGGAACTCTGGTGGTGTCCTCCACAGGCAGTTGTGCTTTTAGCCCAAAGATGATGCCCTTCCATGCTTCAAATCCACTGTGGCCCTGACAGAGGAAGATGATTGATCACTTCCCTCAGAAGCTCAGTGCAGGGTCAGTTATAGGTCGGGTCTGACTTGAAGACCATTATTGAGTGCATATTGATTTTTACCAGTATTTTGAGAGTAATGGTTTTCATTTTCTCATTTTACTTTGTTTTTCCAAATATTGATTCTTTCTTGTTGAAGTATGAGTACCTTATTGGCACTTGTTCAAATTCTGACAGTCTCCCCATCACTTTATTCTGAGCTCAGCTATCATTTACGGCAAAATAGTAAATCATAATACTCACTTGCAGCTGGCTGTTTTCAATTACATGGAATTTTAAAAATACATATTGTTCTCCGTGAATGAAATATCTAAACTCCTGTGTAGCAAAGTCAGTACAGAAGACAATTTCTAAATCAGAACAATTTCAAATATGAACTTACTGACTTAAAACAGCCAGTATATAATTTGCTTCATTTGTAGAAGTCACCTCAATGTGAGGAGTGGAAGAATTGCCAGGAAATAAGGAGTCCAAATTGGGTAGGTTTAAATCATTTGACAAATATAATTCATTTTTAATATCAATTTCATATAACAAAAGACAATCTGGACAAGAGAAAGGTTGTTGAAGCTGTTAGGTGCTATCAAGTCAGGTCAGACACATAGCAACCCCGTGTTCAATAGAAGAAAACATTTCCCAGGCCTTTGCTACTTTCCCAAAGGAGGTTATCCAAAATCTAAGATGTCTTCCACTTTACAAATTAGCCCTTGTGTACTTGTATGCAGGGTGTCCTGGTATCTTCTTAATAAGCGCTTTTACTACAAACCCAAAGGCAAGTGGTTGGAATAAACCAGCTGCTTTGTGGGAGAAAGACAGGCAGTCTTCTCTTGTGCAATTTCCAGCCTCTGAAAACCTGCTGGAGGGTCAACAATGAGTCAGTTCTGACTGGACAGAACAGAAATAACAACTATAAAATACGTGAATGCAAACCTGAGGTTGCTAGACATTTATAGCGAACCAATGCATAATTGAGAGAAGTTTATTTCTTTGCACCAAGAAAGGTTTACATACGTCCTCTACATGATTCTTTGTGAAGATGCTTAAATCTCTGATATGACAGCTGAAATGAGCATGAATGCCGAAACAGAAATCAGCTGTGTACATCTCAGGACTATGTCTTCTTTGTGTTTCTAGCTGGTTCTGAAGGCCAAATGCAGATTCCTTTTTCTCCCCTCAGTGTTTGCTTTATTTTCTAAGTAAAAGTTTGAGTTAAACACTATTTGGTAAAGACTGATGAATCATCAACAGTGGTAAAATCTTGTCTTTTTTACCATTGCAGTACTTTGCACTCTCTCTTGTTGCTGTCAAGGCATAACAGACTCATACCTGACCCTCCAGAGAGTTTTCAGAGGCTGTAAATCACACAGGAGGCAGCTGCCCATCTTTCTCTTGTGAACCACTTGGTGTACCCTATCCACGAGACCACTAGAACTCCAATGTTAGTTACTTTAAAGTTGATCTTGTTTTGATTGTTCCTCTTTTGAAGGATTGTGTTCAGACCATGACACTTGGCTGATCTTCCAGAGAAAGCCTGAATTCAAAGAACAGAAGTGTTCTCCTTATCATTCTCAGTTCTCTAGAACTCTGCAAGAAGTTTTAAGAATAGTTGCATATTGTGTTCTTTGGTGCTGCATGGTCATTTTTAGTGGTAAGAAGCTGTGTTGCTGTCCCAGAGGCATGCAATTCAAATCCCCCAGCTGCTCCACAGGAAAAGGATGGGTAATCTCCTCCTTGTGATTAACTGCCTCTGAAAACCCACTGGAGGTTCAGCTAAGGGTCAGTTCCAACTCTGTGGCACACAGTAACAACAAGTCAAAATTACGGTACTTAGCAAAATGGGTTTCTCTTGTAAACAAATTAAATTTAGACACAGCATCAGGACCATAGCATTATAAAATAGTCAATTTAGGTTTGGCCAAATAATAAGATACTTGAATCTTGACCAGCTGTGTCAATTTTAGTGGTGCCATCACTTTTAGTCTCAGTTAAGAGCTTAGGCTACCAAAGCTCGTGGTTGAGGGACAATTGTAGAGCCTCTACTAGAATCAAATAGTGCACTTAACACCATCCTGATAAAATGACAACAGAAGGTGATGGACAAAGTTGGAGAGAAATGTAGAAGAAAATTCAAAATCATGAAATAGACCATACTTCCTACTCTGAAGGAGATTGGGGTCTGTAGACCTTAGCACCCTTAAGCTCCAGAACTAAATGCACTCCAGCGATCAGCTTTCGTCCAGACAATAGGCAGGATTATAAAGTGGCTAATAACACCAGTAAGGACTGTACTTGTCAGAAGAATTAGCCATATGAGGCTATAAGGCTACCATTTGCCCCAAGACCAAAGTTCAGAAGACAAGAAAGAGAGCTAAATGAAATGAGTACCCCAGAGAGGAAGTGGGAAGGGAGATGTTACATTGTGGAATTGCAACTAATATCACAAGCAAAGTATGTATGTACAAATTGTTGGGTGGAAATTGCTAAGTTCCACACTGGACCAATAGGCAGTGTCATGATGGGCGGAGAGGAGATTGAAACTGTCAACAGCTTCATCTTGCTTGGATTCACAGTTAACACCCTTGGTACAAGTAGTCAGGAAATAAGAAGATGGATTGCACTGGGGAAATCTGTAGTTAAGGACCTTGCCAAATTATTGAGTAGTGATGTCAGTTTGAGGAAAGGTGCATCTGATTCAGGCCATAGTCTTTATGATTATCAGCTATGCATCGAGACCTGGACAATGAATAAGGATCATAGAAAAAGAACTGATGCTTTAAAAAAAGAATTGATGCCTTTGAGCTGTGGTGTTGGAGAAGAGCACTGAACATCCCATGAATGGCCAAGAGAACAAACAGATATGTCTTAGAGATGGTGCAGCTAGAGTGCTCTTTGGAGGCAAAAAATGATGAGGCTTCACCTCACATACTTTGTACATGGTTCTAGGAGGTGCTATTCCTTGGAGAAGGGCATGATGTTGGTAAGGGTGGAGGGCTGGGGAGGGAGAGGAATACCCTCAATCAGGCAGATTGACACAGAGACTACTGCAATGGGCTGTTGTGTGTCAGGAAATGTGAGGGTGGCAGAGGATAGAACAGGGCTCAGATCTTTTGTTCATAGAGTTGCTAGGAGTCATGCTCAACTTGACGACACCTAACAACAACAACAACAAAGTTTTTCCCAAACCATAATACAATATTGAATAAAGAAGATATAATTACAAATTTATTTTCCCCATGTTTTGTTGACTTGCTTTTCTTCTTGGGGACAATCTAGTTGTTACATCACCTTTTCTTTTAAACATTATTCAATAAAGGTGTCACCCCTTAATGTTAACTGTCTTTCCTGTTGTTCTGATTTGTATATACCTTCATTATTCTACCTGAAACTTGCTTCCTTCTTGATGACTTGGCACAGATTTAGTAAATCATTAAATAGAATGATAGGTTGATATAAACACATCTGACAGAAAGTACGTGAAAAGTTGTCATGAAATTAAAAAATGTTTCCTACATTGTTGTTGTTATGTGCTATTGAGTCAGAACAGACTCATAACTGACCCACCAGCAAGTGTTCAGTGGCAATAAATTGCATGAGAGGAGATTGTCCACCTTTATCCCACGGTGGAAGATTTAATTTGTCAACCATATGATCTTACTTGGATCCACAATCAACATAGTTGGTACTAACAGTCAAGAGATCAGGAAACATATTGCACTCAGAAAGTCTGCAGTTAGGAATCTCTCCAAATTACTGAGGGGCAATGATGTCAGTTTGAGGACTAAGGTGTGTCTGATTTGAGTCATGTTCTTTCTGATCATTTCCTTTGCATCTGAGAACTGGACAATGAATAAAGGTGACGGAGGAATTTATGCCTTTAAGCTGTGGTGTTGGAGAAAGGTACTGAATATCCCATGGATTGACAAAAGAATAACCAAATATGTATGGAGAAAGTACAGCCAGAGTGCTTGCTGGAGCCACAGGTATTAAAGCTTGTCTCACATACTTCAGGCATGTTGCTATTCCTTGCTATTCTTTTGCTTGCTTGGAAAGGTGGTGGGTCACTGAAAGAGGGGAAGACCCTCTGCCAGATGGATTGGCACAGTGACTCTTCAGTGAATTCAAGGTTGTCACGTAGTGTGAGGCTGGCACAGGATAGGACATGGTTCAGGTTTGTTATTTATAGGGTCACTTTGAGTCGTCCTTTACTCGCCTGCACATAACAAATTCAATAACATATCCATTGAAGCAGCTGTAGATTAAAACGACGTGCTTTGGGATTAGCAAGGCAGCTCCTCACCACTAAGCCATCATAGTTCCTATTTCCTGCATAGGACCTATGATTGTAGTGCTGGAAAAGAGTATTGAAGATGCTATGGACTTCTAAAAGATTAAACAAATCATTCTTGGAAGAAGTGCAGCTAAGATGCACCGTGGAGATAAGAGTGATGCAACTTTATCTAACATACTTGGTTATGTTATCAAGAAAGACCAATCCTTGGTGAAAGACCTAATGACTGGTAAAATGCCTTTCAACAAAATGTATTGATATAGCAGCTGAAACAATGGGCTTTGAGCAGCAATTTGAAGATGGTACAGAACTGAGCAGTTTTTGTTCTAGTGTACATGCATGGGATTACTCTGAGTCAAACAGAATCTCCTCGACAGTTTCTAAAAGCAAAAGTGTGATGAGCAAATGTTCTGGGGAATTTCTAATGACATGCCATTTATTGTAGCAAAATGTATTCCTAAAAGTAATGTAGGATTCGTGTTGCAAATTTTCCACCACTTCAAATTCAGTTGTTGTTGTGTGCTGTTGAGTCAGAACTGATTCATAGCTGAATCTCTAGAGGGTTTTCAGAGGCCATAAAATGCACAGGAGGAGATTGTCCATCCTTTTCTTGCAGTGCAGCTGCCAGAGTCAAACAACGTGCCTTTGAGTTGAGAGCACAACTCTTTACCACTAGACCACAGCTCCCTTCAGATTCAGTTAGCTCTTCAAGTTCTGTCTTCATGTGAAGATTTCCTACTCAAGAAATTTGTAATGCTGTCCAAAATATATTCCTCTTGCCAGTCATCTCTAAATAAGAAAGGATTTAAAAAAAAAAAAAGGCTTTGTGCAGTGGCAATATCATAGCCAATAAGTTCTACCCAAAGCATGATTATTGGTAATTGAAAAAGAAAGGATAAAAAGTCCTTTTCAGACATTTATGCTAACATCAAGATGCATTATTTTGTCTGATGATTCCATGAAGAAATAGTTAAGTGATGAGTGATACTCATTATGTGCTACCACCAGAGGTTATTGACTTAGGGAACAGGGTCGCTATGAGTCGCCTGCGACTCGACTCCACCGCACTTAACAACTTAACATAACAGCTGCCAGTCACTCTTGCTGAGGGCTATCCTTAGGGATGACAACATCGTAGCTCATGAGATAGGAGAAAATGTGTGAGATTTGGAGGTCAGTCATGGACGTGACACTTGACATGCCACTCAAACTGCACTTGAGAAAAATATACAAAATTACGAAGGAGGCTGGGCAAAACCACGCCTCACCCCAGGCCTGCATCCATGAAAGGAGAGTGAATCTGCCTGGGCTGTTAGCCATCTGAGAGCACTTGCCAAAGCATACCCAGGCCTTAAGGAGGTTGCCTCCTTCTAGAGTTTATGAGTTAACCTTGTATACATTTCACAGTTTCATGGTTTCTGTTTTGTTAAATGAGTGTGAATAAGCCATTTCTAAAATCACATCCAGTTCTCAGAGCTATAGACTTAGATAAGACTGACTGGTTAGGAAAATACTGCCTTGTTAAATCTCTTTCCCAACTGAAAAATTGCCTGGAACACATAAAGTTATTTCTTTTGTGGATTCATTCTTTGTTTCTGTTCCAAATCCAAATAACATTTCCTGTGAAACAAGCACCAAATATATGTATTCAGACATTGTTTTTAGGAGGTAGAATCATTATGCCAGTTTTGCTAAACTGTGTTTCTGATAATGAAATTCCCATTGTTGCCTATTAAGTACGGCACTTAAGCCTTGCTAATGTATGTTTCTGGTAGTTTTAACAATTGTGTGATTCACATTAGAAATTTTTAAAAAGAAGTCTGGAAATGTAACCTTCTCATATCTTGGCAAGAGAGTGTACTCTGAGATGCATGTAATTTTGATTGATATGGAAGGATAAGAATATAGGTGGTGTGTTTAAATAACTCTTTTGGACATTGCAGTGTTTATTTGAAAGAACTATTTTAATAAACTGCCTAAAATAGAGGACAAGACTTATAAGACTCCAGTGTGCATTGAAGTAACTTCAGGATCTAGAGGAATGCCATGTGTATGCCTCGGTTTTATTGAAGAGTAATGTAGATATCTAAGCCCCTTCCCTTCCCGCTTTGTATGTCCAGACACATCTTACCGGTTATCCTTCTGTTTTCACAGTAATGGTCTTACAGAGTATTTCTTCTTATGTGACTTTGTTAATTCACTCAGCATACTGCTTTCTAGTCTTACCCATGTTATACAGTATTTTTCAAAATCTTTGCAGCTGAGTGCTACATTAGTATTTCATCATGTGGATGATACTCAGTCCAGTCATTTGTTTTTTTTTTCCAGGTTCTTGCTATTGTGAATAATGCTGCTATGAATATCAGTGTACAAATCTCCATTTGTATTTCAATTCTGTTTCCCTGGGTTACATTTCTAGAACTGGTATAGCTGTGTACTATGAAACTCTATGTTCAGCCTTTGAGAACATGCCAAACTGCCTTCCAAACTGATTGAACCATTTTACAGTCACACCAACAATGTATGCGAGTTCCTCTTACTCCACATCCTCTCAACATTTATTCCTTGCTGTCCTGTTAAACTTTGCCACTGTCACTGTCACTGGGATGAGATGGTATCTCATTGTAGTTTTGATTTGCATCTCTCTTATTGCCAGTGATTTTGAGCATTTCTTCATGTGTTTGGTGGCAATCCAAATGTCTTCCTATTTGAAGGCTTTCCATGTCTCTTGCCCATTTTGTAACTGGGTCATCAGACTTTTTCTTGTGGAGGCTCTATAATATTGTGTAAGTTTTCATTTGGAGGCCCTTGTCTGAGATGTCATTGTTTTCCCCAGCCAGTTTATTTCCTTTTCAGAAACCCTATCAGAAAATAAGGGTTTTGATGCACACAGGGATTTAATCTTTAGAACGTTCCATTCATTGATGTTATCCTGTCCTGTTTGTGCATTTCTGGCTGTATTTGTCAGCCTCTTTATACCATAGTGTAAGCCTTCTAAGCTTGGTTCCATTCTTGTCTCTGTTGATATTTATGGGTTTGGGCTTTACCCCTAGGTCTCTGATCCACCTTGAGTTGATTACTGTCAAGTGTGACATGTAGATCCTATTTCAGCCTTATAGAGGTAACAGCAGTCCAGTTTCTCCAGCACCATTTCTTTAACAGGTTGACATTTCTCTATTTTATAGGTTTTAGTTCCTTGCGATTGCCTACAGACAGGTTAATTTCTGGATTCTCTATTATGTTCCATTGGTCTATGTGGCTATAATTCATTGTACCAGTACTATGCTGTTTTGGTTATTACCACTATATAGTAAGGTTTAAAATAAGGGAGTGCTATGCCTCCTACTTCTTTTTTTTTTTTTTTTTTTTTTCAGAAATGCTCTGCTTATATGGGGTCTCTTTCCTTCCATTATGAATGTTCTTATTGCCTTTTTATCTCTTTGAAAAATAAATTTGGTATCTGTATTGGGATTTTATTAAACATGTAGATTGCTTTTGGTAGGATTGTTATTTTCACTATATTGAGTCTTCTTGTCCATGAACAAGAAACACTTTTCCATTTAGTTAAGTCTGTTTTGTTTCTTACAGCCAAAGATAAGTTTCTTGAAAGGCATTTCTAGACAGAGAAAAGCAACTCAATAGAAGTAGACAATTGCTTCTGTTTATCTTCGAACATCATAAATCATGTGTCACAATGCTCATTCATCCCTATTGTAGGAGTTTTAGTATAAATCTTGCTAGATTCATTCATTTACTTATTTATTGGCCTTTTCTGTACTCGTGTAGGCCAGATACTGTGCAAGCACTGTAATTGCATTAACAAACATCATGGATAAGGTCTCTGGCCTCACGGAATTCATAGTTTAGGGGCAAATACTGACAGGACAGGAAATCCTTAGATATGTGCTGATTATACAATATTGAGTCTCCAGTGACATTTCAACTGATTGCAATGGTTCCTCAAAAAAAATGCCTCTGATGACCACAAAGTATAAGTAGTTGTGTTTGACAGGAACAGATAACACACAGCTTGAATGTCTTCTTCATATAAACTAAGCAGCAAATAAGTGGGATTTCCATCAGTGCTGGCAAGATTTTTAGCTGAATGTTCTATTGGGATGGTAGTAATGGTTGTTTCTGGAGATGTCCCCAAGCAGCCTCTAAGGAGGTCCTCAAATGGAGCAGGAATCACCCTACAGATCAACATTTATAAGAGCATTGGAATATTTTCTGTTTTCACAAGAACATCAGGGTAAGGACTGACATCTCTTTATGACTAACCATGTACATGATAGCTCACTACAAGGGAGGTTTCTTTCACCCCAAATGTCACTTGCCCCCTATTAGTAAGTATTGGGAGAGCTCAAGCCATTGGCTTTTCATTGGAGATTATATTTTGATTGATTTTTATCTTATTTTATCTCCCTTTACATATCTATCATTTGCTGTTATTAGCTATGATTGATTAGCTATTTTGATTCATGATAATCTTAAGTACATCATAATTGTTGTTGTTGTTGTTGTT
>NW_006400081.1:1075227-1076286 GCF_000299155.1 Elephantulus edwardii | reverse complement strand
AGCTAAGATCCATCTAACATCAGCTACAATATCCCTAGTACCACGACCCCTTCTAAACCCAGCCTGGACTTCTGGTAGTTCTCTGTTGATTTGCTGTTCCAGTCGTTTTTGGATAATCTTCAGTAAAATCTTGCTTGCATATGAATAGCCTCTGAAAATCTACTGGAGGGTCAGCTCTAAGTTGGTTCTGATTTGACAGCAATCAGTGTGTGTGAGCATAGTGCCTAATCAGCTAAGATTGATGTTGTTGTTGTTGTTGTTATTTGCCATCAAATCACTTGCGATTCTTAGTGACCCTGTGTACAACAGCCCTAAATTCTGCTCTCCTCTGTGCCAATTGCACTGTCTCCGATACACCCATCCCGATTACCCCAGACACTGAAGCAATCCAACTCATAGAGGGTCTTCCCCTCCTGCGCTGTCCCTCCACCTTACTAAACATGATGCCCTTCTCAAAGGACCGGTCCCACCTTACAGCATGTCCACAGTATGTTAGATGGAGCCTCAGAATCCTTGCCTCCAAGGAGCCGCCCTGTTTGACCCTTTCCAGGATGAATCTGTTTGTTTTCCTAGCAGTCCATGGTATGTACCCGCAATTCTCTTCTCCAGCACCACAGCTCAAAGGCATCAATTCTCCTTCTATCCTCCTTGGTCATTGTCCAACTCTCTGATGCTTAACAAGTGATAGCAAAGACCATGGCCTGTATCAGATGCACCATAGTCTCCAGAGAGACAGAACTTTGCTCTTCAGAACTTTTGAAAGGTCACTAACAGCAGACTTCCCCATGACAATACATCTTTTAATTTCCTGGCTACTGGTGCCAAGAGTATTTATTGACTATGGAGCCAAGCAAACTAAAGCTCTGAGTAATCTCTATCTCTTCACCATCCACCTTGATGCTGCCAATTGGTCCAGTGGTGAGAATCTTTGTCTTCTTTATATTAAGCCTCAATCCATATTGAAGGCTGCACTCCTTGACCTTCTGCAGCAAGCGCTTCAGGTCCCCCTCAGTTTTAGCAATTAGGGTTGTGTCATCCACATAACGCAGATTGTTGATA
>NW_006400081.1:1064116-1067580 GCF_000299155.1 Elephantulus edwardii | reverse complement strand
TCAAGGCCTCAAACTTGTTCCTGAGATGAATCTGAAATTCAGGTGGGATGAAATCAAAGTCATATTTTGGCTTCTGTGGATTCAGTTTAATTTTCCAACTCTAGCTCCTCGCACATCATAATAGATTAGAGAAAAGATTGAAACTGTTAAAGATATCATCTTACCTGGATCCACAATCAATACATTTGGTACCAGAAGTCAGTAGATAAGGAGGCATAGTGTGCTGGGAACGTCTGCAGTCAAGGACCTCTCTAAATTACTGAGGAACAAGAATAAAAGTTTGAGGATGATGGTGTGCCTGATTCAGACCACGATCTTTTCAATCTCTTACTATGCTAGTTAGAGCAGGACAGTGAGTGAGAATGTTTTTTTTTTTTGTTGGTGGTGTTGTTAAGTGCCATCAAGTCTCTAAAGCCTGCTCTATCCTATACCAACCTTAGTGTCTCCAACACCCCCACCCCCATTACCCCAATCACTAAGTCAGTCCATCTCATCTAGGGTCTTCCACTCTTGCACCCTCCACCCTCCCAAGCATTATGTCCCTCCCCAAGGACTGATTCCTCCTTTCAGCATGCCCAAAATATGTTAGATGAAGCTTTAGAATTCTTTCCTCCAAGGAGCAGCCTGGGCTCACTCTTTCCAGGACAAACCCGTTTGTTCCCCTAACAGTCCATGGTATATTCAATACTCTTCTCCAGTACCACAACTCAAAGACATAAATTCTCCTTCTATCATCCCTAGTCACTGTCCAGCTTTCTAATGCACAGCAAGTAATTGCCTGTCTCCAGACAGACACTGTTGTTCTTCAGGACTCTAGAGAGGTCCCTGACAGCAGGTAATGTTATTTGCCTTTTGATTTTCTGGCTACTGATACTAAGAGTGTTGATTGTGGATCCAAGCAAACTGAAGCTGTTAACAATATCAGTATCTTCACTGTCTTATCATGATGCTACCTATTGGCCCAGTGGTGAGAATCTTTGTTTTCTTGATGCTGTGTTTCAGTCCATATTGTAGGCTGCAGTCCTTGACCTTCTGCAGCAAATGCCTCAGGTCTTCTTCAGTTGTGGCAAACAAGGTTGTGTCATCTGCATAACGCAGGTTATTGATGAGTCTTCCTCTAATCTCAATGCTATATTCCTCTTCATAGAGCCCAGACTCCCAAATGATCTGTGTCACGTATAGACTGAAAAGCTTTAAAGATAGGGTGCATCCTCGGTGTATATCTTTCCTGATCTTGAACCATGCAGTATTTTTTTGCAGCTGCCTCCTGCTCCAAGTATAGGTTTCACATAAGCACAATCAAGTGTTCAGGCATTCCCATTCTTCTCAGAATCAGCCACAGTTTGTTGTGATTCACACAGTCAAATGTTTTTGCATAGTCAGTGAAGCACAGATAGACATTCCTCTGGTACTCTCTGGCTTCAGCCAAGATCTATCTAACATTAGCTATAATAACCCTAGTACAATGGCCTCTTCTAAACCCAACCTGCACATATGGCAGTTTTCTGTTGGTGTGCTGTTCCAGTTGTTTTTGGGCAATTTTCAGCAGGATCTTTTGCTTGCATGTGATAATAATGATATTATTCAATAATTTCTACATTCTGTCCTTTTTTTGGAATGGACTGCATGGCAGAAGAGCGGCATTTCACCTCTTCCCCCTCCATATCCTGAAACCCACCACCATTCTGAATAAGAATGACAGACGAAAATTTAATATCTTTGAGTTTGATGTTGGAGAACAGTACTGAATATCCCATGGGCAAATATGTCTTGGCAAATGTGCAGACAGCATGCTCCTTAGAGACTTGAATGGTGACACTACATCTTTCCTATTTGAAGCATGTGTCTAGGAGAGGTTATTTTTTGGAGAAGGACATTATACTTTCGAAGTTAGGGGGTCAACAAAGGAGAGGAAGATCCTCAATCAGGTGGATTGATACAGTGACTGCAGCAGTGGGCTCGAGTGTGTCTGAGCTTGTGCGATTGGCACAGTTTCAGATCTGTTGTCCATAGGGTCACTATGAGTCAACCTCAACTCAGTGGTACCTAGCAACAATAATTTTACGTATCAGCAAAACACACTATTGCCTAGTCCCATAATCACAGTCTGTCTGAATTCGTTGTTGGGGCCACTTTGGCAGTCTGTCTTCCAAAGAGCTTCCCTCACCATTGCTGACCCCCCATTTCACCACACACTGTGTCCTCCCCCAGGGATTGATTCCTCCTGAAGACATGTCCATGGCAAACAAGACATACAACACTCTGTTGTGACCCTTGATCTATATTGGCTGATTTTTCAAGTAGATCATGAGACGTTTCTTTCTATTTCTAATGCTGAAACCTGTCCGTCATGACTAAGTCTCCTGGGATCTGAAATACCAGTGGTAGAGCTTCTGGTATCACAGCAACATGTGAGCAAGCACAGTACTTCAGATAGACTGATGGGGTACACTGGGCTTGCCGTATAAAGAGCCCATCCATGCAGAAGCTCACTCACTCATTTATGCTTGTTTCTGACCAATAGTGGCCCTCTGTTGGCTTTCCAAGAATGTATATTGTAACAGGAGAAAAATGCCCTCTTCCTCCTACAGAGCAGCTGCTGTGTGAACCACCAGAGACATGTAGTTGCCTTGGGTGAGCAGTGCAGCTCCCTATGGATTATACACCAGAATTTCTTATTTATAAACCAGTACAGAACAAAAAGTGCCACATCAGAATCTGTAATAACTAGCACTATGTTCATAGAAGGATTATAGTCCTTTAGTTAACCCAACTTAGAGGATAAAGAGGAAGAAAATACTTTAATATAAACCTACAGATCTCTAAAAGACTTAAAAGGCAGAAGGTGGGACAGGAAATGATATCAGAGTTCAGGAGGGCAGCAAAGGGGAGCAGAATATACTACCTAATTTTCATGTAAAATATAGTTAATGTATTAAAAATATATAGACTCAAAGCAGTCTTATTGTGATATAAAAAGATTATGGATTGGATTAAGGGACTTTTCTGTTCCATCAAAGCTTATAAGAGCTTTTCTGTTTTATTGAGGTAGCGTTCTCTTTCATTTTAATGAGATTTGTTTTTGTTTTTTTCTTTGTTCTCCTAAAACTGAATTCTAAAATTGGCCTTATCAATGCTTCTGCTGCCCAGGCTAAATATTTCAGAGGTATTTTTTAAAAAGAAATTTATCCAGAGCCACTGGAGATGTTATGATAAACATTCTGAAAGATTTCATTTACCTTAAGTGTGTCAGACAACGCCCAGGGTGAATCTTGTAAACCATTGTGCTTTATTTCAGTAACACAATAAAACCTCCCTTCTCAGGAAGTGACTTATCTGTCAACCTCAAATACCTAGGGCACAAAACTCAAGCTACAGAGTTCCTGATGTTTATGCCAAAAAGTGGGAAACATTCAAGCTCTTCAGTGAGGCTATTTATTCTTCACTTACATATAGCTCGGGGG
>NW_006400081.1:1058521-1062071 GCF_000299155.1 Elephantulus edwardii | reverse complement strand
TTAGGGCTGTTGTGCATAGGGTCACTATGAGTCGCAAATGACTTGAGGGCACATAACAACAACAACATTTTAAATAACAGTTGCTTTGTCAATTCTTTTTTTTTTTATAGCACATATCATCCCAGAATAGAGACATCGAGACAAAGCTGGGACTGGAACTAACTTGAATAATCAAAACCTTCGTTAACAAGAAGAATCTTTATGCTCCTAGTGTAGCATTGTATCTTTGGTACATTTTGCTTGTGTCAAAGGAAGACTGTACCCAGAAGACCCAGAATGGCTGCATTCCCTCACCTGCACCTCCACCAGGGGGCTCTGGTTGTGTAGTTTATAGGGAGTTGCACTCCTGACCCAAAGTCAGAATCTCCTTGACCAGTGGGTCCAAACAAGAGATAGGCGATCTCCTCCGTGAGATTAGAGCCTCCAAAAACCCACTGGAAGATCAGCATGAGTTGTTCCAACTCAATGGCAGTTGAGTTTTATTTTTAACTCAATTTTGCTTGTAGTCAATGTCTTTAGAACAGAAAATAGAATATGGTTAGCATCTAAGAGCAAAACCATGTTCTTCCCATGAAAATGTCAGAATTAAAGGTTGATTTTCGAGAGGTGCATGCACCGGTAAAATGACATTTGTCAGATGAGTGGCATAAGACACACACTTCTTAATAAACATTGTGTTTAAAGCTAAAAACGAATTACTTATAAGAATGAGAATGTTGTTCTAATCTCCAGATAGTGTTGTGGTTGTTTTAATTATAAATTTGAGGGAAGCCTTGTGAAATGAAAACTGTGGGGGAAATCACTTATCTAGAAACCTGGACAAAGAATATGATATTAAAAATCTAGATTAGGAAATCATATGAGAAATTCTACTCATAAATTCAGTTTTGAACTTAGAAATATTCACCGCAAAAGTCAGCAAAATCTGTATGCCCTCGAAAAGATTACATATCTATTTCTCCTATTACTCACTCACTCATTGCTCTCCAGTCAGGACTGACTCAGCCAAACCTTCAGAAGGTTTCTGAGGCTGTAAATTCACACAGAAAAAAACTGTCCATTTTTCTCCCTTGGAGTGTTTGATGGATTTGAACCAACAGAAATGGGACCTTTGGATTAAAGCACAACTTCCTACAGATTCTATCACCAGAATTCTTCTATTTCATGTAGGATTCTTTTGTTTCTCCACTCACATATTTTATTATGCATTTTTAATGTGCCATTAAAGTGACTATGACTCATAAGGACCCATGAACAATAGCTTACTCTGAACTCAGCTCTATCTGGAGCTAATCTCACTGTCTCCGACACACCCTAGTTACTGCATTAACCAGTCTCATCCAGGGTCTTTCACTCCTGCACTCTCCAAGATGTATCTATTAGTTCTTGGTATGTTTAATACTCTTCTTTACCATTACAACTCATAGACATCAATTTTCCTTCTATCATCTTTGGTCATTGTCCAGATTCTGATGTTTAACAGACAGTTGCCTGGATCAGGTGCATGGAAGTTTCTGGACTGACATCACTGTTCCTCAGCACTCTGGAGAGGTCCCTGACTGCAAATTTTTCTAATGCAATTTGAATTTTCCTTTGTTGGCTGCTGGTGCCAAGAGTGTTAATTATGGAACCTAGCAAGCTGAAATTGTTAACAATATTAATCTCTTCTCCATCTATTTTGATGCTGGCAATTGGCCCAGTGGTGAGAATCTTCATTTTCTTGATGTTGAGCTTCAAACCATATTTCAGACTGTACTCTTTGACCTTCTGCAGCAAATTCTTCAGGCCCTTCTCAGTTTCAGCAAGTAAGTTTGTGTTATCTGCTTAACGCAGGTTGTTGATGAGTCTTCCTCCAGTCCTGATGCCACATTCCTCTACAGAGTCACTGTACCAAAAATAATTGGCTGACACAGAAGAATTTCATGAAACAGCTTATGTTTAAGAGGTCATGGTAATGAAGGAAGAGGTCCAAGTACTCTGAAGGAATTGGCAAGAAACGAAGCCCGAGGAATTGATGGAATACCAACTGACATCTTTCAGCAAACAGATGCAGCCCTGGAAATGCTCACCAGACTGTTCCAAGAAATCTAAAGGACAACCACCTGGCCAACTGACTGGAAGAGATCCACTTTCTCATTCTGAAAAAAAAAAAGTGACCACCCAACAGAGTGTGGAAATTATCAAATTATATCACTAATACCACATGCAAGGAAAATCCTGCTGAAGGTAATCCAAAACCAACTGGAACAATATGTCAACAGATAACTATCAGAAATACAAGCTGGATTTAGAAAAGGCCATGTTCATAGCCACTGTCAGATGGATCTTGGCCAGAAGCAGAGAGTACCAGAGGAGTGTCTATCTGTGTTTCATTGACTATGTGAAATCATTTGACTGTGTGGATCACAACAAATTGTGACAAACCTTGAGAAGAATGGGAATCCCAGGACACCTGGTTTTGCTCATGCAATGTCTATACTTGAAACAGGAAGCAGTTGTAAGATTAGCGCAAGGAAACCTTACACGGTTCAAAATCATAAGAGGGATGTGCCCTTTCTCCATACCTTTTCAGTCTGTACACCGAACAGACCATTTTATTGTAATTTAGGTGAAATTTATGGAGCAACTTTGCTTCCATTTAACAGCTTACATGCATTCTGTTTGGTGACATTAGTGGCCGTCTTTTATCTATGTCAGCCCTTTCCACTTCTTTCCTGGGGTCCATATTTCCATACATCCACATTTTCTCCACCTTCCTACAATCTGAACTTTGCTTTGGGACAGATTTTGCCATTTTGATCTCATATGGTTGATTACTGTAAGGATCATGTTTCTAATAGATGTTACTGTTCAATCTTGTCTATTGTTGGGCTGTATAGTAAAACACTGGTGTGTTCAACCCTCAGCTTAAAGGATGTCTAAGGGGTGGTATTATCAACGATTCCACCATCTCTCACATAGCCTGTTCTGTTCAGTGACTTTGAATTTTCTTCTAAATTTCCCTCCTGCTCTTTACAGAAGCTTCTGTTGTGATTCTGAACAGAGGAGTCAGGAGTGGCAGCCAGGTGGCATAGGTTAGTGGAGGCTGTGTTTCATGTGACTCATTAACCTTCTGATTATGTCCTGAAGTCATTGGGTTTGGATTTGGTTTGGTGTTTGTTGTTTGGTTGTTGATGTTTATTCACTTTTCTTTGTTCCAACATGGAGAGTTTCTAGTTGCATCTCAGATGACTGTTAGCAAGCTTTTAGAGATGGAGCCCCTACATAACCATAGTGGGCAGTCATTCCTACATTGTCTCTGTAGATTATGTTATAACAGTTGATCTAGATGTCCCTTGAGGTTATAATCCTGATCCAACAAGCCTAGTTACTCAGTTACATACGGTGTGTGGTTATAACTAAGATATTTTCTTTAATGCCCCCTGTATTCTCTACGGTATAGATGGATATATTTGTTGCACATACACATACCTGTATTGACATATTATCTCCCAAACTTTACATATATATATATATATATATTGTTGTTGTTGTTGTTGTTATGTGCCGT
>NW_006400081.1:1041416-1055721 GCF_000299155.1 Elephantulus edwardii | reverse complement strand
CCATGCTTGAAAACTCAACCTCCTATCTAGGAAGAAGGATTGGCCATCCACTTCTGAAATAGCAGGCCTCTGAAAACCCTATGTACAACAGAACACATTTAGATAACAGAGATGGCAAAGGAGGTTGAGATATATATATATATATACTCTGTGAGTGTACAACTTGTACGTCAAGCTATTAATCCATACATAGTATAGGATTATGTATTTCATAGTCTTTATCGTTATTGCATTCACTTCCATGGACATTTCCAGTGTCTTCCTTTGCCTTATTCATATTGTGCTAGCTTTTCATCTCCTGTATTGTGTGTATACTCTGTATTTTCCTTCCACTCAGATGACTTAGTGATAAGAAGCTATGCTGCCAACATGAAGCACAGGGTTCAAATCCACCAGCTGCTCCACAGGAGAAAGGTGTGCAGTCTCCTCCTGTGAGATTTACTGCCTCTGAGCATCCAATGGAGGGTCAGCTGTGGGCTGGTTCAGACTCCACAACACATGAAAACAACAACAACAATTCTCTAGTTAGTGATTACTCTCCTCTCCCTCCTGTCTCCGGTAGTGATAATGAAATGTTTCTCTCTGAAGTCTTTATCATGACTCTTTATAGTAGTGGTCTCGTACAGTATAGACACTTTAGTTGGCTCTCCAGTGGGTTTTCAGAGGCGGTTAACCACATGGGAGGAGATTGCCTATCCTTCCACAAAGCTGCTTGTAGATTTGAACTGTGTGCCTTTGGAATTGCAGCTTAGCTTCTTACCACTAGGCCACCAGAGCTCCCTATAATACATATTGTTGTTGTTGTGTACCGTCAACTCAGAACTGACCCATAGCTGACCCTCCAGCAAGATTTCAAAGAGAGTTAATCATATAGTAGGTTATTGCCTACCCTTCTCCCACAGAACAGCTAATGTATTTGCACTGTGTACATTCAGGGTTGCAGTGCAGTTTGGGATAAACGGAGCCAAATATAAAAAAATAAATGCCACTTTTTAGTTTTACGTTTATTCTTTGAACTATATTGAGTCAGTATGCGTACTAATATGAAATATAAATCCTGTTTTATACTTTCATTGACTCCGTAGTTATTTATTATGGTTAGGCCTGACTAAAGCCATGGTCTTTTTCAGTTGTTTTATATGCGTGTGAAAAGTTGAACATGAAAAGCTGCAAAGAATCAATGCCTTTGAATTGTGTTGGAGAAGAGTATGTCACTTCAAAGAAGTGTAAGCATAGTGCTTCTTAGAAACAAGAATGGTGAGATTTTTATCTCAGATCCTTTGTGCATGCTATCTTGAGTGGTTAGTCCTCAGAAAAAGATGTAAAATTTGGAAAACTAGACGATGAGTGAAGCAGAGAAAGACCGGTAATGATATGTATTGATGCAGAGACTGCCACAGTGGCCTTAATCCCAGCAGAGATTGTCAGGACGGCACAGGATCTGACAAGAACTTCATTCCGCTGTGCCTTGACTCACTGTGAATCAGTCGACTGGATGGCACTAGCCAGAGTGTCTTTTTGTTGAACGGACTCTTGGTTATTATATAGTGCTCTGTTACTTAATATTTTTTTTTTGCCTTAAAGTCTATTTTATCAGATGTCCATATTACCACTCCTGCTCTTTTTTTAGTTGCTGTTTGCTTGATGTATTGTTTTTACCCTTTGATTTTTATCTTTGTAGCTTAAATTGTGTAGGCAGGTTATTGATGAGTATTCTTTCTTATGCATTCTGCCACTCTCTGTGTCTTACTGGTGCACCTAGGCTATTTCCATTCATTGTAATTATCAATGTGTATGAATATGTTGTTGTTGTTGATTGCCACAGAGTCTAGCATGACTCATAGCAATTCCATGCACAAAAGACCTAAAGCCTTTCTATAACTATCATCATTTCTCCAAGTTTGTTATGTTTTCCTGTCTTAAAAACAAATGTATGTACACTCAGAATATTCAACCATTTTAAAATAAGGAAGACATCATATTACCAGTCTGAATGTGAAATCGTTTTTATGTACTTCTCAGTGGCTGTGTGGAGTAGGAGTTCAATATAAGCAATCCATATTAATTCTTAGCTTTACTTGCTTTAATGCTCAATAAACATTTGGTAAATTAATGTTGAATGTTGTTGCATTCTGTTTGCTCTTCATGAAGCTGGCCAAAAAGGAAGCAGGCACTTTTCTTAGAAAAAAAGTCAACAGTGAATTTAATATTTAACCTGGTGATACAACAA
Source organism: Elephantulus edwardii (assembly GCF_000299155.1). Taxonomy (NCBI): domain Eukaryota; kingdom Metazoa; phylum Chordata; class Mammalia; order Macroscelidea; family Macroscelididae; genus Elephantulus; species Elephantulus edwardii. Next base: position 1,053,491 of record NW_006400081.1, on the reverse strand, counting down.
TGTGTAAGTCCTAAGTAACTCTCACTTTTCTGTTTTGTTTTTTAATTTTTTATTTATTTGCAGTCATATATATTGTGTTTCATTCAGGTACATTGTGTTTTATACATTCATTCATATATATTGTATTTTATATAATTATTATTGATCTATGCTTATTATCACCCTGTCTTTTCATATCCCCATTTAATTGTCCCTATTATTTCACCCTCCATCTGTCCACTAACTCTGCTCTCCTAGTAATTTGCCCCTTTCCCTGTTTTCTGTCTCCTTCCTTTTTCCCTTTCTCTTTTGAACATTAATACACATATTGCTCTGATATCCTTCCCTTTGCACAGTAGTTGTCTTAGGTAGTATTTGTCCTTATGTGACTTTGTTATTTCTCTCACCATAATGTTCTCTAGACCATCTTGTTCCAGTAGCAGTGGCAAAGTTTAACAGAACAGCAAACAATAAATGTTGGAGAGTATGCAGAGAGATTGGAACTCTTATGCACTGCTGCTGAGATTGTAAAATGGTACAACCACTGTGAATGGCAGTTTGGCATGTCCTGGAAAAAACTGAACATAGAAATCCCATGTGGCCAGCTCTTTCACTGTGAGGAACATACCCCAGGGAAATCAGAACCGAAACACAAATGGAGATATGTACACCTGTATTCATAGCAGATGGGAAGAAATATGTGTTCATGTTACCAGGGAGAACATTTCCTCTCTGATACATGTTAGGTCATCAGGAGTTTCCATCATTTTAATAACAACTAGCTTGGTTTTGGGTTTGATCATATGCAAGGACAGAGAAGCTGCAGCAGAAGAGAAGAAACTGACATTTCAGAAGTAAATTACCAAGACTTTCTTCCAAGAAACCTCTGTGTAGGTTTGAAACACTAACCTTTTAGTTAGTAGTCACCACCCAGGGATTCCTTTAATCAAAACAGCTGAATACATATGGGAGTTGTAATAATCTATGCATCGTCAGACAAGTGATGTCTCCTCACCATCACCACCACTGACAGCAATGCAACAGCAACATCAAACATGATCATATGTAATAACTACATAATTACATAAGAGAAACAGCATTTTTACAATAAAATTGCTGACAATTGCTCATTGAACTCTAGCAGTATAAATAGCAAATATGTAAATCATTACAGATTTATCAAGGAGCTGTTTTTACACTTTATCAGTTTTGAGTTAGCTGAAATGTTTTAAGTGTTTAGATGGCAGTTTTTAGATAGCTTATCTATTAAAAGCACTACTGAATATGAAGTTCTGGAACTTTCTGTCTCTTTTAGTTGGCAAAGCCCATTAGATTTTTCATGAATTATCATGGCTATTGATGAATTTCAGAAGTGGACAGATTTGCTTTAGAGATGTTCACGTAGAAAGCTTTATGTTGTTGTTGCTGTGTGCTGCCAAGTCAGAACCACCTTCTAGCTGACTCTACAGAAGATTTTCAGAGGCTGCAAATCGCACAAGAGAAGTTTGCCTTTCTCTCTTGGAGCGTGTGGTGAATTCAAACGGCATGCCTTTGGATTGGCAGTGCAACTCCTTACCACTAGGCTACCAGGTTGCCTGGAAATAAAAGTGGATGAGCAGTGTAATTTCTGACTCGCTCCATCTCACTCTGTAAGGATCCTGCCAAAAAACACAAAGCCTGAAGCTTCTTTCTTAAGAAGTCAAAGAAACCACAGGACTGGTGGTCTGATAACAGGTACTTGGCCTTATGCTTGTGAATGTTTCCAGTGTTTGGAATTGAGCCTGAAGGTTTACTCACTGGCTCCATATCTAAGTCCTCAAGGCAGGGATGGAGGGCCAGCCCGAACTTGGGCATTTTCCTTCTGGACCCTGTGTTTAGTTTAAAAGGCTTATCTAGAATGCCTGTGGACTTTAGCAGAGAGGAAACTCCTATTTTAAAATATATTCTGCTTTTGGCTGAATTTAAACACAATAAGAATATGCTGTTTTGGGAAAGCTCTATAATATATGATCTGTTTAATTTTACCTAGGATTCCAGTTTTAGATTAACTTAATAAAGTATGAGTGAGGTTGATGGTGGGTGACAGTCGTGCTTTTAGAGGGAAACTGCTTCAAAATAAATAGTGGGCTTTTTCATAGATTTGAGGATTCTTAACCAGGCAGCCGCGGAACAAATATCGACTGAAGGATTAAACTGCAGTTACACAGCTCTTAACTCATCCCAAATGGAGCAACACTGGCCATATCTTTTTAGATGCACTAAATTTAATAGTCCGTGTGCAAGAATACATAGCAAAAATAATAATATTGTTACTTTAGATTTGTTTTTAAATAACTGGTGTTTTTTTGTGCCATCAGATTGGAACTGACTTCTCCAGCTGGTTTTCAGAGGCCGTAAATCACATGGGAGGAGATTGCCCATCTTTCAGGAGCTGGTGGATTCGAACCATGGGCCTAACTGGTAAAATAGTGCAATTTGGAAACTAAAGAACAGATTTGAGTGTGCTGTGATCTGCCCATTATTACACAGCCAATAAATGTCAAAGCAAATGAATATGAGCTTCTTTTCTTTCTACTTAGGGAGCTCTGGTGGCTTAGTGGGAGGGAATTGCACCATCCCAAAGGCACGCTATTTGAATTCCATGGCTGCTCTTCAAATAAAAGATGGACAATCTTCTCCTGTACAATGTACTGCCTCTAATAACCTACTGAAGGGTCAACTATTGGTCAGTTATGACTTAACAGTACACAGCAACAGACACTTTGTACTCCAGTAAAAAGTTAATTATTTTTGAATTAGGATTATTTTTATTAGCTTTTTAAAATTAAGATCAAGAACATTATTTTTGTTAATGTCTGTACAGGCTCAGTTTGATAATTAATAATCACTTTCTTCCTTTAACATATATTGGTATATTGACACTCAGTACTTACCTCATGTTTAATTAACTTGTGATTTTCCTTTCCAAAGTTGACCCCAGCCATGATTTCCCCTTCTTCTTCAGAACAAGATTTCAAAAATACTGTAGATCATATCATTGCACATAAAATTTTCAGTGAAGTGCCCATATTGTGTGTGTTTGTAGAGGGATGTTTGAAAGTTTGAAGGCCATGCTCTGATTGGCCTCCTGACCAACCCTGCTCCTCCATTCTCTTCATTCATTGTTCCATCTAACCTCTTTTCTTAGACTACACCCTTTACCTTTGAATTCCTTTTCGTCTCCGTTTTGCCTTTGTTGGTGTTTGTTGTTGTTATGTGCCATCAAGTTGTCTGTGACTCATAGCAACTCTATGTACAACAGCCCTAAACTATGCCCTATCCTGTGCCAATCGCACTGCCTCTGACACACCCATCCCAATTACCCCAGTCTCTGAATCAGTTCATCTCATTGAGGGTCTTCCCCTCCTGCACTGTCCCTCCGCTGTACTGCTGGGAGAACAAACAAGTTCATCCTAGAGAGGGTGAAGCCAGTCTGCTCCTTGGAGGCAAGGATTCTGAAACTTCATGTGACATACTTTGGACACAAGGCAAGATCAATCCTTGGAGAGGGCCATCATGCTTGGGAGGGTGGAGGGACAGCACAGAAGAGGAAGACCCTCTATGAAGTGGATTGATTCAGTGACTGGGGTAATGGGGGTAGGTGTGTCAGAGACGGTACAATTGGCACAGGATTGAACAGGGTTTAAGGCTGTTGTACATAGGGTCACTATGAGTCACAGGCAACTTGACAGCACATAACAACAACAACAACATATCTTTTCTGTGGGCATAGAACACCAAGAACATTCTTTTTTTCTGTCTTGGAATAGTTCAACAGAATTGTACTACTAAATTGTGGTTTGTGTTATTTCAAGAAAGAAAATTTCTGTTATTCTTATATTTAGTTCTTTGTACACAGTTTGTCTTTTCTCTGGTTGCCAGGTTTTCTTTATCACTAATTTTAAATAGGGCGCACTGATGGTCTGGCCGTAAGGAATTGGCTGCCAACCCAAAGGCATGCAGTTCGACTCCATTAGCTACTCCACAGGAGAAAGATGGGTGGTCTCCTCCATGTGATTTACAGCCTCTGAAAACCAGCTGGAGGGTCAGTTAGGATCCGATTAAAACTCAATGTCACATAGTAATAACAGCAACAATTTTAGATAATTGGATTATTATGTTGCTTGACATAATTTTCTTACTGTATCTTCTGCTTGTGATTTGAAAGAATCTTTGAATTGATCATTTTATCAAGTCTGGAAATACTGAGCCGTTTTCTTTTCAGATGTTTTCCCTCTTTAACTTCCTCTCTCCCAGCCTTAATTAACCTATAGAACGGAACACTTAATGATGTCCCCTGCTTACATGACGTTTTCTTTGTCTTCTTTTTTGTTTTTCCAATGGTTTTTAATAGTTAATAATGCGGTATCTTCTCTAAACATTTCCCCTACAGTTTCTAATCTGCAGTGAATTATCCATTATCCACAGTGTATTTTTACTTCAGATGTTTCCTATTTCATTTGTAGAAACAAGTTGTTCTGGGTTTTGTGATATCTCATGTGATTCTCATATTTGCCTTTATTTTCTGTGACTATAAAATACCACTTGTCTATTAATTATGTTGTCTAAACTATGCCGCAATCCTGAAGGCACATGGTTCAAATCCACCAGTTGCTCTGCCGGAGAATGATGGACAGTCTCCTCCCATGTGATTTATTGCCTCTGAAAAGCAACATGTCTTGGTGACAAAGTGGGGAGGGGAGGAGGGGGATACCAGGCAGCCTACTAGCTGGTCTGCAGTTCTTTTCTTTCAGAAAGATTTACAGTCTTGGAAACCTGATGGTGACTTAGGTCTGCCTCGATGGCACTTGTGGGTTGATGTCAGGTCTGCGTTCATTTTTATTGATTAGTTATTGGTTGTATTTCCCTTGTTGTTGGAATGTCTGTAGGCACTTTTGTTTATTATTTGTTGCCAGACATCATGTCATTTTCAGGCACTACACTGTTGTTGGATTGTTTTTGTTTGTTTTCTTTTAAAAAATTTTGGATCTTGGTTCCCCCCCCCCCAGGGCTTGCTTCTAAGCATTATTATTGTTTCTGTTGTGAATTATCAACTTGGTGCCTGACTACAGGTGAACCGTGCAGAAAATGATCAGACATATGGTGACTTAGGGCAGTATCACTGGCTGATTTTTCAGAAATGAATCATCAGGCATATATATATTTGGTAAGTTTTACTCCCCTTTTCTATAATACCGGCCCTTTTTTGATAGGAGGGAACTATAAGCCCTAGATTGAGCCAGTGCTCTCCAGAGCACTCTAGCTAATGGCATGTGTACTGGGACATCTCCATTCTGGGCTCCCTGCTCCTGTCCTGTGGAGACTGTGGATGTGTCCTTGGTGTTCCTTCAAAGCAGCACTTTTTTCAGCTCCGAGATTCTCTTCACACATATGCAGCTAAAGTCTGGAGAGAATTGGGAATACTTTCTTCACAGTTCTATCCCCTTTGGTTGTCTGCCCTGCTAATTCCAACTGCCAAAGAGTCAGGATGCTCAATGTTATCTCTCAGCAAGATGTCAGGGCCATCATAAGGTTCAGAGCAAATGCACTCTTTTGGCTTAGTGGTAAGGGGTGGTGCTGCCAACCCAAAGGTATGTAATTTGAATCCATTGGCTGTTTCAAGGGAGAAGGATGCTCAGTCTCCTCTTGTGCAGTTTACAGACTCTGAAAACCTGCTGGAGGGTCAGCTAGGGGTTGGTTTTAACTTGATAGCACACAACCACAATTTGGTGATTACTCTCCTGGGCTACAAGTTATCCTGTATCTGGAAACCATTATTTCCTATATTTTGTCCACTTGTTTATGGCAGGAAAAAACATCTGGACCTTGTTGTTCTTAGTTCAGTTACCATCTTCCTAGTGAAAGTTTATGAATACTTTCTCTACCCAAAACACTAATTGCCATTTAATCTACCGTCTTTCAGGTCTGCACCTCCTCTAATATTGCAGCGGTCTGCATTCTGCCTAGTATTGGACACACATTTACTGTGTTTTGTGCTATTTCTTGAGACTTAGAGGCTTTCTGCTTCCTCATTCTAAACTTCATGAGAGTGTATTGATGGACACATCATTCTAAATCCTCTGTTGCATGTAAGAGGGAGCTCTGGGGGCTTTGTGTAAGGGGCTGCACCGCCAACCCAAAGACACAGGGTTCAAATCCTCCAGCAGCTCTTGGGGAAAAGGATGGGCAGTCTCCTCCTGTGTGATTTACTGACTCTAAAAATTCCTTGGAGGGTCAGCCATGGTTCGGTTCAGACTCAGGAATACAGAGCAACATTGCATGTAACAGAATATATGACACTGTTTGTTGTCATGTGCTGTCATAACTCACAGAGGCCCAAGTCAGCCTATGAAACCCTGCCTGATCCTGTGCCATCCTCAGAATCTCTGTTGTGCAAGGGTTCATCGATACAATCACTGTGTCAGCCCAACTTGTTGGGAATCTTCCTTGTGTTCACTCTCTGCTTTCCCAGGCATGACGTCCTTTTCCAGGAACTGGGGTCTCTTCAGAACATATCCAGCCTGTGTGAGACCAAATCTTGCATCCTCACTTCGAAGGAGGATTCCAGCTGGATTCTTTCAGGTCAGATCCATTTGTCCTCAGGGCAGTGCATGGCATATTCATTGTTTTTCACCAGTACCACATTTCAAATGTATCGCTCTTCTCCAGTCTTCTTATTACAGATCTAATATATGTCTGTTGAATGAGCGAATAAAAGAACTCAATGTGTACTTACTATGATAAAATTAATTATTATAAGAACATTAGGTCCTGTTTCTAACACTGCTGAGAAATAAAATACATGTGTCTCTATTCACATTGTTTCTGCTTTCCCCTTCATCCTTTCTATGCAGTTTATTGGTGATAGAAAAGATGGAATAATAAATAATCATGTTCATTAAATCTGTAAATGATACCGAACATTTGAAAGGTGCCACCTTAGGAGAGAAGAAGATTAGAACTAATTATGTCATTGGCAAGCCAGATGAGTGATCACAAATAGAATAAATGAGACAATAAAGTTTTCTGTTTAGAAGGAAATTAAGCTGCATGTCATGATAGGAATGTTTGATTTTAGTCTGGTTGTAGGAGCCCTAATGAAGTTGAACGTGAGTGAAATAGACTTCTTGTGATAAGAACAGCACAGATAATTGCCCTTTTATGGTTACAGCTTAAAACACTTATTTTGAAGTAGGGTTCTAAGAAGAAAGCTTAAAAATGCAACAAATGGTACTCAAGGAGAAACTGTATCTCTTTTCCCTTTCTTTTTTCCCCGGGCAACAAAATGCATTTATAGAAAATAAGCATGTTGTCATAAAGAAAACATGGGAACAAAAAAGAACAGCAGTTGACTGAAACAGAAACAAAAGCAATCGCCTTTGTATTGAGAGTCTGTGAATATGGAGCATGAGTCATGGTGCTCGACAAACACGAAGTCCCCAGAGGACACTCTTCTTACTGCTGTGGAGACAGGAAGGGAATGCCTAGTGCTCTAAGCTCTTTCAACTTGCCAGTGCGTCTTGAATGCACAGCATTGCTTAAACTTCAACCAATTCTGTGACCTCCTAGTGTATAGATGATAAAACTGACACCAAGAGAAATGAACTAATTTGTTCAAAGTTGGAAAGCAAGTTCACTACCAAGCCCAGACTAACCTTGGAATTCCTAAAATAATATTCAGAACAAGGAATGGCCCCATATGCACATGAGTGTAACGGAGAATGCTTTGAAAGCAGTGACAACCCAGTGTTTGTGCTCTGAAAATCCCAGTCCCGAAAAAGTACTGCTGTGAACTCCCAAATATTTATTTCAGCGTTAGTGGGGAGAAGCCTATTATTGTCTATGTTCTTGACATTGGAAATGTAAAAGATAATTTGGTCTTTGCAATCACTTGGTATGAAAGAGAGCTGGACAGTGACTAGAGATGATAGAAGAAGAATTGATGCCTTTGAGCTGTGGTGTTGGAGAAGAGTATTGAATATACCATGGACTGCTAGGAGAACAAACAAGTTCATCCTGGAGAGGGTGAAGCCAGGATGCTCCTTGGAGGCAAGGATTCTGAAGCTTTGTCTGACATACTTTGGACATGTTGCAAGGAGGGACCAGTCCTTGGAGAAGGATGTCATGCTTGGGAGGGTGGAGGGACAGTGCAGGAGAGGAAGACTCTCCATGAGATGGATTGATTCAGTGACCTTGGTAATGCAGGTAGGTGTGTTGGAGATGGTGAGATTGGCACAGGATAGGGCAGAGTTTAGGGCTGTTGAGCATAGGATCACTATGAGTTGCAGGTGACTTGGTGGTACATAACAACAGCAATATTGCCTGTATGAGCTTGCATCAAATGAAAGCTTTTGAGGGGCTATGAGGAATAAGGGGTCATTAATATGAAATTATGTTGTGGCTCCTTACTTTCTCTTGGAATAGAACTTATTTATGTTGCTATGCTATCCAGTTATGTGGTTGACTGTCTACAGCTTGAGTAAAAGTATATGACACTAAGAAGTCTACTGTACCTGTTCTGCATTCTACAACTTGGAGTATTGCTCTATTTAAAAATCATAGGCTTCACATATTCTGGAATAAAAGGTAGTTCTCTATGTAGCCGCCATTGAGTTGGTTCTGACTCGTGGTGCCCCTGGGTGTTGACATAGTTGTGTGCTCCTTCGGGTTTTTCAAGGCTACTTTCCCCAGAAGTAGCTCACCAGAGTTCACTTAAGAAAAGAAACCTCCAAAATAATTTCTTTTTTTTACTCATTTTTCAAACTCGAGCTCATTGCCATTATTGTTAGAATGAAATCTTAACTGACTCTCCAGTGGATTTCCAAGGTTGTAAATCACACGGGAGGAGAATGCCCATCTTTGTCCCACAGAGATGCTAGTGGATTCGAACCACCAGGGAGGTGCCACCTTTCAATAGGCAGTGTACCTCCTTCTGGACTAGGCCACCAGAGTTCCACCCTCCTCGTTTTTCTGTTATTAGGTGACATCGAGTCATATATGACTCTTATCAACTCTGTGAACAACAGATCTAAATCCTGCCCTATCCTATGCCGTCCTCCCAATCTCTGACACACTTGAGCCCATTGCTGCAGGCATTGTCAATCTATCTAGTTGGGGGGGTGTCATTCTCTCTCTGACCATTTCTCTGATCTTTTCAAGCATGATGTTCCTTTTACAAGGAATTACCCTTTCCTAGCAACATGCATATCACACACAAGCAAAATCATGCTGAAGATTAACCAGAAACAGCTGGAACAGTACATTGAAAGAGAACTAGCAGAACTACAAGCTGGATTTAAAAGAAGCTGTGGCACAAGAGATATCCTCGCTTATGTCAGATGGATGTTGGCAGAAACCAAAGACTACCAGAGGGGACATCTATCTGTGTTTTGTTGACTCTACAAAGGCATTTGACTGTGTAGATCACAACAAATTCTGATCAACGTGGAGGAGAATGGGAATCCCAGAACATTTGATTGTGCTTATGTAAAAACCTATACTTGGACTAGGAAGCAGTTCTAAGAACAAAGCAAGGAAACACTGCATGGTTCAAAATCAGGAAAGTATGCAACCTGTCTCCATACCTTTTTAATGTGTGTGTGCAGAACAGATAATTCAGGAAGCTGAGCTTTATGAGGAGGAATGTGGCATCAGGATTGGAGGAAGACTCATCAACAACCTGTGTTATGCAGATGAAACAACCTTGCTTGCTGAAACCAAAGAGGGCCTGAAGTATTTGCTGCAGAAGGTCAAGGACTGTCATCTTCAATATGGATTGAAGCTCATCATCAAGAAGACAAACGATTCTTGCCAGTGGGCCAGTTGACAGCACCATGATGGAAAAGAGGTTGAGGTTGTTAATTGTTACAGCTTGCTCGGCTCCACAGTCAACACTCTTGGCACCAGCAGTCAGAAATGAAAAGACAAATTGCATTGAGTAAATCTGCTATCAGGAACCTTTCCAGAATACTGAGAAGTATTAATGTCAATATGGAGATTACAGTGTGAGGTATACCTGATGCGATCCATGGTCTTCACAGTTACTTGCTATGCATCAGAGAGCTGGACAATTACTAAGGATGGCAGAAGAAAAAATGATGGCTTTGAGTTGTGGTGCTTGAGAATATCTGAACATACCACAGACAACCGAGAAAACAAATAGGTCTGTCTTGGAGAGGGTAAAACCAGGTTTCTCCTTGGAGGCAAGGATTTCGAAGCTCTGTCTCACATACTTTGGGCATGTGTCGAAGAGGGACCGATCCTTGGAGACAGACATCATGATCAGAAGGGTGGAGGGACAGCACAGAAGAGGAAGACCCCAGATGAGATGGATTGATACAGTGACTAGGGCAATCTGAGTCAGACTGGCTTATGACAGGGCAGGCTTCAGAGCCGTTTTACATAGAGTCCCTATGAGTTGGTCGCTATGAGTCATAAGTGTCTCAATGACATATTACCACAACAGCAACATGCTTAGAGTATGTGAGACAAAAAGCTTTCTCATCCTTGCCTCTAAGGAGCACACTTGTTGCAATTTCTCCCAGACATATCTTTTTGTTCTTTTGGCAGTCCATGGGACATTTAGTACTCTTCTCCAACATCACAATTCAAAGATATCAATAATTATTCTATCATCCTTATTTTTGGGGAGAAGGGTACCAGTCATGGAGCACCTTAACCTCAGTGTTTCTAAAATTAGGAGTGGTATTTGTGAGTTCCATTCCCCTTTCATTCTCTTATGAAAAAATCAGTCATGTTAGGTGAATGTCAGAAAACACTTTTCCAAATATCTGTCTGCAGGAAGTGCCAAGCAATCATGTGTGTCCTCTCTCACCCCCTGACGTCCCTCTCAGGCCACACTGGAGTCCCTTTGTTGCTGGCCTGTGCATTGCACATGATGTAAAAGGCCTCATCACAGTAGCAGTAAGCCCAGCTCAGAGTCAGGTCCCGTTTATGCTTTATTATGTTCGTTAGGACATCTACAGATACCGTCGTTTATAGCAACAGACAGCGAGACCACACGCAGACTTTTACAGTCTGTGACATTTGACGGAAATAAACTGAAAACATATTTTGGTGACAGGCAACCCCTTGATCTCTTGGAGTTCTGGGTGTGGGCTTAGTAATAAAAATGGAATCTTTTCTTCTTTACAGCAAAAGGGAATGTTTTAGGGGAAAATATAACACTATACTATTACTTCTTTTCTTTCTTTCACATTTATTTTATTTCAGGCATGACACATGTTAAAGATTTCTCCTAAAGGGTCTGGATGTTCTGCGTTCATTTATGTGGTCAGATAGGGATGAACAAACCAAAGTGGCAAGGAAATGGGCTTAATAAATTAGCCAAATGAACACTGTAAAGTGGACAGATAAGCTGGAAGGGACTGTCAATACCTGAAGACTTATCAGTAGTGCCAGCTACCATGGATGGACAATTGTCAAAAAGAAGATGAAGGGAAACAGTTGCAGCAGTAGGTGTAGGTGGGGGCAGCGCAAGGGCCACTTTGGCACAAGAAGTAAAAATACACTGTGTATACTGTGGGTGAAAAGTTTAAAATAGTGTCTGTTTCATTTTCAAGCAAAACTTTACAAAACCAAAAGCAGATACCTCACTGCCATAAGGTCACTTTTTACTCCTGGTGACCCCACCATTAGATTTCTGAACCTGTAAATCTTAACAGCAGGTGATGGCCCGTCTTTCTACCCTGGAGCTGCTAGGGATTCCAACAAGTTGGCAGTTCACCCACCCTAAGCACTGTTCATTTTTGTTGCTGTTAGGTGCCATCGTGTATGACTCATAGTGACCCTATGAACAGCAGATCTGAACTCTTTCTTGTCCTGTGCCATGCTTAGCATCTCTGACACACTTGAACTCATTGCTGCAGTCACAAGGAACTCATGCAATATTACTCAAAATGGTTGACTCTGGAGAACATTATGCTGAGTGAAATGTCCCAGTCACAAAGGGACAAATATTGCATGGTGCCACTGTTGTAGAATGGGACTGTCCTTGGGGTTGGGGAGAGACTGAGTAAGATGGGTTTAATAATCTAT
>NW_006400081.1:1039526-1040678 GCF_000299155.1 Elephantulus edwardii | reverse complement strand
GAACTGGCTTTGACAAGCACTGTGGCAATTGGACAATTAAAACAGACATGGGCGGGGGAAGAAGAACGAACTGGGGATGAGGGTGGAGAAAACAGTGCAACAATGAATGAATGAAAACCCAAAATCTCTGTAAATATTCATTAAAACTAATAAAATTTAATAAAAAAATACATCTCATTGAGGGTCTTCCGCTTTTTTGATAACCCTCCACCTTTCAAAGAATGATATCCTTTCCAAGGAAAGGACATCATGCCTGTCCTAGTAACATGCCCAAAGTTGGAGAGGCAAAGCTTCACTACCTTGCCTCCAGGAAGCACCCTGGCTGCTATTCTCCCCCCACCCCAACCCCCGGCCCCAAGATCTATCTGAGTGTTCTTTTGGCAGTCCATGGGATATCAAATACTCTTCTCCAACACAATACCTATAAATTCTCCTGTGAATTCTTAATGTCCTCCCCCCTTGACATTTATTTCACATGTATAGAAAGCTATCCTGTTTCAGTGTGACCTCTCCATGATTCTGGGCATAGAGAATGCAGAGGAAGGACAGGCAGGCGTGATGGATGGGAAAACAGCTTGCAATCAAGTTTCCAACTAGTTAAGTTACTTTAAGAACACATAGACTCCCACACTTCAGAACCACATCTTCTCAGCTGCGCGACGTTGATGAATTTGTAGGTTTAGCAAAGGAATAAAATGCAAAAAGAAAAAAGGAACCAAAACACCACCACAAAACCACCAAGTTCTCTTGGCTTTGCTAGTAGCACTCCCTTGCCTTTGGTTTGCCTTATTAAAGAAGAATCTGTGTTACTTAAACCTCTAGGGAAATACTGTCAGATTTAAAGAGAAATAATTGTGACCCTTCTCAGCTTTAAAATGTATATACATATATACTTAAATTTATATGTACTTATATACAAACATTTGATACATATCTATGATACATAATATATAATTATATAATGTAAAAAAGAAGTTCTTCAGTTCCTTGAGCTTAAGAAATGCTGAGCGAGTCTGGCCCTTTTGATTTTCTGACTCTAGCTCCTCGCAAATTTCATTGTAGTATTTTGCTTTGTCATTCCGAGCAGCCTTTTGGAATCTTCTGTTCAGCTCTTTACTATCTTGAATTCTTCCTTGTGCTTTGGCTTCTCTA
>NW_006400081.1:1016653-1037296 GCF_000299155.1 Elephantulus edwardii | reverse complement strand
CGCAGGATAGAGCAGGGTTTAGAGCTGTTGTGCATAGGGTCGCTATGAGTCGGAAACGACTCGACGGCACATAACAACAACAACAACAATGTAAAAAAGTACGCAGAGAGAGTGAAGCATGTGATTTGTAGGACTTCATGTATAATTTTAAGCAAAAAATACGTTTTAGCTAAGTAAAGCATTTGTGAGTACAGATTACAAATGAAATACAAGACTATATGTGAATGTAATGAACAGAGAACGTAGGAAGGAGAAAAAAAATCTTTGCTGGCTAATCAGATTTTTTGTTTCATTTATTTTAACTTTTCTCCAACAGACTTTAATGTGTTTATCCTTCCCCACTTCTGACATCAGCTTTGTAAATCCTTTCTACAGGCAATGTGGAACTCAGACCCATGTGGTTTGAAAGACAAGGTAGTGTTGATACATGATGAAGATAAGTTGAACTTGAATTGCTAATTAAATGTTTATTTTTATTATGGGCCATCAAGTCAACTCCCAACTCATAGCAACCCTATATACAACAGCTCTGAACCCTGCTTTATCTTAAACCAACATCATTGTCACTGACACACCTACCCCAGTTACCTCAGTCACTGAGTCAATACACCTCATCCATCGTTTTTCTCCCTTGTGCTGTCCCTCCACCCTCCCAAGCATGATATTCCTCTGCAAAGGCTAGTGTCTCGGACAAAGCTGCAAAATCCTTGCCCCCAAGGAGCAGCTTAGTTTCATTCTCTCAAGGATGAACCTGTTTGTTCACCTAGCAGTCCATGGTATGTTCAGTAGTCTTCTCTAGCACCACAGCTCAAAGGCATCAATTTTTCTTCTGTCATCCTTAGTCACTGTTCAGCTCTTTGATGCATTGAAAGTAATTGCAAAGACCATGGCCTAGATCAGGCATACCTAGTCTCTACACTGACATCATTGCTCTTCAATACTCTGGAGAGGTCCCTGATGGCAGATTTTCACAGTGAAAGTCATCTCTTGATTTCCTGGCTGCTATTCCAAGAGTGTTGATTGTGGAGCCAAGTAAGCTGAAGCTGTTAACAATCTCAATCTCTTCACTATCATGATTGACCCAATGTTGAGAATCTTTTTTTTCATGATATTGAGCTTCCATTTATATTGAAGTAATATTACGCTATTAAGTGTGTGGACCTCAAGAATCTGCAATTACAGATAATCTTAAGTACTTTCCAGTGTTCGACTTTTCTGATGTAGGTAAAAAGGGGAAAGCAATTAAAAAATACTATCCCCATACATTGTCATTGCCCCAGAGTCAGAACTCTCAGCTGACCCTCCACTGAGCTTTCAGAGGCTGTAAATAACACAGTAAATACTACCCTACCCATCTTTCTTTACCCTGGAACCATTGATGGAGTTGAACTGCCTTTGAGTTGGTAGAACCCACCAGGACCCCAGAGTTTCCCTAAGAGAAATATTAATGACTTCCCATTTCTTTAGAAATGAGCCCTTATGGCACAGTGGTTAAATAATTGGCTACTAACCAAAAAGTTGTCCATTCAAATCTGTAAAAATTACAGCCACGGGAACTCTATTTTTACTCTCTTCTGTAGGGTTGCTATGAGTCAAAATCCACTTGAGGACACACAACAACAACAACAGTCCCCTGAAATATAACTCCCTAAAAAAAAAACGAACACCTTTAATGCCTTTTTCAGCATAGTGTGCTCTGCAAATGTGTGTGTGCATCGCGGAGGATCTTGTTATCATACAGGTTCTGATGCAACAGGTCTACAGTGGGGCCTGAGAATCTGCATGAGTATCTAACTCCCAGGAGATGTCCGTGATGCTGCCCCATGCACAGCACCCATGAATAGCAAAGGGTTGGTTTTTTTTTTTAAAAAAAGTCATTTCAGAGCATGTGGATAGAGATGGATAAAACAAAACTCTGTTCCCCTTCCACGTAGTAGGAAAGGCAGGGCTAAGCAGAGTTGATGCTGTTTCTTCATTGCAGACCTTCTCGGAGCCTTTAATTAGCTTATGTGCATGGTGACACTCCAAATGGAGACTCCACTGTGCTTCATCCACCAGACAAAAGACCTTTTTCACCATGCATCATATCTCAGAATTGTTATTTGTTTCAGGTGCATCAGATTCCATCATGGTACTGACAAGCAGGACTTTTTTGTTAAACCATTGACCCCAAAACTTAATAGTCAGAGTGATATGAGGTCATATAGCATAGCTAGCGCACCTCATATGTGTGAGGTAGACAGTGGAGGTGGCGTAGGAGGGCTAGGGGCTATTTGTTGTGGTTATGTGCTGAAGAGTCAAGTATGGCTCATTGAAGTCCCGGGAACAACAGATCCGAACCCTGGCCTATCCTGTGCCACCCTCACCATCTCTGATACCCTGAAGCCCATTGCTGCGGTCACTGTGTCAGCCCGTGTTGTTGAGGGTCTTCCTCTCTTTTGGTAACCCTCTCTACCTTTCCAAGCTGATGCCCCTTCCAAGGAATAGCTTCTTTTCCCAACATGACCTAAATGTGTGAGATGAAGCTTTGCCGTCGTTGCCTCCAAGGAGGTAGGGCTAGGGGTTATAAAGATGCATACAAACTGAACTTCTGCCCTGAATGAGAACGCAATCAACTGGTGAAACATATAAGTAAAAGATTACCTGTGGAGATGAATTAAATTCATTCTAGTAGAGAGAAACACACTGTAAACAGTGATTCCTTGGGGAACTCATTTATTCAGCATCCATCTATTCCTTTCAGGTCCACATTTAGGCTCTCTCCTTCTGCTCCTCTCCTCTCCTCTCCTCTCCCCTTTCCCCCTCGCCCCTCCCCTCCCCTCTCCCCCTCACTTCTCTCTTCTCTGTTTCTCTTTCTGTCTTTCTCTGTCTGTGTGTGTGTGTCAAGTGTCAAATTCTAGATGTAGCAATATCTTTTTCTCTTAAAATTGCAAAAACAAAAATAATCCAGATATGTTGTTGTTGTTGTTGTTGTTGTTGTTGTTGTTGTTGTAGTCAAATTGGCCATGTCTCATAGTGACCCTATGAAAAACAGCTCAGAACTTTGCAACATCTCCAACACACATGAACCCATTGCCACAGTTACTGTGTCAATCCATCTCATCCTCTCCTGAATTCTTGCCTTATATTTTCATACCTTTATTTTTTTTTCCATTTTAGAGCATTTGTGTTTAATACCCACAGAAGTTCTCTATTAAAACATGATGCACACCTGCTAGAGAAAATTCCACAGCACTTGAAGAAAACAGATGGTTTCTGACATTCCCAGATTTATTAGCTATACTGAAAACACATTGTACTATTCTCAAGAACGCAAGGTTGTGAAGGCTGAGTGTAAAGGGCATGGACTCTACACTTCATGGGTAAGGTTATTTGACACCCAACTTTGCATCTCCACAGGGTTTATGATCTTCTGTTAATCTCTGCTGAACCTGTGGCATGGGAGATGGCCTTTTTTATGGAGAAAATAGCCATAATCTTAGAGAAATGTACCCATATAGTTAACATATGTGGGTGAGGATGAACACAGGGGCTGTGTGACTTTTTGCAGAACAGGATTCCAAAGAAAGCAGCCACCATGAATAAACATTTCAATAAACAGTAATTTAAGGATTCAAGGAAGTTTGCCTGAGGCATACAGTCAGCTGTCAGGGTGGGTGACAGGAATAAGTATATGAAGTGTGGCTGGCCCAGTGACTGAGGCATCACAAGGTAGCGAGTCAGACAGCAGCATCATGAGGTCACAGGTGGAGTTATTACAACTAGATGTAAGTGGTTAATGCAAAGGGCTCATCACCTCTCTTCACAAGCTTGCCTCCCTGTAAATAAATAATAAAATGCAAGTACTCAGATGAGTCACATAAGTGACATTCGAGTGACACATGTCCTTTTTCTTTCCAATAGGTGGAGTTTCCCTGGCTTTTAATCTCTGAACCATGATTTCCTCTCCTTTTATTGCTGACTGCATCCAATGTATTGTCCTCAATGTTGCCTCCAAAGTATCTGTTTATTTTTTATCACTCTGTCCGTTTTTTGTGGTTTCCTCATGGCTAGCCTTGAGTTGTAGAGAGAGTCTCCACATTGATTTTTTTTTTCATCAGACTCTTCTCCACGTTGCCACCAGGACTCTCTCTGGAAAAACAAAGTGTGTTAAAACAGCAAACCCACTTCTAGGAAATTCTCATACAGAAAAACACAGAATATGTATCAAGATTTTCCCTACAGTTTTTAAATTTTTTAAATAACAAAATATATTTATCCAAGTACATAATGTTAAACATAGAGAAGTGATGGTAATTATAGAACAGAGTTCAGGTCTTTTCTTCATAGGGTCACTATGAGTTGTATTCACCTTCATGGCACTTAACCACTGCTAAATGAGACTGGTGTTGGTGGAGCTCCCAGTGTTTCCCTGCTCTGTTCTGAGGACTGCTTCCTGGTCCAAGTAAAGGTTTCGCATAAGCACAACCAAATGTTCTGGGATTCCCATTTTCCTCAAGATTAGCCACAATTTATTGTGATCCACACAGTCAAATGCCTTTGCATAGTCAATGAAGCACAGATAGACATTACTCTGGTACTCTTTGCTTTCCGCCAAGATCCATCTGACAGTGACAATTATGTCTCTAGTGCTATGACCTCTTCTAAACCCAGCTTGTATTTCTGGTAGTTCTCTGTCAATATGCTGTTCCAGTCATATCTGTATAATCTTCAGAATTTTGCCAGTGTGTGATATTAGTGATATTGTTTGATAATCTCCACACTGAATGTATACATGGATGATAGATAGATAGATAGGTAATAGAGAATGCATATAAAATAAAAATATAGATAATAATATTATCAAGTAATAATTTGGTTAGAAATTACCCAAAGAGTGATAGGTGTGAGATAGAGAGACTTTAATTTTTATGGATATATTCTTCTGTATTACTAAAATTACTACATGGTTATATAATCTCCGGTTGTGTTGTCCATTCCTTCTGCCATTTATTTTCTTTGTGTTGTCTTCTCTGAAAAAAAATGTTTGGGTGAGGGGTTGGAAGCTGTTGACATCCCCTTCTCTCATAGACCCTGGAGAAGGACATCATGGGTTTCAACACAGGTTCTACCAGTTGTGATGGACCTAGGGAAGTCACTTTACAAGATAAAATACTGACACACAAATAAAGTAGGCTTGAGAATTGTGTGTAAAGGCCTATGTTGTCTTAATGGCAAGGAGTTGTGCCGCCAACCTTAAGGTCTACCATTCATACCTACCAGATGTTACATGGGAGAAAGATGGACAGTCAACTCCCATGCATTTTACTCCTCCTGAAAACCCACTGGAGGGTCATTCATGAGTCAGTTCTAACTCATTGGTACTCAACAACAACAACAACTGGTATCATAATCTAAAGCGAGTTGTGCTGCTACATCAAGGACACACAGCTCTCGTAGATGAAGTGGCTCCAAAGTGGTCCATGAGTGATCCCTTCCTACATGGTCTACAGCCTTGGAGCCCAGGAAAGGCTCAGCTATGAGCTGATTCTGACTCAAAGCAATGAAGTTTACTTTGGGGTATTTGTTTGTTGTTTCCATTTATAAAGATTAAAGGAGTCTTGGGGGCATAGGACCCTACAGGGTTCAGTGCTAAACAAAAGATGAGTGATTCAAACCCACCAGCTACTGCCCGGCAAAAAGATGAGCTGCCTGTCTCCTGTAAAGTTGTATAACCTTGGAGAGGGTGGAGGGTCACCTTGACTAGAATTGACTCCGTGGCAGTGGTTAATTTGTTGTTATTTTATCTGTTTTTCTTTGTAAGGATTACATGGATTTCTGACTGTAAAGTCCTTAAAATAATACTTAGCATATAATCACTGGCTTAAACTCAATGGTAACTTATTGTGACCACCCAGCCCCATTGAATTTCTGGAGCTGCAGATCTTCCCAGGGGAAAACTGTCCATCTTTCTCCCATAAAGCAGCTGGGTTGTTCCAACCACCTGCCTTTCTGTTAGTAGCAAGATGCTTGATGCACCACACCACCAGAGCTCCCTGTTAGCTCTTGCTATTGTTGTTATATACAACAGTATGGTTGGAAACAAGCCATAGTTGACCCTCCAATAGGTTTTCAGAGACAGTAAATCGCATGGGAAAAGATTACCCACCTTCATACCCCCCCCAACCCCCCCCCCCCGCAGAGCACCTGGTGGATTAGAAATACTGCCTTTGGGATTACAGCACAGCTTCTTACCTCTTATCTCTTAAGAAAACATTATATAAGTTTCTGTTAAATATATTTTCTGAAACTTGGCATAAATCATTAACCAGGATCATAATGTAAACGTTTGCTAGATGCCCCTTCATCTCTCTTGGTGTGATTCTTCAGAACTCGATCCCACACTGTTGTTATTGTCTTACAGTTGAGTACATCACATATCAACCCAGAGAACAACAGATTTGAACCCTGTCCTATCCTGTGCCATCCTCACACTCTCTGAGACACATGAGCACATTGCTGCAGTCACTTTGTCAACCCACCTGGTGAAGTTCTTCATGTCCTTTGGTGACCCTCCACCTTTCCGAGCATGATATCCCTCTCCAAGGAATAACCTCTCCTAGAAACATAACAAGAATATGTGAGATGAAGCTTCATCATCTTTTCCTCCAGGAAGCGCTCTGGCTGCACCTTCTGCAGTACATATCTATTTATTCTTTTGGCTGTCCGTGGAATATTAAGCACTGTTCTCTAACATCAAAATTTCAAAGGCATCAGCTCTTTTCCTGTCATCCAGTCATTGTCCAACTCTTAGATGCATAGCAAGGGATTGAAGAGACCATGGCGTTCTCAATGATTTCATGGCCTTTCCAAAATAGATGCCATACTCTTTATTTATCTACATGGAAGAAAGTAAATCCTTTACAAAAGTTTATGGGAGGGAGAACAGAAGAAAAGGGAATGAAAGGAAGGGGAAAAAAACAACCAACTCGACCTTGAAAAATGATCCACTGAATCAGGTCAGTGTTAGAGATCATGGAATGGATTGATGTAGTAGAATGGAATGGAGATCCTTTATCTGTGAGCTAGGGTATCCATTCATTCACCTTGCTAAGTTTGAGGGTTTCTGGCCTGACTGGTCTATGTAATGCACTGTGCTATTTGTATTCTAGAAAATATTATTGAACAGATGCTTGCGAACAGCATAAATATAAAAGCTGTCCCTCGAGGCCACCAGAAGAAAGTCATGCCAAGCCAACATCATCATCTATTTGACAGTACTGACTAGTAGAGTGGAGCATTGCTGTTGATGAACATGTCTTGATTTCAGAAATACATTTCACAAAGTTTATCAGGGCACTGTGATTAGAAAGACGTGAGCAGCTTAGTAATGCAGTGAGGAGAATGTTCAGATCAGTAACTATTAAAAAATAGAACACTATCATGGGTCCATAAACTGTTACAGAATCTGCTATTCAAGGGCAAATTGTAACCAGATAAACTGCAGTGAGGATTCTTTGAATCAATCTGTTTATTTTAATTAATTTAACAGATTGATTTGGCTTTCATAAAAAGTATTACATTAATGTATTTCCAAGATCATTTAATAAAATATTAAATCTTACCTACTTAAGTCAGTGAAATAATCCAACGAGTGAGCCTTCTCTATGTTGAGATGTTTAAAAAACAGCATATGACCTTTTCTTGTAGACATTCCTGTACACTCTTAGTAACAGTACAATAAAAATCTCTCCCTATCATGTGACTCAGAACAGTGGAACATTTATTTAACTGTACGTGTTCAGTGTAGCTTTAAAGAGCATTTAATAGGTGTTAAACTATGCTGAGAGAGGGAGCTCTGGTGGTTTAGGGGGAAGGAGTTGCACTGTCAAGACAAAGACATGTGGTTCAAATCCATCACTTGCTCCATGGAAGATAGGTAATCTCAGTGAATTCAAGTTTGGACAAAGCACAAAATTTGTGGGGACCTTATATGTCACAGAATAGCACTGCTCTGTATGATTTTCTTGGCTGTAGTCTTTATGGAAGAAGTTCATCCAGACTTCCTTCTGAAGAACCATTGGATGAACCCAGCCACCAACCTCTGATTAGCAGCTGATGAAAACCATTTGTACTATCTAAGCCTATCTGAAGGATACTCTGGTGGCCTACTGCTAAGGAGGCCTACTGCCAATCCAAAGGCATGCAGTTTGAATCCAATAACTGCTCTGTGGAAGAAAGATGGACAGTCTCCTTCTATGTGATTTACAGTCTCTGATAACCCACTGGAAGGTCAGCTGTGAGTTAGTTCCAGCTTGACAGCACACAGCCTCTCATAAGAATACAAGTAGTCAAATATGCACACCAATAAAAAATACAATTTAAAAAAAATGTAGGTAGCAAATTGATTGCCAGTGAGTCTGTGACTCCTCGTAGGCCGTGGGTGCCAGAATAGAGCTTTGCTCCTTTATATTTTCAGTGGCTGCAATCTTGTTATTTTGAGTGAATTTGAACAGCTGTCTAGTGGCAAGAAGTTGTGCTGCAATCCCAATGGCACACAGATCAAATCCATCAGCTGCTCCACAGGAGATGGATAGGTACTCTTGTACTGTTTATGGCCTCTCAAACCTGCTGGAGGATCAGCTATGAGTCAGTTCTGACTTGGCGGCATACAACAGCAACTTAAGGAAGGACTTAACTGTAAATTCCATTTTCTCCTTCCTACTCATTCTTCGAACAATCAGGCTATATGGCTGACTAATGATTTCTGTTATTCAGCTAAAAATGAAGTGCCAAAGAGCAAAGAACTGTGTGTTCTTGTAGTCCACTCTATACAAGGCACTAGCAAACATATTTCTTGACACCTATATGCCTTTGAACCCTTTATTTTCTTCAAGGAACTGAAAAACTCTCAGCTGAATTTGATCTTGGGCATTTACCCCAGGATGCTGGGGTAAAAACCACACTAACAATAGCATACTAAGCAAGTTTCTATTCCTGAATTCTAAAACGTAGGGACTGAGTGTCAGAACTACTTTCCCTTAAAAGTGAAACATGCTACAATATGACTGCTCAGAAATAGTTGGTGAGAATGGTTGTACAACTCAAAGAATATAATCAGTGTCACAGAATGGTTCATAGAGAAGCTAGTGAGTTGGTGTACTTTTTGTTGAGTGTATCCTGAAGAGCAACAACATTTTTTTAAACACGCTGCAACCTAATGACTTGCTCTCAACTGGATTTTGCTTGTGTATGCAGATGCTCAAAGTTTCCAAATTCAATAGAGGATTCTTCAGTAAAAGTGACATGCTTATTCCTTTTACTGTACTAGTACTCAGTACTGGTTTGATTGGGACAGGTAAGTCATAAATTGGCTATCTAAAAGCGGCCTATTAGGGCATGAGGCATGGCTTACATGCTTTCATAAATGCAGCTGTATCAATAAGATGATTGTAAGGGGTTAGAGAAACTCATAGTATAGACTAACTAAATACAATGTGGGTGAAGAATTATTTAAAGCACAATATGCTTACATGAAACACAAGGTATATGAATGATAGGATTATTAAATTAAAAAACAAGGAGGGAAACCATGCTATAAGATGGATGGAACTTGAAGACATTATGCTGAGTGAAATAAATCCATCACAGAAGGACAAGTATTACATGAAATATTATATGAAAGTGTACATTTTCATATCATCTGCATATGTTGTTGTTGTTGTTAGGTGCTATTGAGTCGAGTACAACTCATAGCAACCCTGTGAATAGTGGATCTGAATGCCCTTCTATCCTTTGCTGTCTACACACGTCCTAACACCCTAGAATCCATTGCAGCAGTCACTGTGTCAATCCACCTGGTTGAGGGTCTTCCTCTCCTTTGCCAACACTCCACTCTTACAAGCGTCATCTGCATATGAGACAGTTTAATGATCTCCTTGCTGATCTGGATGCCTTTGATTTTCTTCTCTTGTCATATTGCCCTAGCCAGGATTTCCAATACAATATTGAATAGAAGTGACAGTGGGCATTCTTGTCTGGTCATTCCCTGTTTGCAAGGAAAAATGCTTTTAGTTTTTCTCTGTTAATAATTATATTGGTTCTAGATTTTGCATATATACATTTCACTATGTTGAGGAAATTCCCTTCTAATCATATTTGTTGTGGTAATTAATTTTATAAAACAATGCACGGGAATGATTGTACAAAACATAATGTGAATGAAGAATAGTGTAAAACACAATGTTATAAATTTTGTAAGCAAGCCAATGTAAAATAAAAATTTTTTTAAAGGAAAATATTATATACCTCAGTTATATAAAAAGGCCAGGAAAAGCATATATCCAGAAACCAACATTTATTAGTCATGATCAGGAATGAAAGAGATGGGGGGGAAATGGGATTTAATAGTGGTGGGGAAATCTCATTAATTAAGATATGCACAGCCAATCATTACAACTCTAGTCAGTTTTTAAAGTGAACTGTTGCCATTCATCTGAATCATCTTTTGGAGTACTTCATATTATCAGTGTGTACAAGTGACAAGTATATATTTATACTGATTCAGTAGTGCTTAATGCTGTCCTTCGTGTATGATGAGTCTAAGCGATCACCTCCATGCTCCCTCAGTTCCTGGATCTGGCTAACAACAACGGCATCTGACTACGTAGACTTCCACCATCTCTCTCCACCACAACCATCCTGACAGATGGGAGTTTGTGCAGATTTAGCAGCCCCCTTCAGACCTTAATCCCGCCTCTGCCTTGCTCTGGCCCTTCTCCAGCAACATTATAACTTTCTTCTTTGAACATAACAAAAACGGCACAACCTTTGCTATGAGAAGAATGATCCTGGATCCCTTGGTCTGTATGCAGGGTGTTCCTGGTAGCAGAGGGGCTTGGATTGGATTCAGATAGGATTTAGACATTACCCACATGCAATCCTGCAATTCCTCACTTTTGAGCCACAGTTTCAGGGGGTGCCAGGCCCTATCCATTTTGACCTTTTTTGTACAACTTTTTCTTCACCAATTATGAATACTTAGAATGACCATAAAAAGTCCTGTTCTGAAGAATTTCAGGAAGGTAGTATCTCTCTGATGGCAGTTCCATGCCCATTCTTAATCCTTCAAACAGATTGTTGTTGTTATGTGCTGTCAAGTTGCCTGTGATTCATAGTGACCCTGTCTATGCACAACACCTCTGAACCCTGTCCTGCTTGAGACAACCTCATTATCTCTGATACACCTACCCCCCATTACCCCAATTTCTATGTCAGTCCATCTCATCCAGGGTCTTCCTCTCCTGTGCTGCTCCTTCACCTTTCCAAGCATGATGTCCTTCTCCACGAACTGGTCGCTCTTGCCCACATGTCCAAAGTATGTCAGACAGAGCTTCAAAATACTTGCCTCCAAGGAGAGGTTTGGTTTCACCTTCCCCAGGACAGATCTGTTTCTTCTCCTGACATTGTATACTCTTCTCCAGCACCACAACTCAAAAGCATTAATGCTTCTGTCATGCTTTGTCATTGCTGAGCTCTGAGCATTATTTTATTGCAACATCTTTGAGTTGAAAAAAGAATAAGTTGAGAATTTTTCCTTTCTTCATACTATAATGAATCTTGGTTTCTTTGCAGCTTCCTATTTTTTTAGCAATTACATTTTCTTCTTAAGGATAGTAAATCTTGATGTCTTGGTTGATTTGTGTGGAGTTTTGAGTGGGTTTTTTAAATAAAATTTTTATTTTATTCTTCCTTACAAAGTTTATATATACTGTTTTTCACACTAGATCTTCCGCATTTCCTTTACCCGTCCCTCCCTCTACCCATCAAACTGTGTACCCTATGATTTACCACCCCCGCCCATCCTCACCCCTCTGCTCCCACCCTCCTTGGATCCCCATACACATTTTACTAGTTATCTTTCTATTTCTACAATAATGGTCTTATATAATATTCTTCCTTATGGGGAGTGAGTGAGTTTCATTAATGTAATGCTCTCCAGCGTCGAGGACTCTCCTTCATAGGGTCACTATGAGTCGCCTGCGACTCGATGGCACCTAACTACAACAACAGTGCTCTCCAGTTCCTTTGGGTGGTTTATTTGCTTGCTTTTTTGCATTTGATGTGTTTATCTTCTTAAAGACTAGATTAACTTACTGGACACAAGACTGTTCAAGACATTTGAGCTTCTGTACCCCTCTCCCTCCCCTTGATAAGTCAGGGAGCCTAAATAGGCCATTTATAAGATGAATTGACACAGTGACTGAAAGAGTGGCCTCATGTGTGTCAGAGATGATGAGGGTGGCACAGGATAGGATGGGATTCAGATCTGTTGTTCATAGAGTTGCTATGAGTCATACTCAGTGGGTGACATTTAACAACAGTAACAACAAATGAGCCTTAATCCCCTTCCCACCTTGTTCTCTGGGATTTTAATTTCATTTTCTTTCATTGCCTGTTGGAGCTGTGTGTCGAGATGTTCACTGAGGTCCATCCACACTGGTTCTGTCATTGTCTGGCATTTCAATTGTCTCCTCTGTTCCTTACTGCTCTCTCTACAGTCTGCAGTCTGTTGGTTTGCTGACTTGGCAGTAGCTGCGACATCCATGTGGCAGCTTCACACCTCTCAGCAGGGCTCACAGCTCCCTCACTGCAAGATTGGCCCTCCTCATGATAAATAGTATTAGGCAGCAGAGACTTCCCTTCTGCGGTGCACTCACTTGGCTGTGAAGCCAAGCCCCACTTATAATTAGAGATGAGTACTCCGTGACTTAATCTAGGAAGGCTTCATTTGTGTATCTGTTCTGACTCATCAGGACAAAGCAGAACCGCCCCATAAGACTCCCAAGGCCTCCAGTCTTCTCTGGAGCAGACTGACACATTTTTCTCTCCCAGGATGGCTGATGGATTTGAACTGCCAGACTCAATTAGCAGCTAAAAAGTGCTTACCTGCAGTGCCACCGGACCTCCCTACTCTTTATATATTAGATAACATGAAATAAAACCTACTTTTTGTGTGTGTGTGTGTGTGTGTGTGTGACATCCCATGTTTAAAAATCTGAGTTGTGAAGGCAACACTCATTTAAGGAGATGCACATTTAGTGGAGGTGCACATTTAAAGAATTAAATAGAAAAAGAAACCTGTTTGCAGGTTATTTCAGGGCTCTCATCAGGTGGCTTGAAAACTACACAGAGGAGTAATTTCCTTTGGCTTCTGTCTTACTATTTGCCCAGTTCTGTTCTTTCCCATCCTTCGTCTGGATAGCCGTCTTGTTTCTAATCTCTAGTGCTGTTTTGTGATTTTCTCAGCTTTTGTTTCCCTTGTAAATGTCTAGGTCCACGTGAGCTTTCTGGGATTGGCAAGGATGTGTTCCTGAATGGGGGGAAAAAATTGGCAGCAAAGCAGTAGATGGAAGCAGCTGCCCTCAACAGGCTCTAGGTTTTCTTTTCATTCTCTTGTAAAAGTTGAGTTTGCAGATCTTTCCTGTCTGGAGACTTAAGAGCCCTGCCTATGCAAGGGACCGGAAATATTTTCTTCTGGTAAAATTGTATTTTAAAAATGTGTGTGTGCTGGATGTGAGTATGGGCTTGGTGAGGGTATGATATGTGGCTAAATGTGTGCTTATATATGTAGGTATAAGTGGTCTTAGAAAGTGTATTCAAGTACTTTAATGTCATTGACTAACAGAATATTTTCAGTATATTAGTTCAGGTTATTGCTTGAGTATGTTATACATTGAAGAGCTCTTTTTTCCCTACTAGTTTATTTACAAAGTTCTAATACAGATTTGAACAAATTCTTTCAATGTCTCTCACCCCTCCACCCATCAAATTGTACAACCAATGATTAATCCCCCTTCCCTCTGCACATCCACATCCTTCTGCTTCCAGCCTCTCCTATCCCTCCTGTATCCTTATACTCATTCTACAATAACAGTTTTATACAATATTTGTCCTTGTGGGACTGAGTTAGTTCACGCAGCGTAATGCTCTCCAGTCCCTCCCAAATTTGTTAATAATTTACAAAGTTATTGCTCCTGCGTGCTGCGTAGTATTCCATTGTGTGAATGTACCATAATTTCTCAATCCTTCGTTTGTGGTTAAACATCTGGGCTGTTTCCATGTTCTTGCGATGGTGAATAATGCTGCTATGAATATTGGTGTACAAATGTTTGTGCCTCAGTTCTCATATTTTCAGGGTATATTCCAAGTATTGGAATAGCTGGGTCATATGGAATTTCTATGTTCAGCTTTTTGAGGAAGCGCCAAACTACCTTCCTGAATGGTTGCACCATTTTATAATCCCACCAACAATGTGTAAGAGTCATACAATGAATAAGGAACGTTGAAGAACAAATGATATCTTCATATTGTGGTGTCATCAGAAAGTATGGGATACACCATGGACTGCCAAAAGAACACACAAATCTGACTTGGCAGAAGTGAAGCCAGCTGCTCCTAGAAAGCAAGAATGGTGATACATCCTCTCACATATTTTGGGCTTGTTAGCGGGATGAGCTAGACCTTGGAAAAGGACATCCTATTTTGAAAATTGGAGGATCAGTAAAGGAGAGGAAGATCCTTGATGGGATGGATGGATGCAGTGACTAAAACAATCATCTTGGGCATCACATAGATTATAAAGTTAGAGGAGGGTGAGGTAGGATTTCATTCTGTTGTATATCATGTTGATGAGTTGGAGCAAACATGACAGCATCTAACAGCAATGACACCATGCACAGAGCTCGTGCCGTAGTGCATTGTACATCAGATTGCTAACCAAAAGATGCATGGTTCAAATCTACCCCCTCTCCACTAAGCGGAGATGATGCAGTCTCCTCCTGGAATGATTTACAACTTTAGAAACCTAATGTAAGGGTGGAAATGACTTAACAACCATAGCTTGGAGGTTGTTTATCCACAGTGCTGGGATATGGGAGATAAAGACAAAGGATAATTAGTACCTACATTTACAAAGTATTAATTGTGTAGTAGTAGTACTCTGTGCTATAAGGTGGCTGGCTGGTAGTGTAGTGCATTATTTGTTGCACTAACAACAGAAAGGTTAGTGCTCTGCAGATGCTCTGCAGAAAAAAATAAGGACAGCCTCCTTTTGTGAAGATTTAGAGATTCAGAAGCCTGGTGGAGGAACACTGAGTTAAAAGCAGCTCAGTGGCAGTGAAATTTTTGTGCTTTTGGGGTTTGGTGGTGGTGGTGCTGTTGTTAGGCGCTGTCAAATCAAGTACAACTCATACCGACCCTGTGAGCAACAGACCTGAATCCCATTCTAACCTGTGCTGATACACTTGAGCTTATTGCAGCAGTCACCATGTCAATCCATTTTGATGGGGGGCTTCCTCTCTTTTGCTACCTTGAAGTTTCCAAGCACGTTGTACTTTTCCAAAGAATAGCCTCTTCTAGGAGCACGTCCAAATGTATGAGAGATTTTTACCATCCTTGCCTCCAGGAACCACTCCAGCTACACGTTTTCTAAGATCTGCTCATTCTTTTGGCAGTCCGTGGGATGTTCAGTGCTCTTCTCCCACACCACAACTCAAAGGCATCAATTCTTCTTCTGTCCTTCTTGTTTATCATCCAGCTCTCAGGTGCATAGAAAATAATAGAAAAGACCATGGCCTGAATCGGGTGAACCTTAGTCTTAGAACTGACATCACTGCTCTTCAGTATTTTGGAGAGATTCCCAACGGGGATTTATCCAGAGCAGTATGTTTATCTCCTAACTGCTAGTACCAATAGCGTTGGTTGTAGGTCCAAGCAAGATGAAATAATTAACACTTTACATCATTTCTGCATCTCTCAAGGTGTTGCTCAGTGGCCCAGTGGCGAGAACCTTTGTCTTCTTGATGTTAAGATGCAATCCATATTGAAGGCTCCAGTCTTTGATAGTCTGCAACACGCCTCTTAAAATCAAATTGACTCTGGGGCAATAGATGTAGTTATGGTGAGCATCATTTTAAGTCCCGTACAAGTATTCAGTCATTTAATCCTCACAGCATTCCTTTGAGATGCTGTTAGGCGCAACTAGTGAATTCTACTCATAATGACACCAAGTACCACGGAACATAGCCCTGCCAGATCCTGTGTCATCCTCCCAGTCTCTGCTGTTCTTAAGTCCGTTGTTCCAGTTACTGCATCAGTCTGTCTTGTGAAAGGTCTTCCTCTCTTGGTTGACCCTCTATTTTCCAAGTATGATGCCCTTTTTAAAGACCTGATCTGCACTGTAACATGGCCAATGTATATGAAATAAAATTTCACCAGCCTCGCTTCCAACGAGTACTCTGATTCACCTCTCCTAAGACAGTCTTGTGTGTTCTTTGGAAGTCCTCTGTATAAAGAATATTCTTTATCAAAACCACAATTCAAAAACCTCCATTTTTCTTTAATCTTCTTTATTCATTTTCTAACTTTCACATGCATTTGATGCAATTGAAAATACCATACTTAGATTCTATGAGATAAATTTTGTTGTTATTCCCATTTTATGGACAAGGAAACTCAGTCACCTAAAAGTTCACATATTTGGTTAAAGTCATGCAAATAATGAATAACAGAAGAGGAGTCAGTGTCTTTTCATATACTCCACACATTTTTCTTTTTGATATGGGGATATGAGAGTTTCCTATAAATTTTAAAGATTAATTTCTTGTCAGATATGTTATTGCCAAAATATCTTTTCCCCGCTGTAGATTCCCTTTTCTCTTTTTTCTGGGATCTTTTGATGTGCCTGAGACTGGCTGGCTTGCAAAAATGTGCTTTATCTATAAACTGAACTGCTGCTGAACTAGTCACAGGTGGACTTTGCCTCAAAAGCTCATCAGGGACAGTGTTGCTCGCCATGGCCCTCACATGAATATAGCTAAGGGTGTAGGGCATCCAGGGTTACAGCGACTTTACACAGAGCAGAAGGAATAAATCTTCTGTGGCAAAGGGGACAACACTGCAGTTGGACTACTTTAAGAACCATATCACAAAATAGAAGCCAGAGCAAGAGCAAAGTGAATTGAGTGGCAGGAAAGGCGTTTGGAAGAGAATGCAAGGCTATGGAAATCTTCTCACTAAGCCAGGAGCTAGAAGTTACAGGAACCATGGAAGGGCATTGTGCAAGCAAATCCATGATAAGATTTTTATCTTAGGTCCCTCTGATTTCAGTGTGAAGAATGATTGGCAGAAGGGTCAGACAGATGGCAGAAAGACTAGTAGGCAGGTGATTCCAGTAAAACCTGAGGAACTCATAGGGAACATGAGGAGAAGATTAATATCTTAGCTATCACTTATCATGATTCCTTTTATAAATAGATGAGTGATTCCAACCCTTAGATAGGACACAGGAAGAAAGGTTTACAGAGTCTATTACAGATTCCTAGAATTTGAAGTGCCAGAGTCAGCACATAATGAAGTCCACCTGACAGCTATAGAAACATGCCTAGAACTAGGACCAGATGACACGGACTCCATCTAGAGAGAGGTCATAAAGGTTTGGGTAAAGGCCATTGGACAAGGCCACTCAAGTGGACAGTGAGAAGCCCAAGGGAGGAGAGAATGGAGTAGGAAGGATGCAGCAGAAAGAAGTTGGCTTCACTGAATTCTAAATCACTGGAGGGAAACTGGTGGAGAATGTATTTCCCCCCCCCCTTTTTCTACTAGTTTCTTTACAAAATTTGAATACATTGTTTCAAGAACAAATTCTTTCAATTTGCTTCACCTACCATCCATCAAATTTTACAACCTGATGATTAATCCCCACACTGCTCCTGCACATCTTAATTCCTCTGCTTCCAACCTCTCCCACCTCTCTTGGATCCTTATTTTCATTCTAC
The DNA here is from genome assembly GCF_000299155.1 of Elephantulus edwardii. Taxonomy (NCBI): domain Eukaryota; kingdom Metazoa; phylum Chordata; class Mammalia; order Macroscelidea; family Macroscelididae; genus Elephantulus; species Elephantulus edwardii. The sequence continues at coordinate 1,019,480 of NW_006400081.1, read as the reverse complement.
AATAATGGCTTTATACAATATTTATCCTTGTGGGATTGAGTTAATTCACTCAGCATAATCCTCCCCGTTCCATCCCAAATTAGGGAATAATTTACAAAATCGTTGCTCTTGTGTGCTGCATAGTATTCATCCATTGTATGAATATACCATCATTTCTAAATCCATTCATTTGTGGTTGGACATTTGTGCTGTTTCCATGTTCTTGTGATGGTGAATAATGCTGCTCTGAACATTGGTGTACAAATCTCAGTTTGTGCTTCAGTTCTCGTTTCCTCAGGGTATATTCCAAGCAGTGGACTAGCAGGCTCAAATGGAATTTCTGTGTTCAACTTTTTGAGGAAGCACCAGACTGCCTTCCGGAATAGCTGTACCATCTTACAATGCCACCAGTGATGTATAAGAGTTCCTTTCTCTCCACATCCTCTTCAACATTTGTTACTTGCTGCTGTGTTAAACTTTGCCCCCGTTACTGGAGGGAAATGGTACCTTATTGTGGTTTTTATTTGCATCTCTCTTATTGCCAGTGATATGGAGCATTTCTTCATGTGTCTGTTTGCCATTCAAATATCTTCCTCTGTGAGAATTCTTTCCATGTCTTTGCCCGTTTTGTAATTGGGTTATCAGTCTTTTTCTTGTGGAGGCACAGTAGTATTCTGTAAACTTTTTTTATGAGACTCTTGTCTGAGATGGTATTACCAAGTGTTTGTTCCCATCTGTAAATTTTCTTATCACCTTGTTGGAAAATGTTTTTGATGCACACATAGATGTAATGTTTAGAAGGTCCCATGAATCAATTTAGTCCTCTTCAGATTATGCATTTCTGGTTGAGTTTGGCAACCTCTTTATACCTTGGACTAGCAATTCTAAGCTTGATCCCAGTTTGTCTTTTATGAATGTTACGGCTTTGGGCTTTACTCCCAGGTCTTTAATCCACCTTGAGTTGATTTTTGTGTATGGTGTGAGATGTGAATCCTGCTTCAGCTTTCTGCAGGAGAATGCATCTTAAAGTCAAAAACAAGGGAGAGTTTCCAAGGGCAGGTCTGAGCAATTATTTTGTTATTCTTGACAGAGATAAAACACAGAAACAAAAAAGTATCTGTTAGATTTGGAACTTCACAGCTCTTTATAATGGGAAATAGAGAGAACTCTGGCTCTGTATGTGAGCTCATGGTGGGATGAAGCGGGAACCATGGCCATGGACTATTCGTATGAGAATACATTGCCATAATTGCCAAAACGGAATTCCGTTTGTAGCTCTATCATTTATGAGCTGTCTGAATGCAGATGAAAGATTGACCACAATTTATTCATAGTCTTCCAACAGGAATGTTATTAATTTGTACCTGAAACAATGTTATGAGTATTAAATATGACAGTATATATAAAAAAGATCATGTGTGTATATGTATATATTTAAAGTATCTTTTTAATGGGAGCAGTTTTTATTCACACAGAGAGTCTTAGACAGTTAAGTGCCTTTACTACCTGGAACCGCAAACAGGGCAAACACTTCCCTTTGGGGCATCAATCAACTGCTCATCTCTAGCTATGGACTTTCTCCCCCCTTTGCCAATGTGGAAATTCTAGGTTTAATTTTAATCTCTTCTAATGTCCACTTGGATTTTCCTTTCCAGACATTTAATGTTTTGGATGATAATGCTGAATTAAAGATTCTGTTGTACATTTTAAAATACCAAAGTAAGAGGAAATTTACTCCTACTGCAAAATGTGTCAATTCTTTGGTAATAATATTGAATGTACACAAGTATATTAGTTCTAGATGAGGTAAGGGATAAACTCCAAAATCAGTGAGTAAAAATAGCACTCACTTGAATTTTGCTCTTGTTAGAGTACATTTGTGGTCTTTCTGATCAGACGTCTCTTCTGTGGTGAATGATTTTAAAGTCTGTCCATTTTCTAGCTCTGTTCTGTGTAAATATTGTGTCCAAGATCATTCTAGGCTTGTCTCCACTGCACCATTTGGCAAAGGAAAAGATCATGTAAAACTGGTCCTAGGAGAGTGCTGTGAGCCAGCCCTTGGAATGGCACTCACTACTCCTTCTGTAGCTGTCAGGCCACATCTAATTACAAAGGAGATTGGAAAATGCAGCCAACAAAATGCTCAGGACAGAGAAAGTCAGGTAATAGTGAGCCCTTCTGGACCACAACAAGTGATTCAAAGAGTATGTTTTCACAGTTGTCACCCAGAATACCACTTTCCCAAACACACTGGATAAATAGGGAGTTAGTTCCATTTTACAGACCTTTTTCTTAGCGAATGGTGAATCAGTTAAAATAAACATCCTCCCTCCAGCCTCACAATTGCTCAGTCCAAAAGCAATCACAAAATGCTTAGTCGCAGAACTTAGACAGTAAATTATCTAATGTCTTGCACAAAATATTAGTTGCTCAAGGGAGCTGTGCTAGCTGACTGGTAAGGAGTGGCACTGCCAACCCAAAGATACTCAGTTTGAATCCGCCAGCTGCTCTGTGGGAGAAAAATGGGCATTGAACTGCTGTGTGATTTACTGTCTCTGAAAACCCACCGGAGGGTCAGCTATTAGTTGGTTCCAACTCAACAATTCAAAGGGGCATTACCTGCTGTAGCACCTGTATGCTTGAACCAGGACTGGGCTTGTCCGTCAGTCTATAGTGTACAGTCTATAGTGTACAGATGTCATAATCAACAGATTGAGCCTTGGCCACACTGCATTGATGCTTGAGATAAAAAGAACATGGGCTGTGTAGTTACATACAGATTAACTACATAGATTTGGGTTATAGTTTAGTTTGGTATGTTTGCTTGGCTTTCTTTTTTTCTTTCTTT